>NC_056739.1:720823399-720925899 GCF_019279795.1 Protopterus annectens
AGTACTCAATTATACTCCACTATTGCCATGGTATTGGCTAATGGAGTAGCTGCACAGCCAATGTGCATTTAATTAACTACTTTGGAACACCAACTGGTGATAGCACATGTTACTGATCTCTAAAAATAAAAGGATTCCTTGTCACACATTCAAACCATCTGTATATACCTGCAGAACAGTACAAAATACCCAACAGAAGATTGAAACACAAACCGAAAAAGATTAAAATACCAGTCAATAACACCTCCAATTACCAAGAAGGTATGTATAACATTTAGTATGTCTGTGTATGTAGTACCTGTTCTGTAATACTTACAGTGTAATCGATGCATGCATATAGTGGAAATAGCTATCTTGTAGTGATATATTGTTGAGCAGTAGTAATGCTTGTAGTATTCTATGTGTGTACTGCTGTAGGTCACAAGGCAAACTCCTCATACACCACAAGGGATGATATATATGGGCTTGGAATTCACCAGTTTTTTTCCAGCCACTGTCAGTGTCAGGGTTGGTCCAACAAGTATGTGCTATAACAGGGGATAGTATATGTTGATATATTGTAACATCAGACATGTGTATGGCTGTATTAGTGAGATGAAAATGTCAGAAGTGGGCTTACTGTGCAAATATGATTTGCATTGTGGGATATTGTGCCAATAACTGTGTAATGTACAGTATTCTAGGCAGATATGTATTCCATATTACATAGCATTTCTGTTATGTCATGCAAACATTAGTTACGTCTATTGGCAATTACAATACCCAATAATAGGATACATATGAATTGTAGTCATCTGACAGTTTAGCAGCATGATAGCAAAGAAAATTGGAAGAGCTAGGTAACTATCCATGCACATAAGACGTAATATCCACCTCTCTAGTATCATTTGCAAGCAATAACAGCTGTGCATGTGTACATGTTATGCAAATGTGTAGTGACCCTTGTTACAGGGCTGGGCCAAATGGCTATGTGCACACCTACACAGAGTGGATATTGAGAGTAGAGACACACTGGCTGAACATTCAGGTTTGTGTAGCCTAACCTCTCATTGCCAACCTAACAGCCGCTTGCAAATACTGTATGTAAGGTAGTGCATAGCACTGGTAATGAAACAAGTTGCATATCATCTTTAACTCCAGTGTAAAATCTGCAGTGAGTGTAAGATGTAGGAGACTGCTGCCCATGTGTAATGGCTGCTTCACAGGTGATGGCTTACGCTATCTGATTATATCCTGATCATGTTGATAGTGGCAGCAGAGTCTATTGATACTTGACTCTGTTTGGGGAGTGGGTGTCCATGCCCAACAGAGCTCATGGTTCTGGTGGATATGTGAGTATATACCCAAAAAAGAATACAGACCTGTTGACACTTGCATCATCTGTAATCAACTATCAGGATGTGATGTGCTCCTCAGATGAGGATTGCTGCTAAAGGTAGCTACTATGTTTCTATAATAGCCAGTGTTGTCACGTCCATAACACAAATATCTACGTGTGAGCATCACTGTCTAAAACATCTTCATAAGCAATAACGAAACTAAATACAGTACTTGGTACTTGTAGTACTGAATGCTCATACAGGCATATCCACTAGTCAGCTACTGGTGTTTACTAATGTCAGCTTTGTGTATGTGGCCATCCTGTGGGAATGTAATCTCTATGCCATGTACACTGCCAAACCCACCTAACACCACACCCCACACATTGTCTGGGATGCAGCTACAGGGGTATGCTGGAAGGCAGTCCAGTCTACAGCCATGACTGGACTGGACAGTCATGAGGTGTAGGTTAGCACATGCATCTCATCACCACAACCAACACATACCCTTACCAAAACACAATAAGGACACCCACACATACCACCAGAAATCACACACATTCACAGAGGCTTCTAAGTATCTAGCCAAGCAAGAGACATCCCAAGCTGGAATAGACAGACAACATAATACACAACTGTATGACATAGTTTGCCAAATTGTGCCACTCCTTAGAACACATGGCCAGAAACATGTCCAACAGTACTCATTTGTGAATGCAAACTCTAGCACTGTGTTACACACCAAGCTATACAAGGGCAAATATACTGTCAGTTACCTGTCTGCCATGATTAGCCACATACCAATACACTCAGACCACCTTTTGAACTCTACACATGGCTCTGGCATATTCCATGTTGTTGTGCAGGACCTGTGATGCAGTAGCCTGGACTGCATGGAAACACACATGTAGGAACTGTCAGGTCTTGTAGCCCATGCAGGTATGTCCCAAGGCCTGGGTAGCATTCTGCCATTGGCCAGAATGATACTGCAGTACAGGGACAAAAGGATTGTATTCCACAATTGTCTAATGTACTGGTGTAATTCAAAGGCTATCCAGTATCTCTCTGCCTGGGATAACATGGCTTACAGACCATGATGCTTTGTCAGACAGGGCCTGCACCTGTCACCCCTAGGAATCTGGATACTGGCTAGTGCCTTCATCATGCAAAGTTCAAGTGAAACTCCACTGCTGTAACAGGGACAAACCAAGCAATTAACTGTGGATCTCGCTACTCAGTGATACATTTCAGAAACTCAATATGGACTCACGTCAATCCTTAACATGGAGAACATATCTGTGCAGAGACTGTGATATGGTTCAATGCTCTGGAGAGCAGCCCTGCATGACTATGTTATAACACCTACCTCACCTCTTGGCCATTATCCTTTATTGGAACACACAGGCCACAGGTGTGTCCATATTCCTGAAGGATATGTACACCCCCACGCTAGTTGCACTTGCATTACTTCAGATGCATTATGCTGAGCAACTACCTTTGTGCCAAAGTGGAATCCAATTTGCACCTTGCGACAGATCACCCACCATGCCTCAGAATTCCCAACTGTCATATTGTGCTGCAATGGGGAATATTATGTTTGAGACAGAAAACCATAATAATGGCTACTCTCAACTATCCCATTATGAACTGGGAAGACTCCACATGTACCAACACCTGTGCACAGTGCATGTTAGATTTCCTTGACCCCAATGACCTGGATCACCATAGTCACACAAACAGAGCTAAAAGTATGCTACACATAGTCTCCAAAGCCAATGTTATGCTTCTTAAGAGCAAAGTGGTGACTGTCATGGCACCCATGCAAATGGACAATGCATGTGCAAATGCTGAATCCTACACAAATGTACTTTAAGCACTCACATAAGTGCAGTGATTGTGCCATTGAAACAGAACCAAGATTCAACCAAACACAAACAGGAAGGCAAACAGGTGGTAACCTGCCTTAAACTGTACCACAGAAGGTAGTAACTGTTGCAAGAGTGAACACACATAAGTGGAGGCGATCCCTGGTCAGCCTCAGTAAGATGCAGGTACACCATATAAAACCACACAAAGCTACTGTGAAACTAATCAGCCAAATATTATGAGGCCAACCACAGAGCATTCTATAGCTGTGTCATGAATCGTAATGGCAACAACAAGGGCTGCCGTGCTTCACAGCACTATGGCATGAGAAGTACTGCACCTACAGAAATAGCACTTGTTCATCCAGATACGGTCTTGGATAACCTAAACCCACTCTCACTACCCCCCCAACAGGTACACATATTTATATATCCATGTACACTACAGAGCCCCTGTAATAACAACTGTGCAGGTACAAGCTGCACTCTCTAAAGCCATACATACAGCTTGCATGCAACCTGTCAACATCCCAGGGTGTATTTTACACAAATGTCAGAACAATTTGCTCTCCACATACACATCATGTTCAATCATAACTTCATGTCAGGCTGTGTACACACTGAATGGTGCACAGCAACAGTTATCACACCCCACAAAGGGGGAGTCAACACTGATAACGGGAAATAGTGCACTACTACCCTGCTGAGTCTGGTCTGTAAGGCCATGAACCTTGATCAACTTATTTGATGTAGTCAGTACAGATGTAGATGACAGTAAGGTTGATTCACACAGCATATCATGACCTTGCTAGGTCTTAGAACATCATCACCCATACTGTGTTCCAGCTACACTCAGTAAACTAGGTGTATATTCCTATGTCACAGGATTAGTTGGCAACTGGACTGCTGGCAGAACCAACACTACAGAAGGTGCTTGACTAATACACGCACATCAAACCAGTGCCAGCTATAGTAATACAGGGTTCATTCCTGGTACTCCCCCTCTTTGTTATCTATACCAAACAGACTAACAAAGAAGGCATCTGCCTATTGAAGTTTGCAAATGACTATGACCTAGGAGCAATAGTTGACTCAATGAGTGCTGCAGGCAACATACAGAAGGGCCTTTGTGGATCAGATGTTTGGTGTGTGATGTATGGCCACAATCTGACAGCTAAGTATTGCATTGACATCCCCTATGTTAAAAACCCTGTACCCATGAACTACCATCTAGGCAGCGGTCAACATAATGGAAACTGTGTGTGTATGGGATGCAGCTGGACAGTAGTCTTTCCTTTGATAGTCACTTCACCACACCAGTCAGGTAGTCATAAGTGGCATCCCTAATCATGACAGGGTGCAATCCATGAATATAGAGATCATTGTTCAGCCATACTCAACACTCAAGTGACCCATAATAGATCATATATTTCCTTTAAGGGTTATTGGCCATGTTCAGATGGCCTACACCGACCTTCCCAAACCTAGCTCCACTATGTAGCATGATGCCTACACTGAATAAAGCCATGTCCAACCCAGAGATGTTGGACATGCTACACTCACACATCCTGATTTCAAATAAACACATACTTCATGGACATCCACCTTTCTAGTACAAGGATCATAACATGCCTGACAGATCCATGTCCCATACACTTTACATACTCCTGTCACAATATGCATCCCTGTCCAGCAAAGCTGCACATTGCCCCTCTTTGAGACATGGTGTGATGACCGCATGGCAAATATATCAGCAACCCTGTGTGTCAGTTCTGTGGCACTGCTTGAACTGGCCACTGAAAGTTACCTGTCTGTTGGCAACAGCTAGGTAACCTTTCAGCCTAGGCTCATAACTGACCCAGGGCATCTAGCCTACTAGTTCACTATGATCATACAAGCTATAGTTGATATCCAACCCTGCAAATACCATCAAGCTAGCCATTGTCCCGTGTGTTTCACATATGCAACACAGGTAATACATGGCAGGATGCTATACTGCTGTACAGTGCCATGTAGATGTATTATGCAAAACACATACATGTAAACCTTTCCGTGAGCACGTCTGCAGAATCAGAGGTCATGTCATTAAGGCTGTGTATGACTATATATGTGACATATACACAGCATTAAGGTCTCTTGCATTAATGTGAACACATCCAGGCATGTGCTGATAGGTAAAACACCAGGACAGGAAAACAGACATGCCCACAACAAGAAAACATCCAGATAGAGTATGAGCAATGTCATCACTTGACACACACATATATGGTGATAACATCAAATCACCAGTAAGTGTCAAATGTGTGTGTGTTAAACATGTCAGTGGTGTTAGTGTCATGCAGATTTACAAAGACATATTTGTAATCATAATAAATGTGGTACACATGTATGTGCAGCTGTACTTCTGTACTTCTCTGTGAGTTACTGTGACCTGTCTCCATCATTATGTCTTCCAGGTATGCTGCATGCCAGGGTCCCACCATACACCTGCTTGGAGGATGAGGGCCTCATTCCATACCTCCTTAACAACCATGAAACACTCTTCAGCCATGTGCCACAGGATGCACAGCAGCAGGATGCCCAGTAGGAGGAACTTCGCAGGAGGGTAAATGATGTTGGCGGCCACAATCGCACCTATCAGCAGGTGCGCTGATACTGCACTGACCTCATTAGATGGGCAAAACAGCATGCAAATGCAATCCCCAGGGAATAAGCTGCAACAGGTGGGGGGGGGGCACTCACCCAACCCCCACTCACATGTACCGAGGAGCTACTGGCCAACCTGGGGACACCTGCAGAACTCCATCCACAAGCTTTAGCTGGAATTGTGGAGGTAAATGTCTCACAACCACTGAGCCAGGAGTTGCCTGGTAAGTCACTACTGCACATAGAACACAACTATATTTCATATAGTTACATGTGTCACTGTACAATATTTAATGTAACATCATATGCAAGGCATGTATGCACACATGCCACATACTATGGTTTGCTACTCTATGTATGCACAGATGTGCATACTCCATAGTACAGCCTATTGTACTGGCTTATGTGCTAACATGCACATTGTACCCTGTAGCTATCACACATGTGTGGATAATGATCTTACTGCTGTGAAACTCCTATTTAGGTACCTCTGGTGTTTCGCAGTGACAGCAGCCTGTTGTAGGTGAGATTGTTATTATTTATCGGGCTTGATAATGCACAGATCATAGTAATTGCATGCTATCTGCCATATGGCCATTTAAAACACGTGCACATAATGTATGGTGGTATGATTGTCGCACAATGTCATGTGCTATCTGACATGTCCATGACATTTTGTGGGATGACTGCAACACTGGTCAGCTATCCTGCAAAACATATCTCTCATCCCAAACATACCACCCTTTGTCTGCATAACCCTGTCCTCAGTGGAGCATATGACATCTATGGGCGTATGTCATATGGGACAACACTGACATGTGGAATAGATGTCCATCACAACCATTGGACAAAACATGTTTACACATGGCCATGGAGGATGGCCAGAGACATGAAGCAACACACACAGTAGAAGGGATGTACATGTGTGTACACCCTGTTGTACATTGGCTCGACACAATACAACTATAGCCTTTGTGTAATGGTGATATTGCAGATGTGACACACTAAACATCATACAGGCCTGTGCAGAGCTTGTGTAGGCATGACATCAAACCACCACATAACATGTCTTGAACATCTTGAGTGTGTCACGACATGAAAGCTGTCACCTATACAGTATCCAAATATATACATGTGTTTTACAACATACACATACAATTACATCAGGCCACAGATACAGTACATTCACCTTGCTGGTGTCAGACATCACTGTCAAGCTTGCTCCTCATGTGTGTGAGATACACAGATGGCATGTGGGACATGGAGTACTGCTAGGTTAGTCATGTCTGGGCATAGTTGCCAGGCATCAGCAATATGGTTGCAGATGTGCAGGGGTGTCATCAGTATACCCTCCAGTGACCTGTGTTACACATTCTACATTAGGATTTAGTGTGTATACACCTCAAAGATGTGGGTCACATTCCACATTAGATATGTATTATATCTGAACACAGTCATGGCTATGAACTGTGTTTGTAACTCACACTGTATAGCAATAGTGAAGCTACATGATGCCCTACAATGGCTATGCACATCAGCTCAATGTGCAGTATGTCACTGTATATCTGTAGGGCGGACTGACAACATTGTGTCAGCTGAAGGTCCATGTTAGTATAATACATCCCTGCATTGGGACACTATTATGTCACTGTATATTTGAAAGGACACCATTGTGTTAAACATGTATGCATGTCATTCAACATGTCAGCAGAAGACATGTAATACTACATGTGATTGGCAAGGTTATATGTCACACAACAGGCTGGTGTACTGTTAACCTGTGCTTGTCTGTGGCACCACTGCAAAGTAGGGACAGCCATGTCAAACATGTGTATACAGCCACATGCACATTGTCTGTAGACTCAGCTCAGGGGTAAGCAGAATAATTTTGAACAGACATGCATTGCTGTGGGGGAGATATGCAAGCTAGGGCTCAGGTAAACATAGTATTCACTCAACATACCCTTCTGCTCGTGTCCTCATCACACATAGGGGCTGTGGCCAACACAAAGCATCAGTGGCAGATGTACACTGGTCAGCGATGGTCTGTTAAAATGTGGGGTATGCTGTACAAAATATGGCAGTGCGGTGCAACGGTGCATAGTGCATAAATTGTGTTGCAGGTTTGGGGCGTGACCTACTAACACAAATGGTGTAACACAGGGATGTATGCTAACTAATACTATAATTTTGTAAGGTACATGCCTTCTGCTATAACACATACATACTGCTGTGTGCAACACAGGGATGTATGATAACTACCACTATAATTTTCTAAGCTGAATGCCTTCTGCCATATCACATGCATGTTGCATACCGTTGGATGCCATATCATGTGTCTCTGTCTGTGTCTGTCTGTGTGTCTGTGTGCCTGCACTGTGCTGTATAACTTGTAATGTACAGTTCTTGTCTGCCCCTCACATGTGTTGATGTAGGTGCATTGTCCTCCTGTGGTCCACCTGATGTTAGTGTCCCCACAGACTAGCAGTGATGATAAAATTATGATTGAGGCACAGGCAGGGTTGTCAGGGGCTGAATCTGTGCCATTGGTTGCCATTCCACCTGTATCCCCCTCATCCCCACACACAGTTATCATACCTACACATACCCCATCACCAGTGGCCATAGAGGAAGGACAGTTGGTGGGTAGTAGCATGGAACAGGAATGTGTGGAGACTATGGAAGGTGTGCCTGCATACCATGATCCCAGCCAACTGACTGATGATGTCCCACACAGGTATGTGCCCTGGGCTGCTTGTAGGAGGACTTCTGGCCAACATGCCCCTGCAAGACATGGCATATCAGCTGGTGTCACCAGACGCATGTTTCAGGCTGTAATGGAGACACAGGCACATGCTGAACAGCACAACAGAGAAGGCCTGAGGCTTCAGAGAGCTGCTGGCCATTCTTTAACTGACAACATCCAGGCAATTGCAAATGCTCAACATCATCTTGCAGATGTTTTAGATAGATGATTGGGTGACATGGCAGGAGTCCTTGACTGTGGCATGTCAATCCTTGAGTGTGGAATGTCAGTGCTGGAACATCTGGTGGGAGTGAGGCATCAGGCACGTGATAATAGGCCAGCTACATCACCTGTTGAAGGTCTACATGAATATGCTACATCACATGCCCACTCCCATAGTGGTGGTAGCAGCAGCAGTGTAGCTGGTGCTGTGCTGTCCACACTAGGACACAGCAGGCCACATGCACATGGTCATGGATGGTTCCAACAGGGACACAGTTCCAGTGGACACATGTCATCAGACAGTACCCAATCTGGACCTCTGCCTGGTAGTGCCCGTGCAACCCCTGACAGGCGAGGTGCCGTGGCCGGACACCGTGAACTGTAAAACCTGCCCTGTACAGTCTGCAGCTGTCAATAATACCCCTGTGTAGGCCAGCCACATGCCAGACCTGTGTGCATACATGCACACAAACACCAGTAAGAAATGTAGGGCACCTCAACACACACATGCATAACATTCACACATGCCCAATGAGATACAAGGCCCTAACCCACACACATGATGTCATCCAATGGTGCAGCCTAGGTTTCTGGCAAACATCACCCTGTGCATATGATGATGCCTGTGCTGCATCCCTGTCATCTGCACCATTGGTGCAGGGACTTGCTTACATGGTCTGATGCACAGGGTGAATATACTAGGAAGACAATTGTAGATTATGGTTGTTGAGTAGTGTTGACAGGCAGCAGACATACCATGTACTACAATTTTAGAATGCATTTTGTACCTTTGACAATATGTATCATGTGTAACAACAGTAAATGCATGTTGATCTTGATGTTCTGTGTTCCTCTTTTAGGTGTAATTGCATGTGCTGGTGGATGTCAGTGTTTGCGGTTAGTGTCCCATATGTAAATGTAGACTACTCACAGGTCTGTATGACAATACCTGCATGCACTTTGTAGCTTCAACATCACAGTTATAATCTCCCAAGTTTCAAACATGTTTACTGATCTAATGATCCAAGACCATGATAGCTGTGTAGTACGCTACTGTGGCCAGAACCGTCACATCCATAGTGGGTGACATCACAGGTATAGTTACCTGGAGCGGGGAGGAGGTAAAAGAGTGGTTTAGCAGATGACAAGGGTAAAGGCTAGTGGAAAAAGTGGTTTCTCATTGGGAAGCAGTAATACCCACTCCCATAACAGGATGCAAACACACCCACACACTCAGGGATTCACAGACACAGTAACACACCCACACACTCAGGGATTCACAGACACAGTAACACACTCTCTGACACATGCACAGTTGCCAGAGTTGGGATGAGAACCCCTTCCTATGTGCAAATCATCATTATAGTACTATGCAATTACAAGATGCGCCACAGAGATTACACCTGTACAGGTAGTCAGAATGGCCTAAGATCGAGGACATCAACAGGGATACTAGAATGCGGTGAGTGTATGTGGGGAGGGGGGTTCATCAGTAGGCTATGTAACAACAAGCCTCACCCCAGGGCGTACATGTTTACAGGTGGTTAGAATGCCCTTCTAAGATTGATGACATCAACAGGGATACTAGATTGCATTGAGTGGATGGGGGGAGGGGTATTATCATTTCACTATGGTAAAATACAGCCTCACTCCAGGGACCAGACAGCCATACACACACACACACACACACACACACACACACACACACACACACACACACACACACACACACAGTGTGGCATTCACAAAGATATACACCTATGTCACACACATACAGACACTTGACATGTGTGAGATTCAAACTCCTGTCTATGTCTTGCTTTCTACACTTCACTCTGTACAGATGTCTACAACAGTGTACAGGAGAGTGAAAAACATTTGGGATATATTTCCCACCATACGGGACATATATGGACACACACACACACCCATGTGCCAGTACTGTGAATCAAACACCTGCCTATCTCATGATAGGTATTACAGAGTTACAGCACTATCGCACACACTACAAAGTGTACTGACTCTTTCCTTTGCCAACTGTGCTGATATATGCACAATATATGCACAGGGGAGGTGTTACTGTTACAGGTGTCAAGAGATTTGCCTTCAGTGTCACCCTTACTGCATTCTACATTGTGCGTCTTCCCCTTCAATTAACAAAACCATAGCTTAGCAGTTACACAGGTTATTGTAGGAATGGTTGTAACATACCTGTGAGCTGTCCTCAGTAATCATTCATCTGCAAAGTTGCCCCACCACTTAGCACTTATGTCCAAACATCCATCCATACCTAAAGTACAGCTTACTGTACTTTGAGCATATCACCATATACAGTTGGCAATGTTGAGGCTGCATTGCAACTGCATGATGTACTAAGACAACGGTCACCTTCAAACATCAGATACTGCACACGCATGGAATCTAAACACACATCAGTACATGTACTCATATGCAGTCTCCATCAGTAAGTGGACTAGCAGGTCATGAGGATACATTCCACACCTTCCCCACACCATGTGTGAAACCTAGCTGAGCATTACACCATAATGGATGTTGTATTCATGTACTGGTGGGACACACAACCAGCTTCACTGAGTAGCTAAGTGTACATTTATGCCAACAGCATATATCAACAAGACACACACACAGCAATATTCCATGTCATGATCCCACAAACTGTTAGTTGACAGTTCCACTGTGAAACCAGGGCACTGTAATGGTCAACAGTGAGCACATGATATTTGCCACACACACATCATATTTGCCACACACACCTCATGATTACTGGAAGAGTGCCAGCAATGTGTTCTGTTTCAGCTAGGCATTACACTTATTCAAGCATGTGCAAGGTTTGTGGCTTGTAAACATCTCACCCCAGCACATTCTGGCTATTGTGGTAATAAGGTTAATGTCCAGATAGCACACAGCATACATGGCTTGTAATTGTTGACTTGGGGTATATGTAGGAGCTGTGGGTCACAGTACATGTCATGGACATATCACCTGTAACTACTCAGGAACATACAGAACATAGCTGTATTTCCCTTAGTCTGTCAATACAGGCCATGTGTGTAGGTCCTATGATCCTGTTATTTGGGTATGTTTGTAGGCATTGCATTTGGTAGACCTGTTTAATGACATACATGCCACATGGGTTGTTGTATGATATGATAGGTGTCATGGGTGACCAGTAGAGAGGGAATATTATCTCTGTCAAGATAGATATCAAACCTTATGTACTGTTAGCATTCAGCAGCCATGGACCTATCTTCCATGTGCTTGTGTGTAATGAATGTAGCCACCTGTATGCACAAAGGACAACAACAGCTATGGTATTTTCATTTATGTTGTAGGAGTGTGGGATGTACATATCCAGGTCAGGTACATCTAGGTCATATCCAACCATGAGGTTGTTGTTTACTGGTGTACAGCAACAGTCAACTGTGTTAATGCTGACAACATCCGAGGGACCCTAGTATGTGTACAACTGAACTGGTTACAATCAATGGTATTATTGCATTGCATAACACATTATGCAACTGTGTCAGTACATGGGTATTTTGCACAGTTGATGTAGGGCTAGGTACAGTCCACCAGTTGAAGGTTATTTGGTGTTGTACCATATTATTTCATACCACATTTATGGATGTATGTTGGTAGTCTAAGGACATGGTGGTGGATGTATATGAGGATTCAACCTAGAATGCAGCTTTTGCCACTGTCACCTGTACCTGACTCATCTGTGATGCATTATGTTGGGGTAGTAGTCTTTACTTGTGAGTAGCCTTCATGAATATGTAGACACCACCACCTGGAGTGGTTCATACCAGTGTTATGGCCCACATGTCTGGATCTCAGTTATATGGTGGTAGTGCTATTGTGCACTACAGAGCCTTCAGCCAGGTGTTCCTCGCTGCACAAATGTCAGTATTCCCCATTGTAGGTTCTACATTGAGCAAATGGATTATGAAAGCCACACATCTAGCACTGGTTAGCATAAGCATCCAATGCAATTGTCTTATAGGTGTCAGGGTGTTACTTCTGTATTTAGGACATTTGCCTTGGAATGGCACTATATGGGTAAATGCAACCTAGGTATTATCCACGCTCCCTTGAATCATGGATGCATGTGATCTGTGACAAAGGCTTGTCTTCTTTCAGTCATGTCATCCCGGAATGACAGACACTGAACAACCTCATAATTACAGCAGGACATTGGCTCATTGTTTTGGTCAAGCAGTTGCCACTTGTACCATGACATCACTGCAAGTGGCAGTATTGTGCTTGGTATCAAATGCTACATCTAAGGTGATGGGCAGCAGTAGATGTTGTGTAGATGACCAATGTCAGATATACTTAGTGGAGCAGACCTGCTAATTATGACAACTACTAACACAGCCGGGAGAGGTCATCTTGACACCTGCACCTCAGTACCATTAGACAATGGGGCTCACATATTATGCTTGCACATGCCACTGTTCCAAGTATAATGCCACTGACCACAACCTGATATCAATGTATGCCTTTCAGGGCAGCAATGTGTGTGACACATACTGTACTTTGCATCCACCTGTGTGTTCCAGTTAACCAATTGTCTGTCACTTCCACACATGCATGATTGTGTATGCTTCACATATATATGGCAGTACTTCATGTACATGTATGTATGTGCATCACACAGCACAGACACAGATATACCATTTACGGGCCACATACAGGTATCGGTAGTAAACCTGTATGATGTGCATATATACTGACAGTTAAGATGTACATAGCTGTAAACCTGTGTGTTTACAATAGGAGTCCATTACAATGTGTTCTGTACATCTAAGTGTATGAGCATGCATATTGTGGCCTTCTGTGGTTAGAATCAGAGTGCATCCCAAACAGCCCTGTGCTACTAAGTGTATGACCGTATCCACTGCCACCTTGTGTAATTTGAGTCAGTGCATCCAAACAAGCCCTTTATTTCTAAGTGTATGAGCATTCCCAGTATAACCTTGTGTAGTTGTAGTCAGAGTGCATCCCAAACGGCCCTGTGCTACTAAGTGTATGAGCATGCCCATTGTCACCTTGTGTAATTGGAGTCAATGCATCCAAACAAGTCCTGTGATTCTATGTGTATGAGCATGACCACTGTAACCCTGTATAGTGATAGTAGTTGTCCATTCCACAGATGGGCATACTCCAGTTCAGGGCTTGTTGTGCTACAACTATACCTCTCAGGCCTACCTATGTCTTACCTGCAGATGATGTGTCTTGTTTGGGCATACAGGTTGTAAGGGACTCCTACTTTAAACACACAGGTTTACAGCTATGTACATCTTAACTATCAGTATCCTTGTTGATGTCCTCAGTCTTAGAAGGGCATCCTGACTGCCTTGAAATGTGTGATCTCTGTGGTGTGTCTCGTAACTGTGTAGTACTGTAATAGTGATCTGTAGATAGGCAGGAGTTTTGAACCCACCACTGGCAACTAAGTGCGTGTGTGTCAGCAAATGGCTGAGTGTGGTTGTGTGTGTGTGTGTGTATTTGTGTCTGCATCCTGTCATGACAGTGGGTTTTACTGCTTTCCAAAGAAAAAACACCTTTTGCACTGGCCTTTATCCTTGTCATCTGCTAAACCACCCTTTCCCCCCTCCCCACTGCAAGTAATCAGTCCTGTGATGTTACCCAGCTCAGAAGCAGAATCAGATTAAGTGTAATTGTATGGGTTCTGTGGCACATACCCCAACTGCATACCACTCTACTAGTTACCTTTACATAGGCAAGACTTGTAAGCACAATACTGGCAAGTGTGTGTGTGTTTGTGTGTGTGTGACTACCCTGTAGCCAGGCATATACATGTGTTATGTCTATTAACATGCTGCACACCATGGTAGTCATCTGTGGTGTGTGGAGTCTACAAATTATTACATAGTTAGGAATAGAAAGGAATAAACAGTCAAGAATGACTACTGTTGGGTATGTTATTTTCCTGTGCCACTGTTGAGCAGTGACACAGAAGTGGTCCCCGGGGTGTATTTCCATACCCATCATTCCTCCACCCATACTCCACAATCCCCAGGGTATATTTCCTTAGCCATCATTCCCCACCCCAAACTCCACATACACAACAACCATCCCTTCTCTGGTGAACTGATTAAGATTTAAATGTTATAATACAAGAGTTGCCTCTGTTTTGTGTACACGTCAACTCCTTTGGAACCCTTCTGTGTCACAAAGGGTGTTCAGACATGTTTATATATATGGCTATAGCTGTGTCTGTGTATATGCATATATATATATATATATATATATATATATATATATATATATATATATATATATATATATATGTGTGTGTGTGTGTGTGTGTATACACATCCAGTAAGTGCATATATGTATTTAGTTATAACAGTTGTAGATATGTAGACTTGTCTATGTTGTTTCACAGAATACAGTACATTCAAGGGTACTGTACATATGTACACAAAGTGACTGTCCCATTGGTTTTCAGTACTGTGGAATACCTGTAGTAAAATGTGTATTATAAAAAACATAAAACATGTATACAACCCAGATGGCTTAGTGGTAAGTCCAATGACCTTGGTGTGCATGGTCCAAGGTTCAAGACCTGCAAAGGGTGCTGATAATGTCATTTAGGACTGAATAAGACACTTTTATGCAGGTGTACATGTGTTTTTATGACAGTAAGCAGCAGGTACACACAGTTAAAAGATATGTACAACTCACAGTGCACTTGAAATGCCCTTCTTTGGCAATCCTGCTGATGTCACCCACCTAGAAATACACCTCTGGGACTGCTGTAACCCAGTAATCTCTGTAGTGTGTACTGTAACCATGTAATGCTGTAGTGTGATAAGGTAGTTTGGTAGGTGTTCTAATCCCATATTTGCCAACTGTGTGTGTGTGTCTCTGTCTGCCTGAGAAGAGAACAATGCTTTTTAGAGTATGCACACTCCTTACAATTCATATATTCAACTTTGGCAAGGATGCTGATGTCACCCACCTAGAAATACTCCTCTGGGATTTCTGTAGCACATCCTGTAACTGTGTAGTGTGATAAACTAGTTTGGTAGGTGTTCTAATCCCAGATTTGCCAACTGTGTGTGAGTGTCTGTCTCCCTGAGAAAGGAACAAAGCTTTTTAGACTACGCACACTCCTAAAATTCACATACTCAATTCTGGCAAGGATACTGATGTCAACCACATAGAAATACACCTCTGGGACTGCTGTAACCCAGTAATCTCTGTAGCGTGTCCTGTAACTGTATAATGCTGTAGCGTGATAAGCTAGTTTGGTAGGTGTTTTAATCCCAGACTTGTCAACTGTGTGTGTATGTGTCTCTGTCTGCTTGAGAAGGGAACAATGCTTTATAGAGTACGCACACTCCTTACAATTCATATACTCAACTTTGGCAAGGATGCTGATGTCACCCACCTAGAAATACACCTCTGGGACTGTTGTAACCCAGTAATCTCTGTAGTGGGTCGGGTAACTGCATACTGCTGGAGTGTGATTTAGAACTGTGGAAGGGTTCCATCCACAACCATGACAGTTATGTTTGTTTTGTGTGTGTTTCAATGTCTGTGGAAGGAGCAATGCATTACAGCCTACTCACTCGCAGGACATTTACAATGCCCTAATGTGGTAATCCTGCTGGTCATTCCTTGTCAAATACATTTCTGTGGAACAAGGTCCCTAGTAATCCTCATGGTGCGTCCTATAACATCTCCATGCTGTAGTGTGATATAGATCTTGGTCATGGGTTCTATACCCACACATGTTAGTTGTGTGTGTCTCACTGTCTGTTTTGTGGGCAATGCATTTTGGGCTACTCACTTGCAGGAAATTTGAAATGCCCTACTTTGGTAAACTTGCTGATGTCATTCCCTGTGAAATACACCTTTGGGGATAAAGTAGCCCAATAATCTCCATAGCGCATGCCATAACTGCGTAATGCTATAGTGTGATAAACTAGTTAAGTAGGAGTTCTAGTCCAAGACATGGCAGGTGTGTGCGTGTATCTGACAGTCAGAGCCTGCGTGTATGTGGCTGTGAGTGTCTAACCACTGGACATGTTGAAGAGCGGGTTTTGTAGTTTTCCTATATGGTGGCCATATTATATGTCACAATGTCCACCTCACAAGGATTACAGATTTCAATCAGCCAAGAGACTGTGTTGGCAAGCCATACCCCTACATCTGGCAAAAGGCCTGGTGAACAAAGTAACCAACCCTTCTTTTACCCAGAATACGGTCTGAACCCATGTGTCATACACAAACACACTTGCCTAGAAAATCCTGCTATGTTGCTAGTACCCTGCACACTGTTGACAGATAGAAGGCATGGTGTGATTGCAGAGGGCATGGCACCCTATCCACCAGTACAATAGGCACATAATTGCAGACAATGCACCTTCACTATGTTCCTCACTGGATGCCTGCAACATATGTGGTGCCATCAAATGTGATCCACAAAGGACATACAATGCCTTACACACATGCCCTGTATGGACAGATGCCACTGACACCAGGGAATACCTGTATCATGCTATCAATGCAGGTGCAGGGTCAACCTGCTCTCTATTAGCAGGTCCTGCCACACCAGGCCAGGATGGCACATCTGATGAAAACAGTCTGTGTACATAACATGTGCCAGGCAAACCAGGCACACTTAAACATGTCACTGTACATTAATGTGGGTTGTGCACATCCCAGGCAATGTCCATGTCAAGGACTATCAAACACAGACATGTCATGCATTGCAAAGCAATGGCTACACACAATAGTAACCAGGATGACAAGATGGTTAATACAATACCCGTCTGTGTGGGACATTGCAGACACTACACGCCTGAACCACACTGCAGGCCATTGTCAGGTTGCCTGATGCCAAGGATTACCCCTCACCCAGCCTTGTACAGCAATTTTGCACAGCCAACCACTACACACCCATGAAGAAATGCACGCATGCATGTAAGTACTGGCATCTTGTGTCTGTGTGTGGGGTATGATGTTCTCAACCACATTTACACTCAGTATAACTCTCATTGGCATACTGACTGATGTCAGACACGTTCACATGCCCTAGCCCATAGACCCTCAGGATAACACCTGTGGTGTATGTAATACCTGTGCATTACTGTAGTGTGGCAAACTAAGTAGTTAGGAAGGGTATTTGTGGGCCTGCCGAAGTGTGCCAATGTGTCTGAGTCCCTTAGAGAGTGTGGTTGTGTTGACAATGACATCCATTCATGTGGACAGCCATGTGTGCTACACCTAATGTAAGTCTACTATATCTCTGTTGCAGATGTCGCTCACCAGCACACATATATGTTCTTACACCACACCAACATGTCAGCTATGTGGCACATGAAGTAACTGCATGCACTTGTAATAGTAATGGCTAGTCAGTCAGAGGTTTGAACCCCTATACTGGTAGGTGTATGACAAAAGATGCTTAGGTTTTAGTCTCCCAGCCCTTCTCTGATGTACTTTGCCTCTGTCTGTCCCTCCCACACACTCTCTGGTTGGTGTGGGGATGTACACCTGCTTAGCAACAGCTTGTAGTTTGTAAGTGATGGCCATGATCAGGTGATGGCCTCTGCACCTGTTGCAGTCATCCTCTAGCTGATTGTATGTGGAACAGCTGTGGTGACATTCCCATAGCCAATTGCATGGAAACACAGTACAATATCTAGGAACATCATGTTGGTGTTTGCCCATGACAGTCGCTGTGAGTGGAACCTGGATCTGGTGTTTAGTAAACAGCATCACAGATGAAATCTGGATATTCCTCAAACAACATACACAATGGAAAATAGCCTAAAGACAGGAGGGTGATGTGCCAGACATGACTACAGCATGTAAGTGTAGCTATACTTCATTCAGACTACTGCCAATTTAACAGGTTGTGTGTGGTAATGGCTAGTCTGCATGTTTTAATAACTGACAAGAAAACCCCCATCTGTAAGGTAATCTGTGGACTGGTCAGTGTGTGGAACTATTTGTTTCTTGTGTTACTCACATAATACACATCTGTGAACTTCAGAAGCATAGTGGTGTGAGGATTGCAGTCAGTACACGGTGACAGTGATGAGAGTTACTGCCATCGCATCCCTGATTGGACATATGTCACATGAAACAGTGGTATGACAGTCACTGTCTGAGGTTATCACAGTGACATGCCAATAATGGGCCACTGTTCATAGCTGCAGTCACAAGTCATTTATGCTTTGGACAGATGTCATGCAGTATATATGCATGTGTTGTGCTCCCTCTGCAAATATATGACATCTGTTGTCTTGGGTTGATGATAATATCTATGCATGCTGTTATAAGTAATCCTGAATGCTGTTGACTATTACTAAGCCTTAAAACTGCAACACCATAGACTGTATGGGATTGGAGGTCCTGGCGGAACCACCTGTCCCACTTCAGCAGGCCATGGCACTGGGCACCAGCATGTCTGGGGCCCAGTCTTGGACCTCCACCTCTGTTGGCTCTGCACCACCTTCTGGTGGAACCGCCACTGAGGATGGGCCCACCCCCCCTGGGAGCAGGTTCAGAGAGGAACTTGTCAGCCATCGTACAGTCCAGGCCATGGTGTGTAGGTGGCTCAATAAGGGGTTTTGAGGCCAGCTACACCAGCTTGAGGGCAGACTGGCACATTTAGAGGGTGAGCCTGCCCCTCCTAGACAGCCACCAGCACAGCCATCTTTGCGACTGTGAAGGTGCAGTGGTGGCTGCCCATGGGTGTGGACCTCCATCCCACTGGTTCCATTTGGGGCCTCATGGGCTTGTGACTGCCAAACACCCCTCCCCGTCTAAGGTGTAGCCCCCCACATGTGTCATATACCCCCCCTGTATGCTGTCTTGTCTGTCATCCAACCCAATATATCCTCAGTGAGCATACCTACTCTCCTTCCCCAACATCCCACTCTCACCTTACGAAAATGGAAACAAAAGGCCAATTTGTTCCCAGAACAACTTTTGCCCCATACATAGCTGTCCATTTCACACACGTGTCCACTGGACACATGTAACCTTTTTAATTTGCATCACAACATACTACTGTTATCCTCACCCCTCTCTCAGGCACACGATCCTGGTATGCACATGACTCCTAAAGGTTCCAGGTACACGTGATGCAGATGTCTCCATTATACACACGACACTACTGATCCCTCTATGGTTACCCCATTTAACTTTTTAATGATGATGATGTTGCACACAGCACCTTGCAAAAGTACTGTTCTCACATAATGATTGGACAGGAACTGTTATGTTTATGTAAATAAAATGCTCAAAGTAATGCATTTGGGCAATGTACAAATGTTTGCCTGTATTAATGACACATGTCTGTCTGAGGGAGTCTTGATATTACATAGGACAACACCACTACATAATACAGGAGTTGCTGGTGTTTCCCTTTTCATTCTTTTTTAATGCTTTGTTGTCACATGGTATGTTCTTGATATATTTATATATATATATATATATATATATATATATATATATATATATATATATATATATCTATGTATGTATATATATCTGGACATAATCGCACACACATACATCTACATAATGAAATACATTTCCTATACTGTTGAATGACTGTGCTGGATGATATGCTTGTGATAACATCCGATGTCTGTATATCTGCCATGGCTTAGTGGTAAATCACATTGGCTGTGGTGTGCAGGGTCCTGGTTTTGAGCCTTGCAGAGGCCATTTATTTTGTTGTTGGGCAGAACAAGGGCTGTTGGATATGGAGTGATTAAGGCACTTTTAAGCAGTTGTGAGCAAGTGTGCGCATTCTGCATGATGGTAAGTAGTGGTTACTTTTGGTTACAGTACCCTACACTTAGTTACCTTCTTGATTGCTTAACCTGTGTAGGCAGTGCTTACCCCCACGCAAACAGGCTGAAACCCACTCACTGCTGCTTAAAAGTGCTTACTCCCGCTTACACTCACACTAATTTCTTTAAAAGAAAAGAAAAAAGGGGTGATAGGAAAGTGGTGAAAAAGGGGCACAAAGGGGGAAAGACAGTAGGCAAGGTAGCTAGGGATGTGCAGGAAGGGTATAGGGAAGGTCCATAGCTGTCCATTTCTTCAAATGGACAGCTATGTATGGGGCATGCTTTTTTGCAGGAACAGATTGCCCTTTTTTCTTTTATGTTTAGGTGAGAGTGTGATGTTGGAGAAATAGAATAGGTATGATCAGGGAGGATAGGTTGGGTAGGATGACAGACAAGACAAACAAGATGTGTACAGGGTCAGTATATGACACATGTGGGGGGGACACCTTGGACGGGGAGAGGTGTTTGGAAGTTGCTAGCCCATGAGCCCACAAATGGATATAGTGGGACTGAGATCCCCACCCATGGGCAGTCACCACTGAACCTTCACAGCCCAGAAGGTGGCTGTGCTGAGTGCTGTCTAGGAGGGGCAGGCTCACCCTCTAGTTGCGCCACTTGACCCTCAAGCTGGCATAAGTGGTCTCAAATCTCCCTGTCGAGCTCCCTATGCACCACGGCCCGGAACATACCATGGGTGACAGATTCCTGTCCACTCACGCTGCCGGGGAGCCCGAGCCCCATCCCCTGCGGTGGTTCCACCCAAAGGTGGTGCAGGGCCAATGGACAAGGAGGTCCCAGGCTGGGTCCCAGATGTGCTGATGCCCAGTGCCATGGCCAGCTGAGGTGGGACAGGTGGGTCCGCTGGGACCGGCCTTCCCATACGAGTTATGTTGTAGCATGCTTAAGGCAGATATGAGTTAGTAATAGTCAACTGTATTCACAATTAGTTATAACAGCATGCATAGGTATTCCCATTACCCAGGGCATCAGATATAAAATAGTTGCAGAGCAGGCAGAACACATGCTTATATGGGTAAACAGTGGCCATTACAACAACATGCAGGTTTCATTGATGGCAACAGGACACCAATATGAAGTATTTTAACATGGCACATGCATAGAAACAGATGTGAATATTTATAAACCAATAGGACACATGTCCCAACAAAGGTTAGGAGTGTAGACATACCAAATGAGTTGTGTAAATTGGTTATTTTTGCACATATGGTAGGGGTGAGAGAGAGTTCAATTAACAACTAATACATCCTTGTAGTTTTCACAACATTCATAGTCACTGCAGTGGTCTGTCCCTTACATGTATTATTATACTACCCAATGGCATTATATTGTACAATGGTATGTTTGTAGATTAGTATGTATGGGACCTGTGTCTTACATACAGTCTTGACAAGATGCAAGTGTTAATGCAACATGTTTTGAGACTGCTGTCATACACTTTGGGTGAGATGCTGGGATGACAGGTATGTTTGCATGTACATTCACTGACTATCAGTTATATGTCATTAACAGCTGCCTACATTTCTTGGATCACACTAATTTGTCAGGGAAACAGGACAAAAGGCAGGTGATGTGGGCTATTTATCAGAACATACTGGGCAGATTGGAATAGTTGAGGGATATGAATATGCATACCACTTTCTATTTGAGCATTCTAGCAAAATCTGTACAGTTGTTAAGTGTATATATGCATACAGCTTTCTCTCTGAACATTCTAACAAACTGTGTGCAGTTGTGTGGAATGATTATGCATACAACTTACTTGCCCTCCTGGGATCCAAAGCCCTGCTGTGTGTGGCAAAAGCATTACAGTTAAGATCACTGTACTCTATGCTATCAGGCAATTGTTGTGAGGCTTTGCAATGCATTTAGTCTAATATGACTGACCTGTTTGCACTTCCAACATTGTTATACAGCACTTCATACACATTTTATCTGTACACCACAGTGTGGGTAACACTGCTTACTACAACAGTACTATTTAATAACTACAACAGTACAACAACATATGACTGCAGAGTAAACAGAAGCAATGCAGGGGTTACACCTTTATTTGCAGCATATTACACAATTCTGTATACTGGTACAACACATTCTGAGGCTCTTACATTTATTTGTTATGACAGTACATGCAAGCTATTTACTAACCTGCCTCACGATGCATCCTTTGCAGCCTAGGATCATAGGCTTGCTGGTTTGCAGCACGCTCATCTGCAGCTGTCAAAGAAGTACAGTGATATTTAGCCATATCTATCCATAGTATACACAAGCTAGAGAAATTATTAACTACATAGTGGAAGGAGTACTTACTCAGTTCTGGGGCATTCTGCATCTGCCTTGCTTCCTAGATTCACTGTCCAAGGACATCCCCCCTCCGCCAATTCAGGTCTGCATGGTGGTGCCTGACCTGCTCACCAGTCCGGGGGATACCTATGGCACTAGTGAGGTCACGGGCAAGACTGTCCCAGGCCTCCATTTTGTACTGTGAGCCCTGGTACTGGCCCTGCAGTAGTCTCCTGTCATGGTGCTTTACCAGGAGCCATACCATGAATTTGGACTCCTGGATGCCCTAGCTCTGTGCTCCAAAGCAAGTGCCTTCTCCCACTCCAGCCATTCTGCCTGCAGGGGGATGCTACAGCCAGTTATGAGCCATATTCCCACCTCTTTGGTTTAAGTAGGGGCGGGTTCCCACACTTTTCCATAATTGGCCGGTTTCAAAAAGGCTAAGCTATGTCTTATTCATTACAGGTTATATATGTGTCTGGTATCCATGATTCATATGTACATACATTGTATGGGGTCCTGGGGACTTCATAACTTTATTACAGTGACACCTCAACTCTATGTTTACTGTAGTACTCCAGTTAACATATTTATGGTCTGTGGTGGGTTATAGAACATTACACTGTACATAGATTCAGTTCACATGTTGGATTTGATTTCCCTCTTTTGAGGATTAGTTTTCTGATACCTCCTTTATATGTATTGCTATCATGGCATAGTGGTTAATTACTGTGACTGTGATGTACAGGGTCCTGAGTTCTAGCCTTGCAGAGGCTGTTTATTTTGTTGCTGGCCAGAATACGAGCTGTTGGGTACAGAGTGATTAAGGCACATTAAAGCAGTTGTGAGTGGGTTTGCGCAGAGCTATGCAATGCTAACCTCCAGTTACAGTTTCTTACAATCAGTTAGACTATACTTTGCTTCACCAGTGTGATACTCGCATACCAGTGGCCAAACAGGCTTACACCCGCTTGCTCCTGCACTTGCAAATGCACTGCATTTGGTGTTTGCATCAGACACTCACACCCCTGGGTGGGGGTGAGGACTACAATAATACCTTGTGATGCCTATTACATCAGCTTAAATGCCTACAGTGGGGTGTTGTAACCATGTGTTCATAGGTGTTGTGTAGTGGGTTATGCAACGACAGGTATGGTTATACCATATTTAGCCATATAAAATGGACTGTGCTGCAATGGGACCCATATCGGGAATGGCTGCCCATTAGGCATAAGCATGCCGGTCGACTGTACATAATCTGCAGCCTGTCCAGAGTTTGCTTCATACTATTGGTATGTTCCTCTTACAATCTGCACCTGTCTGGCAAATACTTGGGAACTGACAACATTAAATACAGACAAGTAATTGGGTTCAGGACCCCACTTTCTAAGGTTGTAAGTGGAATATGTGTTTTCCGTCCCTATTTGTTTCCCCAATGGTTTATGTTCTGTCCAGTGGTTTTGCTCTTAGGGGTTGAGAGGTATGGGCGTAAGCTCTGCCCATTTTGGAATATTGGCAAAACATACAAGAAAAAGAAACCAGATGAAAACACGATAAGGCCACAAACACCTTGCTCCAGCTGACTGAATGAACTTAATGCACCAAAAGGCTTAAATAAGCCAACAAAAAAATGATGAATTTAGAAGTTCTAAATGCAGTTTTATTATTCAGAAGCATTTTCGCCGTGCACACTGGCATGGCTTCTTCAGAGAACAAACAATCACAATAAAACTAAGTCAACCATATATAAGTTATAGAAAGGAAGTGATGTCATGACAACATTTAAAATACCTTCAAATTACAAGTTTTCAAAAAGTATTAAAATAACAAATAAAAATGTTTTACCACCATATAGGTAATGATAACAAATGCATCTATATATAAAAGTCATCTAGTAATACTTTAAAATGCCATTTTAAAATATACCAAAAGTCTGACAAGAATGTCAAGACTTTTTTAATATATAACACTAGAAACTTATGCTAACCACATAAATAGAACATTAAAAATGTAGAAATATTAACTTTATTACGAAATCAACCTAACCTTTGTAAAGTTTATATAAGCTAAGTAAACAGGTTGTTAAAGATACTAAATAAAATGTACTATGTAAAGCAAGACCAACATTAAAAAATGCATTCAAAATAATTATCGTAAATAACTTCTCATTTTCAAAACTGGTGTTATATTACAGTTCTCATTTAACCCAGGGAAGTGAAAAGCATCTGTTCTAAATTGCCATTCAAGCTCACAAATTTCAAGTAATAATGGGGTGGGACCACCCCTAAAAGAAGTTTGTATTTGATCAATGGCCATGAATGAGAAGCTATGGCCAGGTTGGTCTATAATGTGTTTGGCTAAGGCGTTACTGTCATTTCTGTTTTTGATTGCGTACAAGTGTTCATACATGCGGTCACGTAATCTGCGGTCAGTCTTTCCTATATAGAAAGAGGGACAGCAATCGCACAAAGCAACACAAACTATAGATTTGCTTTCACAATTGAGCGGCAACCTAATAGAGAACTTATTGTCTCTTACAGTGAATGTCTGGCCCGCTCTAACTTTATAACACCTGTTACAGAAGCCACATGGGTACTTCCCCAATCTCTTATTGAAGAATTTGTTAGAAAGATTCCTCTGCAACAACTCTTTTAAATTAGTGTTCCTTTTAAAAACAAATCTAGGAGATAATCCAAGTTTATCTATCAGGGTAGAGTTACTTAGGATGAAATCCCAGTTTTTCGTATGATTGTGACAATGGCCTTAGAATCAAAACTAAATGTAGTAATATAACTCAAGGAGGGGTCAAAAGATGTTGTTATGCTAGTACCTATGACTCAATCAGTTGAAGTAGTATCAGAAAAAGGTGGAATTTCAAAAGTAGGCTGAATTTCACCATTAGAATTATTAGTAGATAAAATGGCCTTAAAATATCCATTAATCCTTTTAATGTTTACTTCAGAAACCAATTCATCAATAAGTTGTACCGGGTAGCCTCTATTAGAAAACATGTCTGACAATATGTCACATTCTGCATGAAAATCTTCCAACGTACTGCACATCCTTGCTGCTCTGACTAGTTGTCCCTTAACAACAGCTCTCTTTTGTCTAAAGGGATGATGGCTGGAAAAGTGCAAGAATGAGTTGCAGTACGTTGGTTTTCTGTAAATCTTTGAAACATAAGTGAAAGATTGATAATCCTTTGATAATTTCACATCTAAATAATCAATATCTGACGTGGAAAATTTATAAGTAAATTTTAAGAAATCAGTAGTACTATTGATAGTCTTTACAAAATTATTGGCCGCGGTGCTATCACCTTTAAATAACACAAAGATATCATCCAGGTATCTAGTGTAAAATTGAATTGGTTTCATGAGGGATGGTGATGAGAAAACAAAATGTTTTTCCCAGTACCCCATGAAAAAGTTAGCCACCGAGGCCCCACAAGGAGAGCCCATGGCTACTCCTTGCTTCTGTAAAAAGTACTTCTTATCAAAGGTAAAATAATTTGAAGACAACACTATGTCCAAAATTTCAGTAATAACATCAATCTCAATCCTTGGAGCTTCAAGTTCCGTAAGGAGGAGGGCTATCCACTCTATGGCTTCCTGGTGAGGGATTGAAGTATACAGGTCCACCACATCAACAGTGAGGAAATTATCCATGTCAGCATGGGTCATCATGCTTGCACTACCTACTGGTCCATGTACATATACAGCCTGGTTGGATGAATCATTACAGGGACTGAGTCTGATGATCATTAATTTCTGGGGTGTCCCACAAGGGACACTGATGTCTTTGTTTCAAGATTAGACCTGTCAGGTCTCTCCCACTGGTAGTATCCTGCCTGTGGTCTGGGAATCAGTGGTGTGTTTATTTGTATCGTTTGTTTGCATGTTTCACCTGTCTAGGTGGGGGTGGTTGATGCTACGTGTTACACGTTTGTTGATTGGACCCCT
This sequence comes from Protopterus annectens, assembly GCF_019279795.1. NCBI lineage: Eukaryota > Metazoa > Chordata > Ceratodontiformes > Protopteridae > Protopterus > Protopterus annectens. Next base: position 720,850,331 of record NC_056739.1, read on the forward strand.
CACCCCCATTTGCAAGGTCTGTGAACATATGTAATTCGTAACTGCTATATCATATCCTAGCTATTTACATGTGTATATTTACACACACATATATATATATATATATATATATATATATATATATATCTGCATTACTGTATACAGATATATCTGTATATGTATGCATACATGTATATATTTAAATATTGCTGTCTATGTATATCTAACAACATATGGGTGTATGGGTGTCTATATATATATATATATATATATATATATATATATATATATATATATATATATATATATATAATGTGTGTGGGTATGTATATGTATTCTGTCTCTGTATGTATACATTTGTACTATGGAGAGGGATCGGTATATCTCCATGTAGCTATGCGTAGATATACACACACATTCCTCCTCATATATACATCTACATCTGATTATTCCATTCTTTGCCATGTAGATTAGACTTTGCTGCAGTGGGACTTGTAGCAGGTGTGGCTGCTCATTGGGCGATGCCTCTGCCCAATGAACACTTTTGCTCACATCCCTGATGCTGTCCGTATAAACCCACATCAGCCAACACCTGCACATCTAGACCCATAACTAGCTACCCATAGTTCCCACACCTCCTCTACAGCACCCATCCTTTCTCTAGGTGCAAGTCGGGTCTGAACACACCACTACATGCTGCCCACTCTCTACTTCACGGGACCCATGTCGTAGGTTGTCTTGACCCATGTGTCATCAGGCTTTCCCACCCTTGTATTCCAGGTATGTATCCACCCCAGCCAGAATGGTCATCGTATCAGCTTCCTTTGGTTATATGTCAATTTTTGGGGCATCCCGCAAGGGATGCTCCTGTCTATCCAAGATTAGATTTCACAGGTGCACTCTGTACCCCCCCCCCCCGGTTCTATTCTGCTTGTGGTCTGGGGAGCAGTGGACTATTTTCATTGTTTGTGGGTTTGTGTGTATGTTTCCTGTCTGGCTGGGGGGGGGTCATGCTACGTGTTACATGTTTCTTGCTTGGGCCCCTCACTTCCATTGGCATAGCCTGTGAACATATGTCATTCGTGTGTGCTGTTTCCTATCATAGCTGTATATCTGTGTATATCTATGCACACACACAAACACACACACACACACACACACACACACATATATATATATATATATATATATATATATATATATATATATGCAACTATATATATATATATATATATATATATATGGTTCTACCTGACTTCGTCGACAGCGCAGAAGACCGACAGCGGAATTCGGAGCTCCAGAAGATCGAAAACGAAGAAGACCGACGCGAATCGCGGGTTGCAGAACATCGACAATGCAGAAGACCGACACGACGGATGACAACACCAACGCCGAGGATGCCGACATGGGGAAAGGCTGTGTGAGTATGCGGTAGTGACGGACGTTGGGGTGCGAGGCAGGTAAGTGTGGAGATTGACGGTCTGTGGGGATAGGGGTGGTTAAGTGAGTTAGGGTTAGGGAGCGATAGGGGTGGGTTAAGTGAGTTAGGGTTAGGGAGCGATAGGGGTGGGTTAAGTGAGTTAGGGTTAGGGAGCGATAGGGGTGGGTTAAGTGAGTTAGGGTTAGGGAGCGGTAGGGCGGTTAAGTGAGTTAGGGTTAGGAGCGGGTAGGTAAGTGTGCGATAGTGACGGACCTTAGGGTTAGGGTAAGGTTTAGTGTGGGCTTGTAAGGATTTTGGTGTGCTTGTGTTGTGTGTGTGGTTTGTGGAATGGGGATGTGTTTTGTTTTTAATAATTGTTATTGTGGTGTGTGCAGTGTATGGGGTTTCGTGTTTGTGTACCGTCGGTTATTTCGTTGTCGGTTATGTGTGGTTTCGTGTTTATGGACTGTCGAATATGTGGTGTCGGTGATGTGGTTGTCGGTGTTGTGTGGTTTCGGCTATGTCAGGTAGAACCATATATATATATATATGTCTGTAACCTCTGGTTACAGTTTCTTACACTCAGTTAGCTTCTACTTTGCTTAATCTGTGTAGGCAATGCATACCGCCACACAAGCACACTTAAACACACTTACTGGTGCTTATATATGCTTACTACTGCTTATTTATGCTTAAACCACTACACTATTGCTGTGCTGCTTCATTTGCATATATACCCATGGATCCTAGTTCCCTAAACACCCACCCCAACACTTCACTGACACAGCAGTCATCCAATCTCCAGTTGGATACACGGTGTAGCCACACCACTACACATTGTCCACTCCCTACTCCTGTAGACCCATCCCATGGGTTGACTCACTCCACGTATCCTCAGACATCCCAAACTTTTAGTCCACAAACATTGATGAAATGAGTGACCAATAGGACACTGTTCACAATTTTTGGGTTGTCCCACCTGGGGCACATGTCTTTATTTCAAGATTAGACTGTATACTTCATTACATCATTACTCCTGTTAACAAGACACTACAGTAAATTAATAACTATGACTATCTGGTAACGCACATGTTACACATGAGAGCTAGTAAAGTACGAGTTTGGTGACATTATATTACAAATAGGACCGGTTTCATGATTGGCATTGCTGTAGCAGGCAGATCACAGGAATAATTCAACTATTTCATAGTGAGAAAGTCCTCACAATTTATTTTTTGATAACAGCATTGACTTTGGACATAGTACACACTTCTGCATTTTTGCAGATTCGTCCCTTGCCTCTTATGCACAACCTATTATTCTATCTACTGTCAAGGTTTGTAGGGGCACTTTCATGTTATTTATGTCTGCAAAAGGAATGCATGTGTTACATGGAATATACTTCTACATATACATGTATGCATGTGTATATGCATATATACTTTTAATGAACTTGCTGACCTCCATGAGGCGGTCCAATTAGAACCAGGCCATCCAACCTTGACATGCCTGGATCCATAATTTCATACCCATGGTTCCTCCACCCCATCCGAGTTAGACATACATGCAAACCATCCATTCTCCAGTTGCTATCACAGCCATGACACACCACCACACATTGCCCTCTCCCCAGTATTAGGGACCCTACACGTATGCTGTCCCAACCCATGTATCATCAGGCTCTCCCACCATTTGGTACTTGAACATACCTGCCCTTGCTTGTGTAATGGTCGGAAGTCCACACCGCCTAGCAATTTTTGGGTAGTCCCACCAGGGACTACCTTGTGATTGTTTGTAAAGTACAATAAGCAGATTGACAATGTTGCTCCCACTGGTAGTGTCCTGCCTGTGGTTTGAATAGCAGTGATTTGCTCACCCCCGCCCAGCTTCATATGACATAAGCTGACAGCACTAAATAATACTGGGGTTGCTGTTGATTTCCTTCTCATTCTTTTTGTATGCTTTATTGTCACGACGTTCGTTCTTCATAGCTATATATATATATATATATATATATATATATATCTGTACATTTACATGCACATACATCTACATAATTATATACATTTCCTATGCTGTTGCATGGCTGTGTTGGACGATATGTTTGTAATAACATCAGATTTATGTATATCTGTCATGACTTAGTGGTAAATCACATTGGCTGTGGTGTGCAGAGTCCTGGGTTTGACCTTTGCAGAGGCCATTTATTTTGTTGCTGCCAGAACAAGGGCCATTGGATACAGAGTGAATAAAGCACTTTTAAGCAGTTGTGAGTGGGTGTGTGCATGTTTGTTCGATGGTAGGCTGTGCTATCTTCCAATTCAGTTAGCTTCTACTATGCTTAATGTGTGTGGGTACTGCTTACACCCGCAAAAACGCACTTAGACTTGCTTACTGGTACTTATATATGTTTACTACTGCTTATTTGTGCTTACACCTGCTTAAGAGTGCCTTATTCATTATGACACTGCCACTTTTATTGAATGACATTAGTTAAACATTTCATGCAGTACTCCACTTCACATTTACATGTTATTATGTAGGTTATACAGCAAAAGGATGTATAAATATGTTCATATACACATTCCACATGGAAAATGATATGTGCTATAGTGGGACTCAAACTGTGCATGCCTGTTCATTAGGCAGATGCTCTAACCACTACACTATTGATGTTAACGTTGATTCCGCATGTTACTTTTCTATTTGGATGATTTTGATGTGTAAGCTACTATAAGCAGAGGCCAACGATGTGCGAACATGCTGCGCTTCACTTACACTTTCACTAATGAAGCAATACAAATGTAAAATAGGGACACAGGGAATCTAATTGTGATAGTTCTAGGGATGGGGCTCAACATTCCACAACGTTCTAGTGTGTTTACTACTTTGATTTGATTTCAGTGTTTGTGGACACTCTTGTATGCTTAGCATACATTTCAGTATCCACAGACACTGAATTAATTGCTTACTATTAGAGGTGGGCTCTAATAGTAAGCATTGTAGGTTGTGCAACTGTGGGGACATGTTTAAGCCTCTGTAGAGCACTTAAACACGCCCCCCTGCACTCAGACACATTTCCTGTGCACGTCGAGGGTGCGGTAGCATGCCCTCATAAATATTCATATGGTGCTGCTGCACCATCTGTAAGGAGGACGCTCGGCACAAGGCTAAAACTGTCCTTGCGCCGAGCTTCATGAATCCCGGGATAAGAGTTTTCTACAGTTACATTTACTTTCTTTCTTTCTTTCCAATTTCCAGTCAGTATTGAAATTCACTGCTTTTTCCCAAAACTCACAAACTTGTCATGACTCCCATTATCTGTCTTTTCCTCTCTGACATGTTTCTCCACCATATCCTGATATGTCATGTTTCTGTCTCACATCATTTACCAGGAAAAGAAGACTGCAGTATAAACTTAAGAGAAACAGAGAGAGCAAAAGGTGACCACCATTCATATTACACTGATGACCAGTTGCCAACACATACACACACGCACATGCATACACACATCTATATATATATATATATATATATATATATATATATATATATATATATATATGTGTGTATTTTTTTTTTTTTACTTATTTTGTTTTTACTCTCATAGGTTGCCCCTATGTCAGCAATTAATATGGTTGTAAAATGAGCTTTCTCTTCTGATAATATAAACTGCCGTGTGTCAGCTGCATGATGCATGGCATTCTGCAAGGCATTCACTACTGTCACTGGCCAGGCACTCTATAGCAGAGCATATTAATATTAGGAATTACAGTTTCTTAATGACCTCTTTTAGTACTGTTTACAGAGTTCATGAACTTAATTCCTTAACATTTGTATTGAAGGATCCTTCTGTCATGTAAGGATGCTATCCATCAATAACCAGTACTTGTCAGGCTTACTGTAATAGTCCTCTTTACTTTGTTTAGTACTGTGTGCTTCTTATTAGTGTGACTGTAGAATGTAATGACAGCACAGAGTTTAATATTTACTAATGCCGGAGGTTATGGCTCGAATCCAATGCAGCAATTTGATACTGAGCAGCCTAACACACGGTAAGATGCACAAACATATATCCTCAGATGACACAACATTAGATTGGATTTCCATACAAATCCTGCCAGTTGGCAGTTTATGTGTGATAAAATTAGTATGGGCTATAAATCAGTAGAAAACTAAAGCATGACTGCAGGAAAATTACAAGCAATAAATATTCATGAAGCTGCCACCTTGAGAAAAATGAGTTGCAGAAAGTTAATACTTCTTAATACCTTTCTTACAACCCTGAAGAACTGCCCAGTTAACAGCATATGGGAAACTTTAACCTTACCTGACCACCAGCAATGCTTCTGCCCACAAAAAAACATACAGTAATTCAACTACACACTTGTTTGGAGGGAGAAAGACCATTATCTTTACAAAAAATATGCAGTTATTAATGAAATTGCACTAGCCCAAAATTAAGAGCAATTTTATAAAAATACAACACAGAAATGCAAAAATGTGTGTAAATAGTGAAAGAGACAGAGAGAGAAAATGATACCATGAGAACTTAAATTTCACGAGGCTTCTTTTGCAGTAAAACTGCTATGCCTTTATACACTATTCCTTGGTGAATTTATTAGGCTACATTCATTTTATTTTTAATTTTATGTTGCTTTGATTGCATGCACAACCAATGAATATCTTAAGAGGAGTCATCTATAATAATTAACAAGCACGTTGCAAGTTCCAGTGCTTTCAGTAAATCAGTGAACTTTTCTGTTTTCTTACTGAGAATAAAAATACTTGACAGGCTTCTTTAGTACAGCAAAGTGACACATAGACACCTACAATTCCATCAGGAACCAGCAAGTTCTTTTATCACTCTTTCTGAGTGTGTCTGCCATGAAATAAATTATTTCAGTGGCAAAGGAGTTAGCACTTTACCTCACTGTTGTGGGACTGTGGAGATGGCATGCATAAATATGGAGGTGGAAAGGTGCCTCCAACATGAAGGACTAAAAAGATAAGTTTGAGGTTTGATGTAAATTAATTTCAGAACACTGTTTCTGCAGCTTTGGAACACATTAAATGCTCCTTTGGTGAAAAAACAAGATTCCGTCTCCAGGTACTGCAATCCACTAAAGCCACCCATTACAGTATGTACTCCAGGCCACAGCTGCTTTTCAAAAATAGAGTGCAGCACAAATACATATCCTAAACAGAAGAACTATAAATGCTTCAAGTGCCTGTCGCTGGCAACAGAAAAGTCATCCCCGTCCACCACAGCAATAGGCCTCTCCAAGGCAGGACACATATATCACTTTTCAGACAAATAAGGGTCTAGTGTAATATAGAGGTTTTAATGCAAAGATTGCAAAAGGTTTTTGCAATCTTTTGTAGGTTTGTTTTTATGGGTTTTCAGCTTGATCTGTTTTTGCTGGTAGTTTGTGTTTAGCAGTTAAACATTTTCATCATGCATTCAATAATATACATATATAAATATTCTATAACATACATACATATATATATATATATATATATATACATATGTGTGTGTGTGTGTGTGTGTGCGCGCGTGTTATATGTAATGGTGTATATATCACAAGGAATAGTGTAAAGAACCTTCTTGAGGCACATATATTAGAATATGCACAATACCTTCATGAGTTCAGGTGATGTAAAACTCATAAATGAAGATGGCCTTAAAGCACAGTAATAATGATATTTGCCTCTTTAGAAGATGAACAGATGCCTGTAACAGGCATTCTATGTTACTTCTACTGTAGCTTGAAACTGTGGAAACCTGAAAAAAGATTCTGTGGAAAACTGCAGACTAAAGTGTATCTCAAGCATGAGATAGAGAAAACCATGTTGAAAGGAAAGCTTTAAACCACACAGAAACAAAAATGTTTACCTCTTTTGAAGAGGGAGTGATGCCCGGAGTAGGATACTAGGACCCTTCCTTTGTGGACAGAATCTCTGGAAACCCGGAGAAGGATCCTATAGAGGTCTGTAGATCAGAGTGGAACTCAAATGTGTGGATTTACTGAAGTAGCTGCAACAGACAGACCTGCACATGGATGAAACCCTGTGGTCTGGAGTTTTGGACTTGATGAACTGTGAGATATTTGTTAGACTGCAACTGAGTGAAATGAGCTGCAAGTTACAGAACCAACTAAGTTATGTGCTGTCAGACATTAAACATTTATTCTATTGTCTCTGTAAATAATGTGCTTGCACATTTTAACATAGTAGGTAAACACTAAAACCCAAGTTGAATACATCTGGTGCACTGCCTTATCGCAATATATCTATCTACATGGAACATTTTCAAACTTTTCCCAGGAATGTAACTGATTAGTTTAGAGTCACACACTAGGCAAATGGAAACTGAAGCAATCAAGCCCTGGACAAGCTTAATCCTATGTGCTGTTGCATATCTAGATATCTATTTACATCTATTTATGTATTTACCTATCTATCTACGTGTGTGTGTGTGTGTGTGTGTGTGTGTGTGTGTGTGTGTGTGTGTGTGTGTGTGTGTGTGTGTGTGTGTGTGTGTGTGTGTGTAGCTCATAACTCTTAACCTCTCAGCTGAAGAAATATGGACAAAACCTATAATAATCTGGGACAAAGGCTCAAAAATAGGGACACATTTTAAATGTTGTTCTTATAAACTTAGAAAGTCACTAGAATAAAAGCATTTGTACCACCATGTATTTTCTGAAGGATATGAAGACTGAAACTCAAATGTTTGTTATTATTTAATGAATGCAATCTTCACTGGTTTGCCAGAAAACCACAAATTTTATTAGGGACAGACCAAAAATATGAGGCATAAATCTGGACATCTGTGAAAATCTGGACAGTTAAGAGGTATGATGTAGCTTCAGTCCTAGAATAAATGGCAATGTAAATAAACAACAATTTGAAAATAAAATAAAATAATTAAAATAAGTATATACCTAAAGCCATTATCAACTCATGACTCAAGACACAAAACCTTTATTGGGGGTAGACAAATAGTACATGAACTTAGCTGTTGTGAATGTTTTTTTTTTCTTTTTTTTCTTCTAAACAATAAAAAATGTCATCCTCCTCTTCATCATCATCATCATTATCCACATGTCCTCTCATGCCTCCCACTATAGACTCATAAACCCAGCATCCCCCAGTCCCACTTTAGCCTGAAGTATGACTTTAGTCCCTGGAGCAGGGATTCCTCTCACGCTTCAACAGGTGGCTACATAGTGATGTGATCACAACTTTTTTTCCTTTACTTTATATGAGACTTTGCAGAAATGGCCATAATTTCATCATTCTGTAACATCTCAGACCACAGTTATAGTGCAATGTATAGAGGATCCTACCTCTTGAATTAAAATGCTAGCATTGCATATTTTGAGAAAAATATTTTACACGGCAACAGCTAAATCACATTATACTTCAGTCTTTGTGATTCAGGCTTCTACGATCCTTGTATATTACATCATCTATAATTTTACTGTTGATGTATTATTTGTTTTTTCCTGTTTTAACATTTTGTAATGCATGGATTGCCAAGATTATGGCCTGAAATCAGTGAAAAGACAGGTTGTTAAGCACCTTTCTGACATTAGAAAGGTGCTTAGCAATTGTTAAGCACACCCCCACCAGCACTGTTAAGCACAAGTTTTGTGCTTAGTAGTGCTCAGTGGCCACAGCAGAACAATAACAGGAAGCCATTAAATAAACATAAATTCTTCAGCTGGACTTTTTTTAGTCTAGACAACATGCTTACTGGCTTCTGAATGCTCTTCTTGGGTGGTGTCTTTCTGTGTGGCAGAATTTAGTGTGTTACAGCAGGACTATGCTATTTTTTTCTCTAACATTTGCAATGCATGGGAGCATTACAAAGAATTAAGATTGAGTCTTTCCAAACATAACCTAGAAATTTATATGTTCCCAGCATGGATGTCAAGATTCACCTTTTGAGTTTTGCTCTTGAGGTGAATTTCTTATCATCCATGTCTCAAACACATAATGTCCTAATTATGATCGGCAAACTACTCATAATCCCCGATATATGAAATTATTGTACTGAGAGAAAGCTTAAAAGGGGTCTTCCTTGTACAGTCCAACTATCTGCTCAAAATAAGTAATATATTTAAAAAGCTAAGTATTTGCACATTTGAAGTATTACTAACTGACACAGTTATGACTCTTCATTTAATCTGCAGAACAATCCCTTATAACATTACCTTGGTTAATATTTTTTGCAACACATTTGTAGAATATAACTGAGGGGATCTTACTCTGATGGACCTCCTGCACATCCAAAACACAAACAGTGCCAGAATTACCCATTATAAAGGCTTAAGCTTTGCCTGTGATATAAATAGGACCTGCTGGAGAGATAGGTATGTATCCCAGAGCCTATCCAATCTCTGGAACAGGCTTCCCATCCATGTGAAGCAGAGTTTCTCTTCAACCCAATTCAAGTGTAACTTAGACAACTGGATGGGAAACAGAAAATTCATCCCTGGTTTGGCTCCTATGTTTCCAATGGACACAGGCAGCCTGTAAATGGTTCATATCCCAGGTCCCTGCTTGTAAATGTTTTATCTTGCAAGCCCCTTCTTACACTTATCCACGGTACCAGAACTTGTCAGAGATTTGGGATGCATGGCAAGGCTTAAAAAGGCCCTTGTGATTGTTAGCTTAGTAAATACCTATTAACCTATATTAAAAGTAGGCCTCCTGAAGTGTTGAATGAGTGCCTGAACTGCAGCCATGCACAACTAAGAATGTAAAATAAATTGGTGCCTTGCTGATCAAACAAAATACATTACCTGCACTTTGTTGCACAAGGTACAAGTGGAGCTGTGAATAGTCAGTTTCCTGAGGTATCACTGTGTACAACAAAGGCTTGATATCCTTGTTAGATCAGTTCCTTCTGCACCACAGGATAGATTATCCAGAGCACCTATTGTGCCCTGTAATATTATTTCTGTTACATCCCCATATCTTGTTTTCACTTATCAGTCCTTGTTCCCCTTTCTTGCATACTATAGGATCATAGGAGATTACAAGGCTATTGATCAGGAGGTCATTTTAAGCCTATCTGTTTTATCCCAATGTAATACCTTGAAAATGATATTCAGTACCAGAGTGCATTTAGTGGTAACTGCTCATGTCAAGGGGGGTTGTGAGCACTATCCCTGGTAAGAATTTACAGTGCCCCATCTACTCATCCAGGTTCTTCTTGAACAGTGTCACAGAGGTGCTCTGTTTCACATGAACTGGTAGCCTGCTCCAAAGATATGGCAGTTGCTGGTAGGTAAATCTGTCCCTCCGGCATGTCCTATTTAAGTTGCAGGCCATATTTAGATCCCTGGAATGGGTAGTCCTAGTCCCATTTGATTTACTGATATGCAGCAAGTTCATTAGGTTTGGGTCTTGGATTATTCTGTATGCCAGGCATAAATCTCCCCTAAGAAGTCTATATGACATGGAGTATAGTGACAGGGACTTTATTCGGTCTGTGTAAGATGCATGCTGGAGCCCCTTGATCTTCTTTGTTAGAAAACTTTCAGGTCTCTCCCGTTGCTGCAGGTGCTTTGTACGATACATGCCAAATTGGGTGTCATACTCAATTATGAGCCGGATTTGTGCTGAGTATAGAGGGGTCATAACCTCTTTTGTTCTCAAGGCAATGCCATTACTAATCGAGTGTGCTACGTAGAAAGTCTTCCTTACTACAGTAGACACATGGTGGTTGAAGTTAAGGTCGCAGTCAACTTGTGATCCCAGGTCCCGTACCATTTTGTGGGTCCTTAGGGTATTGTTGTTTTGATAGTGTGAAGGGATACTGTTTGTGCCAAAGGGAATGATGATGCATTTCTTTGCATTCAGTTTGAGACCATGACTAATACACCAGTCACTGGTCTGCGTGACACCCTCCTGCAATATACTGATATCATTTGTCAATGCTTGCACCTAGTTTGCAGTCATCTGCAAACTTGGTTAGCCACATCCCCTTAGTTTTGACCTGAACTTCTGAGAAGTATATACCAGATAGTAGGGGGCCCTGCACTGACCCCTGTGGCACCCCACTGGTAACAGGTCTGCTGGTTGATGTGGAACCACCCACTTTGATAGTCTGTGTCTGGTTTGTGAAACAGTTGGCAACCCGTATTACAAAGAAGGGGTTTACATTCAGTTTGTTAAATTTATCGGCAATGCCTGAATGTGAGATTGTGTCAAAAGCCTTTATCAAGTCGAGGTATGCCATATGCACAGACTTTCCCCCGTCAATGGCCCTGATCACATTTCCAAAGAAGTCCACCAGATTTAATAGGAAGGATCCGCCCTTGATGAAGCCAGATTGGGTAGGATCTGGAGTTCGGAGGTTGTCTATGTCTTTATTTATTAGGGCCATAAGAATACGTTCCATGGCCTTACAGGTGAGGCTGGTCAGGCTTATGGGTCTGTAATTCCCCAGGTTTGTTGCTAGGCCACCCTTGTGGAGGGGAATAACTGTTGCTGTTCTTCATTCCGCAGGAACAAAGTCTGTGGTTAGGCTATGATTGAAAAGGGTACTTAATGGGGATGCTAGTTCATGTTTTAGCCTGTTTAGAAGATAGCCTGGGATGTCATCTGGTCCCATAGAGGCTGTGTTTTTTTGCCTTGGACAAGTTTTGAGGCTCTGTTCTTCAGATATGTAGGGTTGGGGGAAGGTTTGTGATAAGTTAAGAGGGGAAAAGGGAGTGAATTTTTTGCCAAACCTATCCTCTAGCAGGTTAGCTATTTCTGTGGGGTCAGTGTGTGCGATACCACTGGTCACTAGTTCTAGACATGCTTGGGTCCTACCTTTTAGGCTATGTATGTAGTTGTAAAAGGCCTTATGGTTATCCTTGGCTATACTTGCTAAGTTTCTCTCAAAGGAGGCTTTAGAGGATTTGACAAGTTGTCTTATTTGCCTGTTGAGGCTGAGGAGAGTGCTTTTCCATTGTTGGAGCCTTACCTTTGTTCTCTTGGCCATCAACATTTTGGTTTATTATAAAGTTTGCTGATGCTGGATGTCCACCATGGCAGCTTGTTTTTTTCTTGGGGCTCCAGCTTTAATGCTTTCCGGTACAGCCGAGTTTATATACTTATTCAAGTGATTGCACAGAGCTTTAGTGTAAGCTTCAGCATAGTTGCCTCTTCCAGCTTGGAATGCATTTATACTTTCACCTAGGAGGGTATAATTTGCCTTGGTGAAGTTTTTTAGTCTGATTTCACCCTTTGCCCATTCTGGTGTTAGTGCCAGCTTGAAGGTGAGTGTTGTGTGGCCTGAGAGTTGCAGCAGCGCATCTGTTTAACATGATAGTGAGGACCAAATCTAGAATGTTTGTTACTCTTGTCTGGGTATGAACAATTTGTTCCAGGGCATTTGAACTAACAAAGTCAAGGAACTTTTGTGCTAGCAAGTTGGGGCTAGTGTAGGTTTCCTAATTGATGGTGGGTTAACTGAAACCCCTCATAACCAGAGTGTTCAGTAAAATTTGGATTGTCTCCAGTTTCATCAAGCAGACTTTGTGGATGTTGTGACCCATGGAGGGGGATCTATAACTGGCTATGACTTGAATGGGGGCCTTTCCACATAACCTGTGCTTGGAGTAACTCCATGGAGTTGTCCAGTCTAACTAGAGGGGAGGTGAATTTATCTCTAATATAGATAGAAACACCACCTCCTTTGGTTTTCACATGTTCATTTTGAGGTCTAAAGGTGTGGAAGAAATTGTAGCCGTACAAGGCTGGGGTACTGTCTGAGGCTTTGAACAAGGTTTCTGTGACTGCACAGACATCAACATCTCTCATGACAGAAGTGCTTCCAGGGAGTGCAGTTTTTGCTTTAGGCTCTTAGCATTTAGCAGCATGACCCTTATTTCATTCTGGTTGGCTAATTTCATGTTGGTAATGTTGTTTTTGAGACCTTCCCTAAAAATGGCACTATGGGGGAGGTAAGAGCCTTTGCCAGCAGCCAAAAGCCTAGAGGTGCCGGGTGCAAACCGTCTCTAGCAAAGCAGCGAGGTTTGTCACCAGGGCTTCTGAGGCTGCCAGGAAAAGGATTCCCTTTGAATGACATGAAAAACTAAGCCAGTTATTGAAATTGATAATTTTTGTTTAAACTGTGACATCATTCTAGGTGAGGATAGTATGCTGCTTAAGGCTAGGAACATACCTGCCTGGGACATGTACTCAGAGAGCTCAGTCATGTCTCTCTTCATATAGTCCAGTGAGGTATATTTCAGGATGGTCAATCCAACATGAATAATGAGAGAGTCATAATGGTCCTTCTTGCTGTGAGAGACCTGAGTGCATGAGTGATCTGATAAATCCAGACAGCTGACTGTGACTTTCCCCTTTTCAAACCTGGTGAGTGGGACATCCGTGTGTCTCACTATTGAGTCTCCAGTGACAAGAAAATTTGTTTTTTGAGTGTTTTGCCTTACGGGCTTGGCAGGTGAGACACTAGTGTCGCTATGTGTCATGGCTGCTGGGGGGACTGTGTTAACTTTAGCAGTCTTATGTTTTGGAGGTCTCTGGTGTTTAGGTAAACTTTTTGAGAGAACCTCCGCATATGTATATTTTTGTGTTTGATGTGTACTATATGTATGACTAATGGTACTATATTTATATGTAGTGTTGAGTGAGTAGACAACCTCTTCCATGTTACTGTTTTGAGTGCAAGAAAGCATGGGTTCAAGATTCTTGGTGTAGATACATCTCTCACACTCTGTACTAGAGTGAGTTATTAGTAGAGAGCTGGTGGTGTACATGAGGCAACTGCTACACTGCCTCAAGAGATCCAAGTGAACAAGGCTAGCAGGAGAAACAAGGGTAGTCCAACTGCCCATAATGCTAGGTTGAAGACTGTTGTGACTAGGAGTGGCTTTTCAGAATTGTTCATGGAGGAGCTCAGTGTTTTTTTTTCTGCTGGTGGTTAATAGGTTACAGTTCACTAGCATTATTTCTTTGACCAGGAAAGCACTAAGAATGAGGGCTACAGTAGTGTGCTACAGCAATATCTAAGGGAATAAATTGTTGAATTTAACTGTCCGGCTTTGCCACACAATTGCACGTCAGTGAGCAGTGCTAAGCAATGTGCAAACAAGCAGAAACCTGCTCAAATGTAGGGCCTAAATACCAGAAGCTAAAACTTGAAAAAAAATTAAAAAGATTAAAAAGGACCAATGAGGATGCTTATTCCAAGACTTAGACTGACCTCCCTTTACCAGACAGGCTCGAATCAACACAATCCTTTCACTAAAGTGCAGATAGGCTCTTTCCAATCTAAGATGGCTGGTAAATGTGCTCAGAACAACCAACCACTACAAACAAACCCAGATGCAGCAAGCTTGCATCTGGACTATGCTACAGATACTAGCTACCTTAGTTTCAGCGGGAAGCACTAGAGAATGTTTAATACAGCAGAAAAATAGCAGTGAGACACTAAAATATTATAAAACAGCAGAAAATCAGCAAGGAGGCTCTGAAGAATGTTTTAAACAGCTAACAGATCAGTTATTTAAGCATTGCTTGGTGGGAAAACCAGAATAAACAGAACAGAAAGCTTTAAAACAGTGAAACATAATAGCAAAAAAGCTTTGTAAACAATGAATACAGTAATAAAATTTGATTTAATAGGCACAGTAATGCAGACAATCACAGTACAAAAGTGTAATTTAGTACACAGTATATAAATACAGTATAAAAGTAGGCAGCAGGCAGTGAAAAGTGCAGTAAATAGTATAAATAAGCAAAAAAAGGGGGGAGGCAACTTATAGTTTTTTGGAAGCACAGAAGCCTCTAATCATCTAGTATCTCAGCTCAGAGTTGTAACTGGTAGCCCACCCCAGTTCTGCTCAGTACAAGCAAGCCCAAATATTACTAGGTTCATAGAGTACTACTAGGCTAACTGCCCTTATGGGCTATTTTAAGCCTAGCCAATTATGTCATATGAGAATCAAACCCTGCATTTTGTGTCTATAAGGTAAACACCTTAACCATTGTGCACATTTGATATGGAGGTTTAGCAGAATCCCTGGTGGTCCAGAAGTCTGCAAAGTACAAGGCTCTTGATAGAGGTGGTGTGTCTTGAGAAAGTACGTGCATCAAGGCATATCTGTTCTGTTTTGCATTAGCAGAGCAGGTGGGCAGAAACATAGTTTGTTGTCTATATATATATATATAGAGAGAGAGAGAGAGAGAGAGAGAGAGAGAGAGAGATGAATATGTATAGATAGATATAGATGTAGACATATAAAAATTCTGAAATAAAGCTATATAGAAAGTGCTTTGCCGGACTTTCCCCACCCAAACAAGCTCTGCCTGAATAGCAATTGCTACCCGACTGAAGCTGTAAGCCTCAAGTGAATGCGATATTTTAAACTGACTGTTGAATCCTTAAGTCCAAATGGTAATTTACTCTGGTCAAAAACTTATGGCAGGAACAAGGGTTATTCTGAGGAAATGGTAAAACCTTTGTGCCCATATGGGGATGTATTTTCAGCAACAATCCTTCATGGCAATAAAAAAGAGGTTGTTTTGTATCTGATTTCTGTTGGAGAAGCCAAAGTCATGTGTATGCTGAAATACATTACTAGAATCCTTTGCAAAATGAAAAGAATGCCTGAGACCTTGATACAATTTATGTCCGTTCTCCAAGAATAGCCCCAGCTACTAATGAACACCTGTTGAGCCTGCAATGGCATATTTTTACTGCCATGAACAAACCTCCCACCTTGTGGGAATCCCATATGCCAGTGACCTCTAAAATAAGCAAGAAAGATGACATGAATACTTATCTTGTAGTCTGAAAAAAATCAGTGGGTTGGGAACAGTGGCTCCAAGCTAAGTGGGTCAAAGTTCTGTCATTGTACTAAAATGGGGATTTGTTAAAGTCATAACTTAGAAGATGCTGATGCCCATGAATACCAAAAACTGAAATGAGAAATCCTAACAAGAGATGCAGCTTTACCAGAAGCATAATCCCTTCAGTTTCACTAGTGGACATTCAGTATGAGCAAGCTGGTGGTGTTCATATGGCTGAAATAATGCATATTTAAAAACTCTGGCTAGAAGCCCATGTCGATAATATAAGTACAGTTTTAGAAATCTTGGCTTTAGATAAGTTTAAAAGCTCATTCCCTAGAAACCTTTTTAGAAATCTTAGCTTTAGATAAGTTTAAAAGGCCATTCCGTAGAAACCTATGTAAGTGGGTATGCTGCAGTGATCCAAAGTCTTCTAAACAACTAGTTGCTACAGTAGAAAGAATAGTTGTGCAAGTAAACTTACCATAGCAGTAGATACACAAATGATATCTTCTGCAATAGCCTTAGCTATATGGGTTTTATTCTACTAAGGCTGCAACAGCTGGCTAGCTTCCAAAGCTTAAGGGTACTTTACACAAACCCACAATGTCAGTCAGTTTGAGCTGAGGTGACTGAAAAGAGTCATTTTGTAAACAAGTCCTTTATAGCTCTCATGTCAAAATGAAATAAAAAACAGAAGCCCAACGTCCAGAAGTTTAATGAAAACACAACAAGCGCAAAATAAATAAATTAGGTTCTTTTTCAATGCATAACATAGGCAATATAAAAATCTCCTATTTAAATAAATAAAACCAGCCAATCAAATCAATAAAGGGTCATCTGATAATAAACAAATGACCCCAAAAACTCTAAAAGTATACATAACATTCTAAGATGTATATAATAAGTATAAAGAAATACACAATATTCTATACTAATAATAAAAATATATAACAGTAATAAAGGTAAAGCCCAGACATATTAGAAGAAGAAGTTATGTCTCACCATAACATTCCATTTGTGTTGTTAATCTTCGTTCATTCATTACTGGTGAGTTATCAGTTCCGCCCTCAGAACCGAGCCGGCCATATATCAAGCTCACATCAGCCAAAAACTCTCGAGCCAAGGTCCTACCCATAATGCTCTGCTCTCTGTTACCTCAGATAGAGTTTGCAAGTTGATAGACAAAAGTAGAGGCTACCTCTGGTCATAACAGACCTACAATAAAGGAGTATATGAGATCAACCAGGAACCTCCACAGGGGGATGGTGGGTGGGGAGTAATGAATGAACAAAGATCAACAATACAGATGGAATGTTATGGTAAGACATAACTTCTTTATCTGATGTTATTAATCTTCGTTCATTCCTTACTGATGGGACAGAGTCCCCAGCTACCTGTATCCCTGGGTGGCCCTCATGGAAGGACATTCCTGAGCACCACGGAGCCAAAAGAAGCTCTACCTTTGGAGGCCAAATCCAATTTGTAATGAAGAATAAAGGTAAGAAGTTTGGCCCAAGTTGCAGCTGAGCAAATATCATTGAGGGAAGCCTTAGCATGAAAAGCTGCTGATGTTGCCATAGACCTTGTAGAATGTGCTTTCACTCTGTGAGGCAAGGTGACATTGTTCTTGTTGTACATGAAGGTAATGCAATTTCTCAACCATGAAGTCAATGTAACTTTTGAGGCAGGATGACCTAGACTTGGTCCAGAAAAAGTCAGAAATAGTTGATCTGATTTACGGGTAGATTTTGTTCTGTCCAGATAAAATTGTATTTGCCTATGAACATCCAAGAAGTGCAGGCAGTACTCTCCCCTGTTAGAGTGGTTAGGAAAAAATACTGGAAGGTCAATAGATCGGTTGATAGACCGCACTGACACCACTTTTGGTAAAAAGGAAGAATTAGTTCTCAGTGATATCCTATCCTTATGGAAGATAAGATAGGGAGGTTTGATGCATAAGGCTTGAAGTTCTGACAAGCATCTGGCCGATGTGATTGCAACTAGAAATAAAGTTTTCCACGAGAGGTATTTTAAATTACATGAAGATGCAGGTTCAAAGGGGGGAGCTGTTAGAGCTTGCAGGACCAAGGCCAAATCCCAAGGTTGAACTGGTTCTCTAAAGAGAGGTTTTAGGTGAAGAACCCCCTTCAAGAAAGTTTTACAAAGTCTATGTGACATGAGTGAAGAATCCTGAAAACCAATGTGGAAATTCGAAATGGCAGATAAATGCACACAAATAGTAGAGGCAGACACCCCAGAGTGGAAAAGGTGTGATAAGTAATCCAAAATCCACCAAAACTGAGGCTGACAAGTGGTCTAACTGTTTATTTGCTGCCCATAGAGAAAACCTTTTCCATTTATTGAGATAGATTAGTCTGGTGGACGATTTATGAGATGCAATAAGAATATTGCGCACTGGGGACAAGAGGTTTTCCTGCCTGGCAATCATTGGATGTGGAGAAACCAAGCTGTCAGCTTCAGGGTTGCTAGACTGGGGTGAGTCAGACTCTGGAGATGGGAGATCAACGTTGGGGATGGATTGAGGATCCACTGTTGATCTAGCAGGTGAGGCCAGAAGAAGTGGAACCAGACTTGTCAAGGCCAATATGGAGCAATGAGGATCGCTTTGTTTTTCAACTGATGTGCTTTCTTCAGAAACTGTGAGATGAGGGGGAGAGGAGGCTAAGCATAAAGTAGACCCAAGGTCCAAGCATGGACTAGAGCGTCTCTCGGTCACTGTCTCTGAGGGGGGATCAGGGCAAAATAGTTACTGCACTAGAAGTTGTTTGGGGAGGTGGATAGATTGCAGCAAGGCTGGCCCCAGCGGTTGAAAATTTTTCCTGCTATCACAGGGCTGAGGGATGACTAGTGAGATTGTAGAAGGCACCTGCTCGATTTGTCCACTATCACATTGGAGCTCCCAGGAATGTGCGTTGCAATTAGAAAGTGGTTGGAAGCTATGGCCCATTGCCATATTCTCAAGGCCTCTCAGCATAACGGGTAAGATCTGGTGCCCCCTTGCTTGTTGATGTACTGGACCACTGACATATCTGATTGGATCGCAATAGTCCCTGACGGAAGGATGAAATGAAATGCTTGCAACATCAGTAGCACCACCCTCAGGTCCAGGAAATTGATATGCAAAAGGGCCTCTGTCTCCGACCAGATGCCTTAGACTGAGTTTCCCTGACATAGCCCTCCTATCCCATCAGGGAGGCATCCGTGGTCACCATGGCTTTCGACTGATGGGGGCTAAAGGGGCAAGACCATTGTTGGGGATTTCAAGATGTCCACCAGAGTAAATTTTGCTTGCATCTCTGAGTTACACTTATCCGAAAAGAAAAAGGATGTTGTAGAGGGTACCACTGGGTGAGAAGTAACCACTGAAGGAGCCTCATGTGGAATCTGGCTAGAGGAACAATGTTGATCGAAGTTGCCATTGACCCCAAGAGTTGAACTATAGATTGAGCCGGAGATTTGTGGTGACAGAGCAGGAGTTAAACCTGTTGCATTATTCTTTGAAGCCTGTGGTCCGAAAAAGATGCTGTGCAATTTCTCGTGTCCAACAGTACCCCGATGAATTCCAAAGATTGGGCTGGGGTCGCGTTGGACTTCTCCCAGTTTACAGTAATTCCCAGGCATTGTACTGTGAGGAGAGTGTAGTGTAGGGCTTCTTCCAGTTGACCTTGGTGGGGGCAGTGAGAAGCCAGTTGTCTAGATATGGAAATGCCTGGAATCCTTGAAGTCGCAACTGAGCGATAACCACTGCCATGCATTTGGTAAACACTCTGGGGGCTGTACAGAGACCAAAGGGCAGTGCTCAAAATTGGTAGTGACTGGCTCCTATGCAGAAGCAGAGGTATCTTCTTGAGCATTTGTCCATTTTTATGTGGTAGTATGCATCTTGAAGATCTACAGAGCACATCCAATCATCTTCTTCCAGAGGAGGAAGGATAGACTGAACCGTGACCATCCAGAATTTCTCTGTTTTTACAAATTTGTTCAGTGTGCTGAGATCCAGAATTGGTCTCCAGTCCCCTGTGTTTTTAGGCACTAAAAGAACCTTGAGTAAAAAAAATGAATCCTATCTGGTCTGGGGGAACCATTTGGATGACTCTTTTTTTGTAGCAGCTTTTGGATTTCATGTGCTGCTGCTTCTCTTTGACTGGGTGGAACATCGGGTAATACTCTGGATGAGGTTGGACAAAGATGGAAGGGGATGTGATAGCCTCTGGATATTATCAGTTGTACCCAAGATTTGATGGTCATGTTTCGCCAGCCAGCGGCGTACAAGGAAAAACAACCTCTGACAGCTTTCAAAGGTGAGCAGTCAGGCAACACTTCAGGAGCACTGATAGTGTTGGCCAGAGAAAGAATCTCTGGAACCCCAATTTTGCGTACCTCCTCTGCCCTGAAAGGGCCATCTTCTATTGAAGTTTCCCCCTCTGCCTCTAGGGGAAAACGTGCATCACGAAAGGAGCCCTGTGAATTCCTGTGCCACATTTTACTGCTCTTCTGATTTCTGGGGTAGAATCGTTGAGGAGTGGAGTGTCTGATACCAATGGCAGATAGGGTCTTGCCATCTTGTTCGCACCTTGCCAGTGTATCCTTAACTTTAGGGCCAAACAAAGAAGCAGCCTCAATGGGGGCATTCATGAAGGAATCCTTAAAGGAGTCCGCAAAGTCACAAAGGCACATCCAGGCATGTCGTCTGGTGACTATATCCGCGCCTGCTGCTCTAACCACGCCTTCCTTTGTGTGAGAAATAAGATGCATGAAAGAATTGGAAATCGACTCTAGGGTGGCTATCTGAGAAGTCACGTTGTCATGGACCTCATAAGAAATGGCTCCTGCCAAGGTTTCAGAGAGTTGGTTGATAAGATCCCTATGGAGCCTCGTAAAGTGTGCCAAATAGTTCAAAGAACTTACTGCGAAGGTCGATGAAGCAAACACATACCTCCCTAGTCTGTCTATCGCCCAGGACTCCTCATCTGGCAGATGGACAGTTTGGCTCTCTTCTGCCAAGTCTTTCTTAGTTGCAGCCGCCACCACCATGGCATCTACTGGAAGACCTTGTGACCAATGGGGATACTCAGCTGGGGGCGATAAGATTTTATCAGGCCTCTGCTTTATCGCTTCCAGGGTGTCAGGAGCCTTCCATGCATGCTGGACGATGAGCTGGACAAGCTCATTGGCTGGTGGGGTAAACCAGGAGGTAGGGGGCCGGGCACGAAAGGTCTGCAGGAATACGGATTCCTCAGAGGAATGATTAGAGGACTTCCAGTCACCTCTCTGCTAAGGATCTTGAGGATATCACCACAGGACACCTCATCAGAGGGTGACCGTGGGGACCCTTCCCTGTCATCAAAGTCCGTATCTTCAGTCAAAGACTCCTCAGTGGAGTCCATGTGCTTCCTCTTGCACAAAGCTTTGTGGGGTACTTCCTCAGTGGGAGGGTCTGGGGAAGACAGCAAAGATAGGGTCTCCTGAGGGGGAGAAACCTGAGGGCCTTGCGCCCAGTGTCCGGTGGTTGTGGCTTGTAAGAGTTGCGGCACAGAGGGGGGAGAGGACTCCGACATGTGGGGTTTGCCAAGCGGAGGCCTGCCCAAGGAGGGATGGGAGCCCAGAACCGAGCACAACAACCTAGGAACTGGGGTCACACCCTGCCCCTACAGCCGACCCCCAGATCAGGAGTCTAAAGAGGACTTTGAAGCGTGAGAAAGGGAGGATTCCTGGAGGGCTCCACAGAAAAAATTGGCATGGAACCAAGAATGCCCTCCCCCATGGCACAGCCACTGGCCTGGGAAGAGCCTGATGCCCAGTGCACAGAGGGCCACAAGGATGACTCTGGCTCCAAAGTGAAATCCACTATTGGAGTCGGAAGGAGGGAAGCTGCTGTCAGAGTAATGGACTTTGATACTTGGGTGGAAGTCAAAGGAGGAGTGTACGTTGGACTTTGAGGAGATATACGTTCACCTGAAGGAGGGAACATCAGTTTCAAAGGTTGAGAAAGACATCTGGCCACAAGCAACTGGTCAACAAGCCACAACACATCTTGCTCAGAGAGGCTCCTGGTCAATCTCATAGAGAAACCTGAGGTGATTCTGGCCTTTCTAGAAAAGGACTATACTGGCTACCAACAAATGGATCCAAGGAAGGAGAATACTTGGTCCTTGCTAATTCATGATGTGCAGAGCCCGGAACCAAGGATATTTGCACCGAAGAGAATGGTGTCAAAGTAGTCTGCTCCGATGACGTCAGTGTCATAGAAGTCGAAGGTGTCTGCACTGTAAAAGCAAGTGTCTGCACTAATAGATATGGTGCCATCGAGGAAGGTGTCTGCACTGGTAACAATGACAGTGCTGAAGAGGACTGCACCAAAGAGCATGTCGGTGCCGAAAGTGTCTGCATCATGGAAAACAGAAATGTCATACTTGGGGCTGATGGGGATTGCACCAACAGTGCCGAAGGAGACGGTAAGGGCTGCGACAGAACTGTTGGAGCTGGGAACTTTGGTGCCAATGTTGATAAGGAGGATATGGTTGGAGTAAGAATCAACTGGGGCAGTGCAGGCATGGAGCCAAAAGGGACACAGGTGGCAGCGCCGAAGTAGTAGTAGTCATTTTCACCTTCTTATAAGTTGATTCCCTACGATCTCCAGAGGGAGATGAAGTGAGCATCCTTGATGAGGAAGAGGAAGAATGCCTCTTACGGGGTTTAGCAGGAGGGGGTGAGCCCTCCAACCCAGAAATTGCCTCACAGAAAGGAGATTTGAGAAGACCTTTCAGGATTAACTTATTCTTTCTCTCATTAAGAGTCCTGGTTGAAACATTTCTACAAATCCCACATGGGGGATCCACAGTAAGGTGGGAGACATTCAAACAATAGACACATAAGTCATGGCCAACGGAAAGTGGCAACGTACGGCCGCAATCCTTACACTGTTTAAAACCAACACTACTTTTCCTATCTGACATAATTATGTGGAGAAGAACAGTATCAAGAAGAAAAGCAAAGGCTATCCAAAAGGGTAAGAAGAGAGAAGGAAGAAGGACTACCAACGATGATAATGAAGAACTACCTCAAAGGTAAGAAAAGGGTAATAAAGGGAAATAGACTAAAGGGAGAGAGTCTTAAGGATACGATAAGGTAGGAGAATAATACAAGAAACTGAAAAACATTAAAGTAGAAATGATATATAAACTTTCAAAAAATTATACACTTAGCTGAAGAGAGTGACTATTTGGGCTGCTCTAACAACTTGCCCTTTTAGAACACCTCTTTTTAGCGGAAACAGATGGCAGCTCATGAAATGCAAACATTTACTAGAATAAGTAGCTTTTCAAAAGATCTCAGACACAAACTTATTCTCAGAGTCTTGCTTTAGCAACACATCCAAATAAGCAATTTCTACCTCATTTATAGTGTGTGTAAATTTTATAAAAGGGGTCATGTTGTTAATATATTGAAGAAATGGTTCTATGCTTTGTTCAGGTCCGCTCCACAGAATAAAAATATAATCCAGGAAGAGGGTATATAAGTGGCAGAATGAGGAATAATGAGATGTCATTAAAAATCTTTTCTACCATTCTAGCATGACAATATTTGCGTACATACCACCACAAGCAGACCCCATTGCTACCCCTTCTTTTTGGAAATAAAGTTGTTCAAACAAAAT
The DNA here is from genome assembly GCF_019279795.1 of Protopterus annectens. Lineage (NCBI taxonomy): Eukaryota > Metazoa > Chordata > Ceratodontiformes > Protopteridae > Protopterus > Protopterus annectens. The sequence goes on from NC_056739.1 coordinate 720,874,237, forward strand.
AAAATTATTTTACAAAACTATATCCAATAACTGCTCCAGTGTATTAATTTTATCCTGAGGTAGATTTTTACTATGTAGATATTCACAGAACCACTGAGTGCTGGTATCATGACTTCATAACTTCATAACTTCAGGGACAAAGTGTAAAATATGTCTTGTTATATAGTTAAAGTTGCTAGAATAATGTGTTTTGCATTAGTACACATTTTACAGAAGGGCATGAAGTCTGAAACTCTGTCATTATATAGCAGCTTCAAGTTAGAGAAGTCACAGCTAGGAAAAAGTTTAAAATATTGCTGTTATAACCATAGAAAGTTAGTAGAAAAGTATGTTTTGTGACAGCATGCATGCATTTTCTGAAGGATTCATATATATGTAAACTTCATATGTATGTAAATAGTATGAATACACATTTTTTGTATTTTTTAAAATACTTCATAGTTTTTTAATATCAGGGTTCATGTTTTACTATTCATGCACATTTACGTTTCACTTTTTCTTATGTATATATTTTTAAATCACATTTTTTATGTGTAAGACACTGTGCTTTTAAATATGAGTTAGGAAGTGATGTCATGCTTTAAAAGTATTTTACCAGGCAGTAATATTTTTGTAATTGTCTGATGAAGTTTCTTGTAAATGCTTTTTGGAATGAAAGCACTTACTTGCAGTTTGAAAAATAAATCCAGCACCTGTTTGTGAAGGCTTGAGCTTTTCTGTGCACTTCTTAGTTTAATTTGGTTTTGTGGATTTGCATTATATAACACACAAATCATACAGAACAAACATAAAAATTCACGCTTCACTCTAAGCACTGGTTTTAAACTGTTACAAGGATTAAGCCCTGATAATTTATCAGCCCTAAAAATGTATCCATTTGTACTCCATTAACTCAGTTTTAGTAACTATGTCACCACCACGAAGATCCAAAGAAATATTTTGTAATATTCGAAATTTTATTTTATTTTCTTGGCCATAAGTTATAATATGTTTAGCTAAGTTATTAGTTTCAATACCTCTCTGAATATTGGAGAGGTGTGCACATATCCTCTCTTTAAACTTCATATTGATCTTTCCTATATAAAAACATTGACATTGAGTGCAATTAGCAAAATAAACTACATTTTCAATATGACATGTACCTGAAGCTTTAAACATAAATAGCTTATGGCTTATAGGATGTACAAAGTGCAAATCTGTATTAATTTCTTTACAGTAAGTGCAATTATAGCAGGGGACAGTGCCTGGCTATTATATCTCTTATCGTCATATAGATCCTTATAGCATAGTTGTTGTTTTAAGTTCTTTTCATTCTTATATATAAATCTTGGTCTGGCACCTAAAATATTATAAATCTCAGGGTTAGTGTTTAATATGCTCCAATTCTTTTCAATTACTTGTTTAATCATATTTGTTTGTCTATTATACTTCATTATATATCCAATACTATAATTAGTAGTAGTAGTACGAACTTCATAAAAAGGTTTAAAAAGGTGCGGCTTGGCTAAACCATTTCTTTTTACTAACTATTCAATTTCTTCAATAAGCTTTGGATCATAATTATTACTGAAAAAAAAATCATCTGCCATACTGTGAATCTCAGAAGAAAACTTTTCCTCCATTGTACACAGCCTACTAGCTCTTAGAAACTGACTCTTAACCATTCATTTATAAGTGTATCTGGGATGCATACTCTCTGAATGAAAATATCGAATGGCCTGTACATTTTTCTTATGAACCGTAGTATCAAAACCAATACCATTAAAAATAACAACTATATCAAGAAAACTAACTTTAACATAAGAATACTGAATATCAAAATTCAAGAAATCAGTATTATAGTGAAAATAGTCAACAAACTGATTATAACCATCAGTCACCGTGCCATAACAAAAACACATCAACAAAACATTAAAAAAAATCTCAAATGCTCATTCCTAAAAAAGTACAGTTTTGTACCTACCATAAATGTAGATGTTCGAAGATCCACATTGCTGCAGTCATAACCTGTGGGTAGTCCGCTGTCCTCGGTCGGCCCGAATACCAAAGTGTTAGGCTGGCGTCGGTCATGGTCGCTCAGATCTGACGTCAGTACGCTGTGGTACTAATGCGCATGACCGACGCCATATCCTCAGTCTTTCTTGCCCCAGATGTCAGAAGGCCTTAAAAAGAAAGGCCATAGCCAAAAATAGAAAAATACCCAATCACCAAAATAGCAACAAAAGATACACCACAAACCACACAGCCACCCCAAACTACAGAGGGGAAGGAGGGAGGGTAAATTGGACTGCAGCAATGTGGATCTTCGAACATCTACATTTATGGTAGGTACAAAACTGTACTATGTTCTTCATCTCACATTGCTGCAGTCATAACCTGTGGGTAGAATCCCAAAGCAAAGGTAATGGGAGGTTGGTAAAATCAGATAGCATTAGGAGCTGCTAACATGCCCTGTAATACTGCAGTGGCAAACCCAGCCCTAGATTTGGAATAGAGAGGAAGATGGTAATGCTTAGAAAAAGTGTGCACTGAACTCCAGGTAGCTGCCTCCAAAATATCCTTAGTAGCCACTCCCCTTAAAAAAGCAGTAGAAGTGGCAGTAGCCCTAGTGGAATGAGGTCTGATTCCAGCCGGAACCTCCTTACCATGATGAGAATAACAGAAGGCAATGCAATGCCCAATCCACTTAGAAATAGTTTGTTTTGTAACAGGCTTTCCTTGAGATCCCAAGGCAAAAGAAATGAATAACTGTTGGGACTGCCTGAACCCTTTAGTTCTGCTCAAATAATAACGTAACTGCCTGTGAATGTCCAAAGAATGCAAAATTTTCTCCCCCTTATTTTGGGGATCAGCATAAAATGTAGGCAGATGAATAGATTGGTTTAAGGCCACATTAGAAACAACTTTAGGCATAAAAGTAGGATTAGTACGAAGTGAGACCCTATCCTTATGGAAAATCAGGAAGGGTTCAACTGCCATTAGAGCCTGTAATTCAGATACCCTTCTAGCAGACGTAATGGCCAACAAAAAAGCAGACTTCCAAGATAAAAACTTCAACTCTGAAGTAGCTGCATGTTCAAAAGGAGATAAAGTGAGCTTTTCCAACACAAAATTGAGATCCCAGGAAGGAGTAGGAGCTCTACGCGGGGGTCTTATGTTCTTCGCCCCTCTAAGAAATTGCTTGAACAAAGGGTGAGAAAATAATGGCGGGTCACAGTCATAATGAGCAGAAATGGCTGCAGCATGAACTTTAACAGAGGAGAAAGACAAACCCTTGTCTAATAGCTCTGTAAGATACTGAAGTGAAACACTCAAATTAGGCACTGAAACATCAAAGCTTTTTGTTTTGCTCCAAAGAAAAAATCTCCTCCATTTATCAGCATAAACTTTCCTTGTACTAGGCCGTCTGGCCTCCAAAATGACATTCAAAACTTGTTGAGGAAGCTGCGACCCCCCAGGGTCTAAAACAGAATACGCCAGGCTGTCAGATGAAGGGACTGAACCCTGACATTGCGGAAATGATTGCTTGCCTGGGACAAAAGGTTTGGAGTTAATGGCAAAGGCCAAGGAGGCTCCCGTACTAAAGTCCTCAGCAGAGGGTACCAGTGTTGCCGTGGCCAATCTGGAGCTATCAGAATCATGCAAGGCTTGTCCTGCCTGACCTTCAGGAGCACCTTGGGAAGGAGAGGCAGAGGAGGAAAGGCATAAACGTGAAGGTTGTTCCAACTGAATGATAGAGCATCTACTTTCCAAGCTTTTGGGTGAAACAGCTTTGTGCAAAACTTTGGCAGTTGGTAATTCAGTGGAGAAGTGAACAGATCTATGTCTGGAGTCCCCCATGCCACCGTCAACTGTTGAAAAACATGAGGATCCAATTTCCACTCGTGGGGATCCACCATCTGTCTGCTCAAAACATCTGCTAAGGAGTTCTGTGCTCCTGGCAGAAACCTTGCCTGAAGGGTGAGGTGTAAACTGAGAGCAGTCTCCCATAAAATCATAGCTTGCCTGCAAAGAGGGTATGAATGGGTACCCCCCTGCTTGTTGATGTACCACATGACTGTTGTGTTGTCTGTCTGAATCAACACTCGTCCTGGGCGAAGTAAATCCTTGAAAGCCATCAGTGCAAACTGGACTGCTAACATCTCCTTCATGTTGATATGCAAATGTTGAAGTCTGGCAGGCCACGTGTCTTGAACCCATTTTCCATTGAAGTGTGCTCCCCAAGCCATATCTGAGGCATCTGTCATTAAGATCTGACTCGCCTCTGGTTGGGTCACAGAGAGTCCCTTGTTTAGGTGACATTCCTGAGCCCACCACAAAAATTCCCTTTGAATGCAAGGTATCATCTGAATGACAGTGTCCAAATCGTGGCAGTGTTGAGTCCATACGCTTTTGAGATACCATTGTAGCTTCCTCATATGCAGTTTGGCATTGGGAAGCACCAGAATACAAGATGCCATGAACCCCAAGGCTTGAAGGACTGTCCTTGCAGTCAGCCTGGACCGTAGAGCCAATTGTTGAAAGTAAAGGGTAAGATTTCTTTGTTTGTCCGGGGTCAAAAATGCCATCTGAGAGGCTGTATTCAGTCTCACACCCAGAAAACACATGTCCTGAGAGGGTACTAGACTGGACTTTGTTTCGTTCACAGAATACCCTAGGCATCTTAACACTGCCATAACATACTGTAGATGGTGAAGTAGCTTGACTTTGTCTTGAGCCAGAATCAGGCAGTCGTCCAAATAAGGATAAATTTGTATTCCCCTTAACCTTAAGAAGGCTATTACCGGAGCCAGGACCTTTGTGAACACCCTGGGCGCAGTAGATAAGCCAAAGGGCAATGCAGAGAACTGATAATGTAAAGTCCCAGCCCGAAAGCGCAGGAACCTCCTGCAACTGGGCCTGATAGGAATGTGAAGATAAGCCTCTTTGAGATCCAGAGTTACCATCCAGTGATCCTTGCCTAAAAGAGGCAGAAGTTGTTGCAAAGTTAACATCTTGAATTTTGGGATGTCCAGGTATGTGTTGAGAATAGACAAATCCAGAATTGGCCTCCAAGTGTTTCCCTTCTTTGGTACAAGAAACAGGCAAGAATAAAATCCTAGGCCTACTTCTGACGGAGGGACCTCCTGAATAGCCCCCATTTGTAGAAGTAAAGAAATCTGTGTGTGAGCCTCCACCTTTTGTTGAGAAGGAACGTCTGGCATGCCTTTGAAAGGAGGCAAGGTGTGAAAATAAAACTTGTAGCCTCGACCTATAATGTCCAACACCCGTTTGTCCTGAGTGACCAATAGCCAATTTTGCCTGAAGAGTGCCAACTTTCCTCCCAGAGGAGCTGCCAGATAGGAGGGATCTGGCAGCTGGAGATACAGGTCATTGGGTCTGTTTACGAAAAGGCTGGCCCCTGCCCTCACCAGAAGATTGTGCAGGGGAACTCCACGTCCTAGGCCTAAAAGAACCTTGAGCCTGAGTTCTGCCCCTACCACGCCTAGATCTGCCCCTAGACTGTAAATCGGAAGAAGGATAAGCCCATCCCTTAGTAGGCCAATTTCTGCTAAACTTAGGGGGCTGCACCTGTAAGAAATCCTTAACTGTTTGCATAGACTTAGCTTTGTCTTCCATTTTCTTCAAAACTGACTCCACAGGTGAACCAAACAGAACTTCAGACTGAAGGGGAGCATCCAAAATTTGAGCTTTAACATGCTCTGACAAATTCTGATCCTTAAGCCAGGCGTGCCTACGAATAACTGATCCAGTGGCAGCCACCCTGGAAGAGGCCTGAAGAGCATCGAAACCACACTGCAAAGAATGCTTACCCACCTGATCAGAGGCATGAACTAAATCCTGTAATTCCTTACACGCAATGCCCTCTGCCAGAGCATCCACCTTAGATTTCAACTGACTTAGAAGAAAATTCTGGTACTTCAGCATATGAAACTGACAATTCAAAGCCCTCATTGCTAGAGTGGAAGAGGTATATACTTTTTTACCCCACCTATCTAAAGCTCTAGAGTCTTTATCCATAGGAACTGGATTCTTTACAACAGAAGCCCTGACACCCTTAGGACCCTGGCTAATAGTTTCCGGGTCAGCTCTCGGGCTCTTATACAAATATTTATGAGCCTCAGGCACTCTGTAATACCTGTCTGGCTTGACCGGGGCTGGAGACAAAGAATCAGGATTAAGGGAAGCTTCAGAGAAAACATCCTGAACAACATCCAAAACAGGGGGTATAGCCAAGGGCCTGTGCTGTGGTAAAAACAAAAATTCCCTAAGCCTCTTCCTAGAATCTGAGAAATCCTGACCTTCCCACTTAAAATGTTCTCTCATGGAATGCAGGGTTTCAGAAAAAGAAAAATCCTCTGGTGGGGAAGCAGAAGGACTAGAATCCTCTGCATCTGAATCAGAATAAGGAGGAAAGTCCTGAATGTCTTCAGCCGAAGACTCCGAATAATCTGAGGAATGCTCCAATCCTTCCACCTCTGGCTCCACCCTAGGCCTCTTATCTGGAGGAGGCAAAGAACCCCTGATTAAGGTAATTAAATCTTCTGCCATTTTCAGCATATGCTTCTTAGGTACAGAACCTGCAGAACTAGGGCTGACGCCAGAGGAAGATAAACCAGGCCTGACCTTGGAAGGAACCTTAGAGACAGAAGTAGAAGGCCTAACCACCTTATGCAAAGAAGGGACTACAGAGACCTGAGAGGGCCCCTCAGCCTGCCCCGACTCCTGAGAGGCCACATCCTGCAAAACTAAAGGCTCCCCCTGAGACTCAGCTGAAACCTCGGCCGGATCCACAGATTCCACCGTAGTTTCTAAAGAACCGGCGTCCGTAATGGACGACTCATCCTGCTTGGACTTTAACGATTTTTCCTTACGCTTCTTAGCGGTAGCGGGCGTCGGAGGATCCGACGGCATATTGTAATTACACCGCTTACCGAAGACAAGCCTAGCACAATCTAACCTACGTTTAATAGTGCGCTTATTAAATTTAGCACAAAAGCGACACCCGACTACGTTGTGCTCAGGCCCCAAGCAAGGAATACAAAGAGAGTGGTAATCCCTATGAGGTATCTGTTTCCCACAAGAAATACAATTATTCACTTTTTCTGACATCCGGAATTAACTGAAGCAAGAAAAGACAAAATATTTCTAACGGGTACTTAGCCCAACTTGGTCTTCGGTCTGAAACTCAAAATACGAAAATTTCAGGACGCCGAATGGCACTTGCAAAACGCTGCTTCTGCTTCGGACCATGCGGCAAGAAAGACTGAGGATATGGCGTCGGTCATGCGCATTAGTACCACAGCGTACTAACGTCAGATCTGAGCGACCATGACCGACGCCAGCCTAACACTTTGGTATTCGGGCCGACCGAGGACAGCGGACTACCCACAGGTTATGACTGCAGCAATGTGAGATGAAGAACATCTGTTTCATTGTCATTAAAGATAAATTTCTCTTCCCATCTGCTGAACACAACATTAGCATGTGTGTTAGCAACTGTTGTGCCCGTGGCATCTCACAGTTTTTGATGGTTAAATTTGCCATCATAAATAAAGATGTTACTATTTAGTACAATATCAAACATGGAACACAGCAATTCAATTTTCAAATTGGAAACAATACTATGTGTATGAAGAAGTTCTCTGATATACTCTAACCCATAATCATGAGGGATAACTGTAAATAATGATTTTATGTCAATAGTTACTAACAATCTATTATATTCATTAGTATGTGGCCATTCTCTTAGACTATTAAAAAAGTCTTTGGTATCACTAATGTAGCTTCTACTTAATCTCAATAAAAGAGCGAGCTGTTTCTCCAAGTACTTTGAAAAGGCTGTAGTGATCCATTTACTACCTGAGACAATCTGTCTCATAGGCAGTGTATTTAAATTTTTATGAAATTTTGGAAGTCCGTATATTATCGGGATCACTGTGTTAGTTGAATATAAATAATTGCATGTTTCAGGTGTTATCAATCCCTCCATTAAAGAATCATATAAATAACCCTTGACCTCTCATGTCAACAAAGATGTGTGCTAAAACCCTGAAAAGGCCCATGCTATGAATATACATACACACGCGGACACACACACACACATATATATATATATATATATATATATATATATATATATATATATATATATGTGTGTGTGTATCTATATGTGTGTGTGTGTGTGTGTGTGTGTGTGTGTATATATATATATATATATATTTATATATATATATATATATATATATAGACGTGTGTGTGTGTGTGTGTATATATATATATATATATATATATATATATATATATATATATATATATATATATATATATATATATATATATACCCTCATCCTGGAAACAAAAAATACAGACATAAGTGGGATGCAGAGAGGGAATGGCTACTGCAGAAGTAATCATTCAAGCATAAGCTGTTATAGTAAGTTTACTTACACAACTGTATTATGTTCATCATGATCACTACTGCAGTAGCCTTAGATATATGGCTAGATTACCATAGCTTACAATAAAGAAGGATGAGGGTCCAGGACCCCCTTGAGAATGGTCCACACAAAACATGTTCTAGACTGGGAAAAGGTATCTAGTTTAAAGTTCTTTGTAAAGTTTGCATGGAAGACCAAGTTGATGCTTCTACAATACTTCTAGACAGGGCCGGCCTTAGCTGAAACGGCGCCCTAGGCGAACTACTGCTCTGGCGCCCCTTAAGCCCCACCCACACTGAACACAAGGAACACCCCTGTTTGAGTCACGCCCACCCTATTTGAGCCACGCTCACAAATGGGTCACTCCCACAAAACACTCCTTCCAATGTTTAAATGCATGAAAATCCAAGTCATACTGTAAGACACCTTGTAGTGTAGCTGACTGCAGCTGAAGGCTGAATTATCCTTAAACCTGGTTGATCTGTTGCTAGTGTAGCATTCATCTACAGTCATGAGACAGTATTAACTTTTTTTTGCAAGGTGCATTGATGTTTGTGTAGAAGTTCTCGTTTGGTCAGTGTAGCAGCAACTCTAGATTAATACTACTATATACCCTGATGTAGCATCAACTCTACATTAACACATTACTATATACCCTGATGTGCTTCATGCTCTTCACAGGTCAGCCATCAAGACTACATACTTCAAACAGCTACACATTGTGATGTGGTGGTGCTGCAGCTGTATGCTGACCCAGAGGCCAAAAAGGAAAGCAGTGTTACTACAGTCACTGACGTCTTGAACTTTGCATACAACTTAACAGCAAGCGGATTTCTCATTATTGTATTGGCAATGTTTCTTATCCATTATGGGTTACAGATGGATGTGGTACCTTTAAATTCAGTTTTAAATAACAGCAGTGTACTACTTTCAGCTATCGGGTCCACTCAAGTGATTTGTAGACATATTTAAGACAAGAGACAGTGATATTGTCAAATGATTTATTCCATTACTTGTCAAGTACATTTTTATATGCAATCTTTGACAGTAAAATTTTGCACTTGTACAAACTGTCAGGTCTGGTTGACTAATTTGAAAACAGTTTCAGTTGGCAAAATTAATGCTAAAGACATTGAAATATTGTCAGATTTCATTTCATTGCTGGCTACTAGACATTTACTTTATACAGTTCATACCGAGAAATTTCAATATTGTCAGATGACTTTATTCCATTGCTGTCCCATTACATGTACAGTTCTATATGCAATGTTTGACACTTGTATAAACTGCCAGGTGCACTTTGTCACACTTCATGTGACAGACATCGGAAATTGTCATTTAATTATTCCATTGCTGGCTACCAGATTTACATTTCTATCTGCAGTCTTAAACAATAAAAAGTGTTTCACTTGTACAAACTGTCCAGTCTGCTTGATTTAAAACATTGGGTTTCAGTTGGCACAATTAATGCTAAAGACATTGAAATATTGTCAGATCTTATTTAATTGCTGGCTACTAGACATTTCTATATGCAATGTTTGACAGTTAAATGTTTAACTTGCAAAGTGTCAGGTCCACATGAGTAACTTCAAGACATTCATTTAGCTGGTTCAGTTCATGCTTCAGACATTGTAGTCAGGTTTTATTCCACTGCTGCCATTAGATGTACATTTCTATATGCCATGTTTGACAATGAAATGTGAGGTCCACTTGAGTTGACACCCTTCATTTGAAAGATAACAATTGTCATTCAAGTATTCCTTTGCTGGCTATTAGATGTACATTTCTAAATGCAGTGTTCAGCAGTAAAGTGTTGAACTTGTACAAACTGTCAGGTCCACTTAAGTTGACATGAGATTTCAGTTGGTGCACTTCATGTTAGACATTAAAATTTGTCACATTTTATCAGCTGCTATTCATGCATTTCTATATGCAATACTTTACAATAAATGTGTAAAGTGAACAAAAAGTGTCCGGTCTGCTTGAGTAATTTTGAAAAGGTTAGGCACAGTTCATGTTAAAGACATTGAAATATTGTCAGATTTTATTTCATTGCTGGCTACTAGACATTTCTATGTAATGTGTGACTGTTAAATGTTTAACTTGCCAAACTGTCAGGTCCACTTGAGTAATTTCATGACACATTCATGTAGCTGGTTCATTTCATGCTTCAGACATTGTAATAGTTTGGTTATATTCCCCTGCTGCCATTTGATGTACATTTCTATATGCAATGTTTCGCAGTGAAATGCTACACTTGTACAAACTGTCATGTCTACTGCAGTCTTAAAAAAGAAATTTCAGTTGGCACAGTTCCTGTGAAAGATGGTGTATCATTGTCTGGTAATTGATTAAAGACTGGCACTGACCCTATTGGCATTATGCAAATTACACCTTTACACGATGAACCTAAATCGGCCCTAAGGTCTACACAAGCCTAGCCATAACCAATTCCCTGAAACATTAGCAGATGCAAAAGCAGGGTTCAACTTTGTTATAGCCACTCAGCTCAGCCAGTCACAGTAGTAGAGAATAGTGCGCAAGCGACAGTACTCTGAAGCTTCCTATCAAATTTGTTGTACCGCTTCCCTACAGAAACTGTGGCATACTGCACAATTATGCCTGACACTGTAAAATATTGACTACTCGGTAAATCAGATGTGAAATCATGCATAATTTGCACACTATTCATTCCCTACCTAGCTACTTACTAAAGCTGCACTTATCGTGCCTTGCACTGAGCAAATCAATTATAGCAAATCACCATAGTCTGGCAAGATACCAGATTAATTGAAATCCAAGCCAAGCCCACAAGTCTATCTTGTCACATAGTACTTCAGTTGTAGTTTGGAGAAGCTTCTCTCCCCAGATGCAACAGTCATTAGCAGTGTCAACAAAATGTGCAGAGCTACCACTACCTATGGGAATAATTTCACTAATCCGCGCTTTATTACATTGACATCCAGCACCGATAATCCCTTTGGAGTAATGTGAGTGTTTAATCCCTCATACAGCTGTACTGCATCAATATTAGCAGATCCAAAGTGGGTTAGACAGACAGAATATCTTCAGTAACTACCAAGAGTTCCTGAATGTTGTAGATGAAGCCAAAAGTAGCACTGAGCTGCATGTTTGAGTGAACCTGTCCTTCAGATGATTGCAACATCAATGTTAAAAGTTTACTTTACTATTCTGTTCAGGACTAGTCATTTGGTTCATAACAAAAAAAGCCTCAGCTTTCCTGGGTCTCACCTCATCTGCACCAGGAAACTGCAATTCTACCTCCAGTGTTGAGCTAGCTCAGTAGTAGTTACTTTTGCTTTTTTGTACCTTGTGGCCCTGTATTATGTTAAAATACTTTTCAGTTCAAGCAGAATCACTGCTTGATCAATTTGCATGGAAGACCTTTGCAAATTTTTACTGACTTGTCCAACCTTCGACCACCAGCACTATTAAAAACTTAGCACTTGTACTGCTCAGCCATGCTGCTTCAGATATGCCTTAGGATCCTTATCTTTTGTAAGTTCTGCCACTGAAACCAAGGCATTGGAAAGTGCACCCACTTCAGATCACACTGCTTTGACACTTTCTACCCTACACTTCCACCTGGTCTCACAAAGTGGCTTTAGTTAGACCAGACAAGATTACAAAATATTTTGTACCTTTGAAGAGTGTACATTCGTTGCAGATTACCAAAGAATGAAACATCTAATGAAGACTTTGCAGCATCACCAATTACAAGATTGAGATTGTGACAGCCTGAGGGTACTAAAAAATGCATGTGGATTTAAAGACAAGATTCTTGCAACACCAGAATGTTTTCATTTCATATTTGAGCCAATATGTCATAACTCTGGCCTCTTGCAGTTCTGTAGTGGAATTCCCAAACTTCAGTTCATTTAACATGGTCAGTGAGAAATCCACCAGTAGTCCCAGTAACATGGGACAAAAGGTATCCCTTTCCTTCCAGTTTAAGTGCATTCAAAAAAATGGACAGTGACATTCAATGTTTCAGTGACATGTTACACTTGTATTGTCATGTCTGCTCTGCAGGAGGCACTTAAGTGTTCAGTTGGCGCACAGTTCACTATATAAATACTGTAACTGGCATATGAGACTGGCAATGACCCTACTGCCATTATGCAACCACACCATTATGAATGCTGAAACATTAGCAGATGGAAGAATAGGGTTCAACTTTGTTCTAGCAATTCAGGTAAGCCAGTTATAGTACAGAATAGTGCCTAGCTGACAGTACTTTGTGCTGCCCTACAGGAACTCTGACATAGTACAGTACTGTTATGCCTTCTGCTGTAGGATCAGACTACAGGGTACATCAGATGTGAAATCATGCATACTTTGCACACTGTTCAGTCTCTACCTAGCTATTTACAAAAGCTGCACTTTTCATGCCTTGCAAAGAGCAAATCAGTTATATCAGCAGTCCATCTGGCAAGATCAATTATTAATTCAGATCATAGCCAATCCCACAAGTTTATTTCATAACATAGTACTTAGTTTGGAGAAACTTCACTCCCCAGATGCAAAGATCACATGCAGTGTCAAAAAAATGCGCAGCGCTACCTCTACCTCTGGTAATCTCCATGAATGCGTTATTACATTAAGGACATCCAGCACTGACATTACTCCAAAGGGATTCAGTATTTAATTCCTCATACAGCTGTACTGCATGTCAGCAAATGCAAAGTGGGTTAGACAGAATTGAAATATCTTCAGTAACTACCAAGAGTTCCTATATGTTATAGAGAAAGCCAAAAGTGGCACCATGGCAGAGTGAACCTGTCCTGCACAGATGACAGTGCAACATCAACAAGAGTGTTGAAAGTTGACTTTAAAATTCTGTTCAGGACTAATTACAATCATTTGGTGCATAACCAAAAAGCCTGTTTCCTGGGTCTCACCTACTCTGCACCAGGAAAGTTCAATCCTACCTCCAGTGCTTCAGCTAGGCTAGCTCAGTAGCAATTACTTTTGCCTTTTCGTACCCTGTGGCCCTGTATTCTGTTAAAAGCCTTTTCAGTTCATCAAGCAGAATCACTGCTTGATCAATTTGCATGGGTGAGTTTTGCAAATGTTTACTGACTTTTTCCAACATTCACTAATGCATCATACCAGACTAGCAGTGCTATTACTTCTTGTACTGCTCAGCAATGCTGCTTCAGATATGCCTTAGGATCCTTGCCTTTTGTAAGTTCTGCCACTGAAACCAAGGCATTGGAAAGTGAACCCACTTCAGATCACTGCTTTGACACTGTCTACCCTGCACTCCCACCTGGTCAAAGTGGCTTTAGTTAGACCTGACACATGACAAAATAGTTTGTTACAGAGTTAGAGAATGTAAACAGTGTACACTCATTGCAGATTACCAAAGAAACAGCATATACTGAAATCTTTGCATCAGCAATTACTATATTGAGACTGTGACAGCCACAGGGTACAAGAAATGCATGTGGCTGTAAAGACAAAATTCTTGCCTGAACAATGTTTTCCCTTCATATTAGCCAGTCATAACCCTGGCCACTGCAGTTTAGTGGAACTCACCAACTTGAGTTCATTTTACACAATGTCACTGAGAAAGCCAGCAGCAGTCTCAATAGCCTGGAGGAAAGAGAAAAGTATGCCTTTCCTTCCACAGTTTCATTGCATTTCAGCAATACGGACAGTCAGTGACATTTCTATATGCAATGTTTCAATGAAATGTTACACTTGTTCAAACTGTCATTTCTACTTGAGTCACTTAAAAACAGTAGGCTTGTTGCCACAAGTCATGTTAAAAATACTGTACCATTGTCAGGTAATTGATCAAAGGCTGGCAATGACCCCATTGGCAGTAGGCAACTATACCTTCAGTACACATGCTAAAACATTAGCAGATGCAAGAACATGGTTAGTCAGCTTCGTTATACCCATTCAGGTAACAGTTACAATACAGAATAGTGCATAGCTGACCATACTTTGTGCTTACCTGCCAACTCCACTGTAGTGCTTCCGTACAGGAACTCGCATACTACAGAACTGTTGTGCCTTCCACTTACAACTGTTGTGCTTCTGCTTACAACAGTTGTGAATTTGCACACTTAGATTCATACCTAGCCACTTACTAAAACTTCACTTTTCTTGCCTTGCACTGAGCAAATCTATCAATTATATCAGCAGAGTCTATCTGGCAAGATATTTCATTATTAATAGAAATCATAGCCAAGCCCACAAGTCTATCCTGTAGCATAGTACTTCTTAAGTATGTTTTGATTAGTTTGAGTTTGGAGAAGCTCCTCTCCCCAGATGCAACTGTCACTGGCAGAGTTAACAAAATGCGTAGAGCTACCACTACCTGTGGGAATATCTCCACCAACCCTCGCTGTTTCATTACATTAAGGACATCCACTGCTGATAATCCCTTTGTAATAATGTGGCAAAGGGTTTTCAATTCCTCATACAGCTCTACTGCATCGATATCAGCAGAGTCATTGTGGGTTAAAAGATTCTGCAAGTCTTTACAGAGCTGCAATAGCTTATCATCAGAAACCGTACAGAGGCCTTGTATGTTGTAGAGGAAGCCAAAAGTAGCACTATGAGCTGCAAGTTGAGTGAACCTGTCCTGCACAGATGACAGTGCAACGTCAACAAGAGTGTAGAAAACGTTGACTTTAAAATTCTGTTCAGGACTAATTAGACACTCATCATCGGCTTCATAACCAAAAAGCTTCCTCTTTTTCCTGGGTCTCACCTCATCTGCACCAGGAAACTTGAGTTCTACTTCCAGTTCTTCAGCTAGCTCAGTTGCAGTCACTTTTGCCTTTTCGTACCCCGTGGCCCTGTATTCTGTTAAAAACCTTTTCAGTTCTTCAAGCAGAATCACTGCTTGATCAATTTGCATGGATGAGCTTTGTAAAAGTTTACTGACTTGTCCAACCTTTACTAATACATCATACCAGACTACCAGCGCTATTAAAAACTTAGCACTTTTCATTGTACTGCTCAGTGATGCTGCTTCTGAATATGCCTTAGGATCCTTCCCTTTTGTAACTTCTGCCACTGAAACTAAGGCATCATAAACTGCACCCACTTGGTACCTCACTGCTTTCACACTTTCTACCCTACACTCCCACCTGGTCTCACACAGTGGCTTTACAGTTAGGCCTGACACATTACCCCGAAATATTTTGTACCTCTGAGTAGAGGATGTAAACAGAGTGTACATTCGTTGCAGATTACCAAAGAATGAAACAGCATCTATTGAAGACTTTGCAGCATCACCAATTACTAGATTGAGATTATGACAGCCACAGGGTACAAAAAATGCACGTGGATTTAAGGCCAAGATTCTTGCCTGAACACCTGAATGTTTCCTCTTCATATTAGAGCCATTGTCATAACCCTGGCCTCTGCAGTTTTCGAGGGGAACTCCCAAACTTTTGAGTTCATTTAATACAATGTCAGTCAGAAAACCACCAGTAGTCTCAGTAACCTGGAGGAAGGACAAGAAGTACTCCTTAACTTCCACACTTTCATTGCATTCAGCAATACGGACAGTCAGTGACATCTGTTCCTGATGACTGCAGTCAGGAGTGCAATCCAATATAATGGAATAGTACTCTGCATTGGTTATCTTTTGCAAAATAGTGTCTCTGACAGACTTAGACATTAACATTATCAACTCATTCTGAATGGTTTTCCCCAAGTAGTGATCATGGATCTCGGCATTGCTGATACGACGAAGATGCTCTTGTATTACTGGATCAAACTTGCCCAACAGCTGTACCAACCCGAGGAAGTTGCCATTACCACTTGTAAAGAGTCTATCCTCACTACCCCTGAATGCCAAGTTATGTTGGGACAAGTACTGACAGATTGCAAGCAGTCTTTTCAGAACATTTCTCCAGTATTTCCTCTCAGACTTAATCATGTTCTCACGGTGGTGATCAATGGTGGAGCTATTCTTAAGCCTCAAGTGCAAGTCACTCCACTTAGCAGCAGCTTCTTTATGTTTCACTGACCGCTCATGTTCTATAAGCTTTTGTCCCAAATTTTTCCAGTCACATGTTCCTGTACTAGACAGGGCAACTAAATGAGTACTGCTGAAGAGTTTGCAACAAAAACAAAATACTAAGTCACTACTTTCAGAATACACCAGCCATGACCTTTTGACTGTCTCACCATTTGTAAGTCTTTTATTATAAAAGATGGGACTGAATCTTCTATGGTGATCATCATAGGGGAAACTGTGATTCATTATCTGAACAGGCCCTGCAGCACTTAACAGACAGCGAACTTTATTATTATCATCCATGGGATCTGGCCATTTACCAGGGTCACTATAGACTTCCCTGTGCGTTACTGGATCTACTTCCTTATTTTCCTCCTCACATACATCTACTACTTGGTCAGATACATGACTTGCTCCTAGCTCTGAACACACAGGAATAGAGTCAATGGATGCCCCAAACACTGACTGAGCTCCACACTCTCTGTCACACTCTGCATTATGACCTGCAAGGTCAGAACCATTATCACACACCTCTGACGCAGATTCATTATCTGCACATCCAGTACCAATATTCTCAACATCTACCATACAGCAAGCATCGCTGGGACTTTGGCAGGAACTGTCACTTTCACCTGGTCTGGAAGGACTGCTTGGCACCTCAGGGAAATCTGCCTCTTGAAGCATTTCACTGTCTTGCCACTGACTGCTGTCTAATGTCTGATTAGACTGCATAAATCGCATCATTGAAGCACGTAAACTAGCCACTTGCAATTCTCTCTGAGCCTTTCTTTTTCTATTTGCTGCACCAGAAAGCTTCTTTGGACCTTTTCCAGGCTGTCTGTTAAAAATAAATTTTGGAAATTCAGATGTTAGGAATGGAAATTGCAGTGTTCATAAACTCCCTCAATTCGTAGAGCTGCCTACCCACCCAAGTCTTGCAATTCACCGAACTAGGCCTTGCAACTACAAATGGTTGTATAACGAAGTACGTGTATTAGAGCCAAGTTTATACTACACAAAATTAGAAAACAGCAGAACAGTGTACAGGCTTATCAAGTGCTGCCACTAGACAGCCAATTCAAATCAAATCAAGAATCAGTCTGGAACCAGAGCTTGCATACATTGAGCACATTTACCCCCCTATCTCATCCTATCCATTTACTTGTAAACATTCCAAATGCTATTACTGTACTGGTTCATAAAGTGATGTGGCTCATTTTTCATCTAATTTACTGTCCACACAGATCGTGCCTACAATGTAAGGCATCAGGAATGCTATTCAGTTGTCATGGAAGTGTTTACCGATTCACAGATGCAGATGAGGCGGTATTCATTGCAGAGGAGGCAGTATTCATTGCAGAGGAGGCAGTATTCATTGCAGAGGAGGCAGTATTCATTGGAGCACTTGAAGCTTCCGAATATTTCAACACTGGGATCCTATCACGTTCAAGGTAACCAGTTTCCCAAAGATCTATGAAGGACGAAACATTAGTGTAAACATACTGTATGGTACAAAAAAGAAAAAAGCCGACACCATTGATGCACCCCACACACGATCCTAAGTCACTTATACAAGTCCACCGCAGAAACTCCCTATAATATGACTGTCGCTGCCAGTACAACATCTCCTTGAGATATCACAGCACAATAGTCTGTTCCTTAGATAGGACCCATTAGACAGCCACACTTGCTTATTTCAGTTGTACTACAAAATATTTATATATAAACCAGCACCTGAATTACTATGTTAAATCATATTACCATTCTACATTCAATGTACATTTTTGTAATGAGATCAGTGTACTGCAAACAGTAAATAAATTCACATTTTTGATGCATTTCTAAGTCACACTGAAGCAGTAGAAATAAACCCGTACCATGTTTACAAAGTTCACTGCTATTGTACATGGCGTCTCCATCACTCCCACTCTGCTATTCCTCCACTATGGCAAGAATGCCAAGTAAATTCAATTTCTTCCTACATGTTTTAATCAATAGGCATTTTGAACTTCCAGCAGCATGTGATACAAATCCTAGCACCACCAAATACCTTTGCAGGTAACTGCACTGATGAACTGCCTAGACATTTTCAAAAGGAAAATCACAGCTAAATAGCCAGGCACTGCGGTATATAAACATTGCACAGTTACTCTACGTTTACAATTAGTATTCTGACAGCAGCCAAGTAACTTGTTAACTCATTTCTGAGCATTAACAACTCAAACTAAAAATGCAGCAGTATGAGACTCAAACCATAAATACTAAAAATCTGCACTGTAACTATGGTACTAGAAGTAACAATTTGCATTCAAATGCAGTTGAGAGAGTTAAGAAAGTAACAACTTCCAGTGCACGCATGCTCACTCAAGCTTTGTTTCCAATGCACCCACATAGTGACATTTATTTTGCCACTGCTCATTAAATATCATTTCACGCTAAAGAAACTCAAACGTGTACAGCTGCATTGCCCAACAGTAAAAAGCTGTGCAAGAGTTATAGCCTTTGACAAAATCAGAAAGCAAAACCACCACAAATATGCATTCAAAAAACTGCACTAGCAATGCTTATGCTGCTATTAAATATGCTGTAACATACTATTTATCTGCAGTAAAACAATCAGTACTCACAAAAATCAAAGCAGAAATCTGTTCAGTCAAGACATGACTACTGTGGTTAAACAGTGGGTGAAATGAAATTGCAAAGCGAATTTCATAAAACATTCTAATAGTTCTATTTCACTCACAGTCCTTGTACCATGCAAAAAAAAACAGCTTGATCACCATCTGATATGAAGTAAATGTTATAGTAGCTTGTGTTACAACACTAGAAGAATCCCAACCAATATTTACAGTCACAACACAAATTCAGAAAGAATATAGTATTCACCAAGGTAAAACTGCCACTTTTAAAACAAACTGAAGCACATGCATGCAATATAAAGTGGGTAACTACATACAAATTCATGTTGGTACTCTGCTCCACTTAGCATATGATCCTATCTGATCCTCTTTCTGAAATGAAGTCAGAAATAAAACCAGACTTAAGGGGCACACCTTAGAAAAAAATGTATACTGATCAGACCTCTCAACCAATTGGGGACAAATTTCAACAGAATCAGGGGCAAGTCAAGGAAAAATCAGGGACACTTAAAATATTAGTGCTATTAACTTGAAACATTGACAGAATCAGAGCATATGAATTAATACACATTTTCTGAAGTAAAAGTAGTTTCTAACTCTTAATTATTGTCGTTATTCATTAAGTGTAATTCACCAACTTTCCTCAAAAAGTCACTAGTTTTAGGAGGGATTAAGAGGGACAGGGTTAAAAATTGAGTCAAAATCAGGGACATCCCTGAAAATCAGGGACAGTTGAGAGGTATGAGACTGATCCGATCAGGACTCATTCTGAACTAAGATTAGTAATAAACAGAAGTCAGCCTAACCTCTAAAAAGCGTCTACCCTAACCTCTAAAGTTGACTATAGTCACTTGATACCATAACTTCTGGAATTGACTAAATCTGTATGACACAAATTAATAAGCTGTCATGATGAAAACTTGTCAGTTCTCATACTATTATCTTGGATTTCCCATCGTCAAAGAGACTACAAGATAAAGGCTGGGTGCTCCTGATATGGTTTTGCATCTTGCACAGCACTGTCCATGAATGGTCATAAACCAAAACATTACCTGAACAGTCTAAGAACATGCAAAAACACCTGCAAACATAACCCAGAGAGACACACCAATTAACAATTACAAAGTGCTTCCCTGGCCCCTGCTTCTTTCAATCACAGAGTTACAAAGTGCTTCCCTGCTTCTTTCACACACAATTGCAAAGTGCATTCAAATACAGTTGAGAGAGTTAAGAAACTAACAAGTTCCAGTGCACGCATGCTCACTCAAGCTTTGTTTCCAGTGCACCCACATAGTGACATTTATTTTGCCACTGCTCATTAAATAACATTTCATGCTAAAGAAACTCAAACGTTTACAGCTGCATTGCCCAACAGTAAAAAGCTGAGCAAGAGTTATAGCCTTTGACAATCAGAAAGCAAAACCACCACAAATATGCATTCAAAAAACTGCACTAGCAATGCTTATGCTGCTATTAAATATGCTTTAACATACTATTTATCTGCAGTAAAACAATCAGTACTCACAAAAATCAAAGTAGAAATAAAAAGTAGTTGAATCAGGCCAAGTAAGAATATGGGTCTGTGGAAGAACTGAATAGAAGCAGTAGGGACAGTACAGCCCAGTACCCCTTTGTTTGCCACCGGAGTGCAGAAGAGCAATAGCAGGGATAAAACTAACTATTTTACCAACTGAGACACATACAAGTACTACGTTTAAAATTGCCACAGCAGTGTGCAGGACTGAAGCCCTTCAGCTATGTTTGGCTTTTCTGTGTCTATGAGGGAGGTGAGCAGCAGGAGTACAACCTCTGTAAGTAGGCTTGCTGTGGGGGAAAAAAAGGGGGGAGACCGGGATAAAAGTTAAAAGGTTGACATTTAGGTATACAGGGTGTAGAGAGAGGCAGATAGAAAGCAATGTTACAGTAATAGTCCAAGTTCTACAATCGGCTGTAAGGCTATAAGAACAGTAAATCACTTCCCAGATACAGCAGATTGGGACAAGAACCAGATTGGAGTAACAAAACAGCTCTGTGTAGCCTTTAAGCATCCACTTTAGAGAGCATAACATTTATCACCGAGCATTGTTTATGCAGATAGAAACATAGCACATGGACAATAAGCTCGGTTTGATTTGTAGCATACAATAAAATGGTTTATGAGTAGCAGTATAACAGTGAAGTAGAACACTGAAAGCGGATTTCAGGGCAACTCATTAAAGTTAAGGACACATACAATGAATCTATTCCCCTAATTACACCTAGAAACTTATTTCTCAAAGTACAGCTTTAAATAATACAGAGGTATGGAATAAGTAGGGACAGTACAGGTCAGCACACCTCTGCTTGCCACCGGAGTGCAAGAAAGCAATAGCAGGAATAAAACTAACTATTCTACTAATTGAGACACATTCAGGTACTACGTTTAAAACTGCCGCAGCAGTGTGCAGGACAGAAGCCGGTCAGCTATGTTCAGCTTTTCCATGTCTCTGGGGAAGCCGAACAGCAGGGATACAAATGCAGTACTTACAAGCAGAACACGCAGTACTTGCAAGCAGAACACGTTTTTGTTATGATTTAGGGCCTGTAAAAAACCACCACTCAAATCAAATGTTCAGGACTGTTTCAGCAGAGCAAAGTGCAGAATTAGCTATGTATGCATTCCCTGGTTACTCTACACCTCTTACACGCTAGCTTGGCACGTCCTGATTCAGTGGCAATTCTGCAATTATATATGCATCCCCACATTACACGTACACGGG
Organism: Protopterus annectens; assembly: GCF_019279795.1. NCBI lineage: Eukaryota > Metazoa > Chordata > Ceratodontiformes > Protopteridae > Protopterus > Protopterus annectens. The sequence continues at coordinate 720,896,084 of NC_056739.1, forward strand.
ACCTCATGTTTGACATAAGGCAATACAATCAATTATTTAAAATCAAGTACAATTTCCAGAGTATAAAGTTGTAAAAAAGCACTGTTGCGTAGCTTGATCAGTACGACCATGGCTCAGATAAAAAACGCTACCATTAAACTACACATACACGTCAACACCTGACTAAGTAGGGCCATCGCAACACCGCTTCAGTAAAAAAATGCAGGTTGATGAGGAGTTCACTATGGTTACTTTCACAACACTCAAACTTGGGGCTGCTAACGTAATTAACATAAAATTAAATAACTGCAGTAGCTCTAGTATTGCGCGCACACACAAGAAACACTTTAAAAAAAAAAGGCTAGTAATGGTGCTGGTACTGAGACTGATTCTAGCATCTTTTGTTTTAAAACAATTTTCAAAAACATCCTCATTCTAGACAGACTCAGTTGGCCTTTCTTAAATGAACTTAATTCCTTATAAATAAGAATTCAGCAGTTCAGAAACTTTGCAAAGGTCCATTTAATACTAGTAACTTTTTTTGGCAAAAACAGCACATGCTTTCATTTCTAGGCACTTCGAGTCCTAGAAAACAAGGGCATGTGGATCTCAGGCAGACTACGCTTAAAACATGCTCTGATTCACTGCCCAGACTACAATCTCGCTCCTTCTCAACTTTTTTGTTTTTCTCCCTACATTTGCGCCTGGAGGTCTCTCTCACTTGGGAGAGTTAAAACAGCCGAACAACAAGAAACAAACTGGTGAAAACAGAACTTGGAACGCTGGAAAGACCCAAAAGCACAATAGTTCCTTAACGCAACTTTATTGTAGAACAAACAGCGTTTTCACCACACTCAATAGGTAGCTTTTTCAGAGGAAGTTGAAACATGAAAAAAAGTGCCAAACATTTTAGCATAATAAATATTCTCAATGCCATTACATCACTTCCTGGAGTTTGTTAACAACTTTTCGGACATAAAACATTTTAGAGAAAGATACTTTTACAAGCTTTTTAGATGTGCAACATTATGAATAAGTCACTTTTACAGAAAACTGTTAAAATGGATGTAAAAACAAAGTACATCCAAAATTAATTCATCAAAAATTAATTAAAACAATTATACACAAAATGTAAAATATATATCTAATTAAAAAATATATTGAAGCTTAACCAACTATTTGATATGAACAAAAAAGTTAATGATCTTAAAAATCTAAATATAAATGCATGCCTATTAAAACATGTTATGAGATTGTATAATAAAAATATATATATCTCTCTAAAACATGAGTGTTCAACCTACAAAAGACTGTTAATGAGAGGGGAATATTTATACTTATGTAAATCTATAAGTAGATGCACTGCACGAAACCAAAAAATGATAATAGTATCATATATCAAGAGTGGACCCATAATTAATTATCTCAAATAAGATTTATATTTTAAAACTGGTGCTACTATTATTAGAGAACCGTGAACTGGTGTGGCAACTAAAGCTTGACGCCTTTAATATACCTGGTCTTAATGAAAGTTGCAACATAGCACCAGTTTTAAAATATATATACGTGGAAGAACGACACTAACTCTCACGTCCAGATTCCACGAACTGCAATCGCCTAGCCAATAGGTGCACCCGATTCTCAATGAAGGAAGGAACAAGGCGAAGGTAGCTCTTTTTATATGCTCATTGCTCAATCATGGCTTAGTGGCCGTGATGTCAGTGGTGCGAAATCATCACTGATAGGCCGATTTGAATAATGCGGCCACTCACATCACATTGCTATACTTAGGGTGGGGCCAGGGGCTGTCTGCGCTACTGTGGAGGAATTTGGAATTGGAAAACAAGTTTGTGCTTAAGTTGAAGTGGGGGAGGGCGCATTTCTAGCCTGCATGGGTGGCGCGGCGGTGACTGACAATTGATAAAAAAAAATGTACTTGTTTTTTCAGCTTTCCAGGTTACTAGCGTTTCACATCAGAATTGCACCCTTTTGAAGCCGGCCTGTACGGCACCCTAGGCGGTCGCCTAGTTCGCCTATGCCTAATGCCGGCCCTGCTTCTAGAATCCAACCATTTTTAAAAAATCACGGATGAAGCCAAGACCTGGTGGAATGAGTTTTTATCCTTCCTGGAATTACTTTTGTGGTGGATATAACAAAAGGTAGTAGCATGAGGCAACCATTTGGAAATACTCTGCTTTGACACAGGCTGTCCTTTTTTAACAAGGAATGAACAGCTGATCGGAGTTCATGAAAGATTTTGTTGTGTCAAAATAGTACCCAAGTTGTCTGTGGACATCCAAGGTATGGAGTATCCTTTCTACCTCACTTTTAAGTTCTGTAATCAAGACAGGGAGATGGATAGCTTGGCTTAAAGTATACTTGGATACTACTTTAGGCATAAATAAAGGATTAGTTCTCATGGAAACCTGATCTTTCTGGGAATGAAATAAGATTGACCCACTATAAAAGCCTGCAACTCAGATTCTCTTCTTGCAGACATTATTTTAATCAATAACACTATTTTCCATGCTAAGAACCTCAATTCAGCCCAATGAGCTGGTTGAAATGGAGCAATAGTTAGTTCTTCTAAAAGAAAATTAAGATTTGAAGTAGATGCAATTAATTTCTAATATTCTTTGTATGTAACAGTCCTTTCAAAAACCTTGTCATATGAGATTGTACTAAAACAGTGGAATCCAGGGGCATACAGCAGAGAGTTGATTATCTGAACTAATTGGGACCTAGGGTAGTTTGAATAATCAAACCTACACTGAACCGGATAAAGAAACTGCAACAATCTTGCTTTTTCTGCATGGTTTTCAACCATTCAATGGTTCCAGTGGACAATATAGAATATTTTTCACACACAATTGGGCTACAAGCTCAAAAAACACAAGTGAATATGTATAATGTTTACATATTCAGACTTTATGATTTTTCCTACCCAAAAACTTTGGAAGACTGTGTTTGAATAATTGACGTTTCTTATAATTGATGTTCACATAATCAACTCTCTACTGTACATTTTAAAATGGTCCAAAATGAACTTTGATGGAGGAGTAAAACAGGCCAGATAGTAACTCACAAATAATGAACTACAGAAGCACTAGCTCTGAAAGGGTGCTGGTTAATGTCTTCTCACTAACTAGAAAATCATTTTCATTTGCTAATATATGATTTTCTAGGAGCATTTTTTAATACCTGCCACATGTTATCAGAAAATAGGTTCCTAAAAGGAGATTTTATAATCCAGACAGACAGTTGCAATTTTTGGGGGTTGGGATGTATCAAACACTCCTCATGCTGTCTGAGTAGGCCTGTAAGGATGCTTGTTATAATTGCCTCTGGCCATTTCCAGAAGAAGGGAGAACAGCTGTCACTTGGGCCAGAAGGCAGCCACTGCAATGATCTCTTGGGACTCCTTCTGTACCTTCAGAATAACCATGATTATTAGTTGAAAGGGTGAAAAAGCATTGCAGAACACTCCTGTTCAAGGAAAAGAAAAAGCAAATGTCATTCAGGCCTTTTAACATTGAGCCTGGAGCATAATTTTGCCAAATGATTGTTATGAGGGGGAGGGAAAAGATCTGTTTGAGGTGTCCTCACAGCTGGATCAGTTCCTGGAAGACACCTTGATTCGATTTACATTTACAGTGGTCTCTTCTCATCCTGCTTTGCTTGTCTGCCACACAGTTTTATTCTGACTATATGTTAAATGCCTGTAGAGTGAGTTTGTGTTGAAAAGCTATATCCAGTGATTCCATGGTTAGTCTGCACAGGGGTTAAGATCTGTTCTTGTGCTGAAAAGCTACATTCCTGACTAATTTAGCTAGTCTGCACAGACGGTAAGATCTTCTCCCATTGGTTTATGTACTGTATCACTGCGGTGTTGTCTGCAAACACTAGTAATGGTCCTGGGAACCATAGATGACTGACAGCAAATATCTTTTTATGTTTATATGTTTAAGTAGTCTTTTCTGTTCCAAAGATGCTTCTTTACCCCCACATACAGTACTTCCCAAGCAAAGTTTTAGACATCTGTTGTGACCAACTTTGCTGGAGCTGAAAGGGAAAATGGGAAAGCTTTATTCTGATAGATTTGATCTCGCCACCAAAATATCTCCCTTCTCACAAACCCTAACACTAGAATCTGGAATGCAGGGGAAGTTTATGCTGGGACCATACAGATTTTAGGTACCACTGGATTTTTCTCATGTGGAGTCTTGCCAGAGGAATCATAGAAGCCATGAGATCCAAAATCCTGAGCTATTCCCTCACTGAGACTGCAGTCTGAGTAGAAACTAGATCTATTTCTTCCTGTGGAAAAAAAGCTCTTTGAAGTGAGGTATCCAGGAGACACCCCAGGAAAACTATCATTTGACAAGGAGTCAAACAAGATCTTTGTCAGTTCTCCTGGAACTCCAGTCTATGTAGGAGATCCCAAAGTCAGGAGAAAGATTCCTATCACTTTGAGAAAGACGATGCAAAAATAAGCAAGTCATCTAAATAATGAAAACTCTGAATACCTTGAAGTCTACAGTAGGCTATCACAGAAGCTATACACTTTGAGAATACCTATGGAGCAATGTATAGACCAAAGGGTAATGCAGAGAACCGATACTGTGATCCAGACGCAGAAAACCTTAAGAAATTTCTGATATATGGATCTGGATATACAGGAATGTAATGATATGCTTGTTAGAAATCTAATGTCACCAGAAAACTCAAATGCAGAATAAGAGGTAATTTCTAACGAGATAACATTTCGAATTTGGGTACTATCACAAACAGGTTTAGAAAGGAAAGAACGAGAAGTGGTGTCCGTGAATTTTCTTTCTTTGCACCAGAAACATTTCTGAATAAATCCCGTCTCCCTTGTTGAGGAGGAGTGATACCTTCTGTCACCTCCCAGGTCAGCAGATGCTGAAGGACAGAAGGGAAAGGGGACAGCCAGCAGCCTGCCTCTCCAAGAAAGCAGATGAGGGAGATTGATTGGCAGAGGAGGAGAATCCACTGAAAAGGAGGGAGATTCTTATTACCATCTAAAACCCTTGTGGATTACGTTCAGCATCCATCTGTTGTGAAGTAGAGAAATGGAGGTTCAGACTTTTTAGAAGGGTAAGTGAGGAGTCTTGCTGATATTCAGACTTATTTGACTTTTCTTTATTCAAGAGGGGTTCCTTCTTTCTTTTTAGAACCCCATTGTCATTGCTTTTTGTCTGTTTGCTTACTAGCAGCTTGCTGTGATTGTTTGTTTGCTTTTTGAAAAAGGTTGTAGGGGTAACATTAAACCCCTTGATAAACTTAGAGAAGGGAGGATGAAAAATCTGAGAAATTCTGTGAATAAGCTTAGCTCTCTCATCACACTTTTTAAGAACCTCTTCAATAGATGGTCTAAAAACTAACTGCCTAAGGTGGAATTCAAAATTTTAGCTTTGAAATATTCTGGAGGGTTTTGATCACACAGCCAAGCAAACCTTGTCATAACAGATCCAGTGCAGGCAGCCATGGAACTGGCATAAGCAGAATTATAAGCACATTTCAAAACGTGGGCATCCACTTCAGACACAGAAGGAATTGGGTTACACCGAGAAGTGAGATGAAACAGATGCTATAATATTCCTCATGTTCTGAAAAGAATTAGCATCAACTTTAACACATGCATGACAGTTCAGAATTCTAAAACTGGGTGTTACAGAAGAATACACCTTTTTCCTAAAACTTTCAAAATCAAAAGGTGTGGGATTGTTGTTATTCAGATGTTTACCAGCATCTGAGTTCACTGCACCAATAGCTGCCAGCTCTGATCTGGGGTTAGCATATCAAAATGTATAAGATTGAGCGACTTTATCAGTCTGTTTTCTTGGAAGGCAGGCTGGCTCTCAGACAAGTTACAGACAGTGACAAAAACATCTACAAGTGCTGAGAGGAGAGGAAGAATTGAAGTAGTTTCAGAAATCCAGTTGCAATAATTTATAATACTTCTTTAGGGTCTGTGGAATGTTGTTATGTTCCCATTTAAACTATTGGATTCATTCTGGAAATCGTTTCAGAAAAAGTGAATCCTTCAAGAAACTGGCCGAAGTCACGTCTCACCAGAAATCAGTGGAGATAAAATAGAATCTGTCCTTTCACAATCAGTTTGTGGTACAAACTCACGAACCTCTTTGGAAAATGAAGAATCCCCTTTTCTCTTACCAGAAATTGCTGAAATGGAAGGGTTGAAAGCTTGAATTAAACTCTCAAATTCTTTTGCTCAAGAATCAGGGACAAAGGCAAAAATAATGAGGATTAAAGGTGCCAGATAAAGGACAATTTATAAATATTATTTCTATTCACTTTTAATAAGTTAACCGAACAACAGACTCTGCATCAATTTGCATTTTCTGAACAGTAATAATACAAAACTCAGTTTGCATTTATTGGTTGTAAACCTCATTGATTTACCAGAAAATCAAAAATTTTATATGGGATAGTGGCAAAATATTATAAAAAATTGTGGACAGTTGAGATCTATGGTTCTACTGCTTATCTTAATACATAATGTGGTACGTAATTGTCCAAGACTTCCCCTAAATTAAAAAAAACTATGGATAATACAGAGGGCTACAGAGGAAAAGGTTCAACCAGATATGTTACCAGAAAGAAATGCATAGGCCCAGTAAAGAAAATGATGTAGAATAAGAAAACCAAAAGGAGCTATGATTTGTCTCTGTGGAAGCATGATATAAATCTGAGAGTAAGCCTTGGCAAAAAGATGCCAGTTGTTAAAAGAATAAAAGAAAACAGTGTTGAGACTAGCAGAGAAAGTGAATCTTACAAAAAAAGAACCAGTAGTTAAATTAATAATAGACTTCAGTATGGAGACTGACATGAAGGGCGAATCTTATCATAAGGCTCCAGTTTGTTTGTGTCTTTCGGTTTTTCCCTGTTAGGGGTCGCCACAGCAGAACTCCGGTCCGCTAATAATTAGTAATAGATTTTTACATGCCAAGTTGGCAGCCCTGACGCACAACCTTGAACAAAGGTATGCCCATTCACACATGTCTCCACACAGAAGATGCTCTAGCTGAGAATCGAACAGGACAACGTCTTACTGTGAGGCGACGCTACCGCAGCACCACCACTGCAGCCTATCATAAGGCTCCAGTAGTTAAGATAATAAAAGGAGTCAATGTCAAAACAGAGAAAATATCATGCGTGGTTAAGAATGCATTAAAGAAAGTGGATTTAGAAAAAAAGAAGCACATAAATCTCATACTAAAGGAAAGGGAAATTTGAACAGTGTGTTAAGCTTCTCTCTGCTGTAATAAAGTAAAGAGCCAGTCCCAAATAGGACCAAGACTCTAATGTTAAAGACAATATGGAAACTGATGACTGCAGGTGGAAGAAATTATTTTGAGAGCCACCCTTTTACATGGTGGATTAGATGAAAGGGGCAAGCTTGTATCAGTATTAATAGCAGAAGATGACATGGCCTCTATTTCATGTCAAAATACTGATGAAAATTATCACTTGACTAACCTTCAGATAACCATGCTAATTTTTAAGAAGGTTCAATGGGAAGGCAATACATTAAGTACAACTAGAGAAAATAAAGAAAGAGCAAATGGGAAACCAAAGGAACAGAACAGGCCCACTACACATACCTATGTTTGAGTAAGAAATGTGCTGTACAAGGTAAACAAAGACAAGGAAAATGCACTAATGTCTTACCTAGACCTAGAGGTGCTCACCACCCAGCCAAATACCATATTCATGGGAGGTTTTAACCACACCCTATAGAATGAGAAATGTACACTTCCTCTAACTTACAAGCACAACATTTCCTGGACTTTATCAACACAAACACTCAGGACCAGATAGTGCACAGTCTAAATAGAAGATGAAACATAATGAACCTAGTATTCACCAAAATGGGAGAGTGTTGCACCCTCCATGTCATGTCATCCCTGTGAGGTCTAACCACAAAGCTGTTTCCCTTAAAATAAAAATCAGCTTGGAAAACAACGAAACCTGTAACAGTTAGGAAGTATTCTAAGCAAATTACATCTTATCAAACTACAGATTGTCAAAATCACACCTCCCCCAAACCATAAGAACACAGTTACCTATGCAGAATTATTTACAGAAACCCTGTGCAGACAAGTAAATGGCTGCACTGAGGCTACCTTACCTAGCAAAAGTGCACCCAAAAACAAAACCCACTGGTGGAATTATTACCTTAACAGGGTATATAACAAAAGAAAAAAATATATACCCAAAATCAGAAAAGGCAACTCTCATAGAGACAAGAGCTCCCTGATTCATCTAAACAAGAAACTAAGAGGTCTAATAAAGTTCAACAAGGCCAATTATAAGGTATGGATAGCCTCCAAGGCTAATGGTTGTATTGCCTATCTTAACACATAATGGGATAATTGTCCAAGACTTTCCCCAATTCAAAAGGCTTTCTTCAGCTAATTTAGGAACCTTAAAGAAGCAGCAGTGTGTAGAACTTGTGGTAAATGGCACAACCATCTCTGATCAAGGTGACACAGCGAATCTACTGGCTGATACATTTTAGCTCTAACTTCACCCCCTACTACCCCCTGTGAAATCCCTTCTAGCATTTCCCCCTAGCTATCAACAGGCAGTTGGTGCTGGTGGTGCTTGTTGAGTCCAGAAACACTGCTTCAAAAGGCCCTGACAATATCCCCTTTTGTCTCCTAAAGAGCCTAAAGTATGACCTAGCAGGTCCACTTGAGAAACTCTTCACCTACAGCCTCAAAACATGTTACATGCCAGGTGAACTGAGGGTTGCTACAGTCATCCTCTTCATAAGGGTGGACTATCAACTGGCCCCAGAAACTACAGATCCATCAGTCTGACACGTCTAATAAGCTAAGCCATGGAATAAATTATTGTGGAAATTATCAACAAGGACATTGGCAACCTACAGACATGGGACCCATTCTAGTTTGGCTTTGTTAAAGGAAGGTCTTGTCTACTCACCCTGGTAGACTTATTTGACAGGGTCACCAAGGCTAGGAATGAGGAAAAATGATGCATATCACCTACCTTGACCTAGTTTAGTGTTTCATTACCATATCCCACTTAGACATTGCTGCAAACTCTCTCAGCTAGGCATAAATTTCTACATAACTCATTTGACTGTGGGCTGACTCACAGATAGGACACCCAAGTAGTCAGGATCAGTGAGACCACCTCCACCAAGAGGCAAGTCACCACTGAAGTACCACAGAGCTCCATGTTGGGCCTGCTCCTGCTTGGCATCTACTTCTCTGAATTCAAGGCCAATGTCAAAGGCCTCTGGTTCACCAAGTTCACAGATGCCTGTCAATTGGGAGTTATCATAGATTCCTCTCATGACACCAACATTCTATAAAAGAGTCTAACACAAACAAATAACTGGTGTCAAAGCCATGGACCAAAACCCAATGAGAAGAAATGTACTATAGTGCCCTTTGGGAAATCTTCCATCCAAGCTAATTACTCCATTGATAAAACACCCCTAAGAGTTGACCTGACAGTTAGGAATCTGGGAACATATGTAGACAATAATCTGGTTTTATCTTTGTACTCAGTCTCCTATAGCAATCTAAGCCTGTATAAAAGGTATCCTCAGATGCAGCTCTGATTGATCCTTGCACATTTGCAAAACAAACAGTACCAGAAACACTAGATCCAAGAACCTGGACTGTGCCTGCAACATAAATAGAACATGCCTGAGAGACCGATATGAGTCTCAAAGGATTCCCACACTATGGAATAAGCTCCCCATCTATATGAAGCAGAGTTCATCCCAAACCCTATTCAAATGAGATATTGATCACTGGATGGGAAGTCACAAATTCAGCCCCAAGTCTGGCCCTCATACCTCGATGACAGACATGGACAGAGGTTGACAGGAAGTAAATTTATCCTCACCCAAACTTTTGAAGTTGTAGAAAAAGGAAATTAAGTGAACTCTAAGGTGAGACAATCAGGAAGAAGGAAACCAGTTGTACCATATAAATTTTCTGAAATCTTGGACAAAAATTAAAGTTTTTTTTAGTAGGTATGTTTGCAGCAGGGGAATGACCTCCATAACATGCCCTGAATTCTAAATATGGAAGATATAATCCATATCTCAAAAAAAAGTATCAAAAATGTCCTTGAAAATATACCTCTGAAAACACAGGGAGAAATTATGGTTGCTATAGCAGATGTGTTTGCAGGAGATGTTCTTGTTAATGAAGTCAAATGAGGAAAGACATTATCCATGTGTCAACAAAAAGAATTGTACTCAGAAAAAAGAGCCTTGTAGCACCAGCTTAATCTAGGACAAGAAACTCTGCAAGGTGAGAATGCATTTTGAAACCATAGAGGATACCAAAATTCCAATGCCAAGCAATCACTGAAGTGGTAAAGAAAATGCTCAAATGTCATGTCAAAGAAGATTCCTGGGTGAGTGTAAGTACTTCCATTGTACTAGTCCCCAAAACTGATGGGTTTATAAAGTTTTCTAACATCTTGAGAAATTTAAATAGCATATTAAAATTAGATTCATATACCATACCCAAACTGTACAAATTGATTTGAAAACTGATTTGAAAATTGGGCAATGTTGAGTTTTCATCCACTTTGGATATAACCAAATGCTTGTGACAAATTCCACTAGTGCCAAAAGCTAAACAACAGATGGCATTTTCTATGCCTGATGGACATTTCCAATACAGAGTACTCATTTTTTTTTTCTCTAAATGGCACCTGCAACATTCTAGTAGACGATGGCTTGTTCACACCATAAACCTTGTTCTAATCCTGTACCAGATCAGCAGATATCAGTGCATTACTAGAATATGGTAGGTTTAACAGCATACTGTTATGCATGTCCATTTGCTTCAGTATGCCATTGAAGTTAATAACCAAACTGAACAAAGAACACACAAATTCAAATACTCATCAGTGTGACTTAATGTAAATGCCCACATCTCTTGTAGACTGGCTGCTATACAAAGTGTTTACAATCCACCATTACTCCCTGTTATTTTACTTTTTGGGAAATTATGTGAATTTGACATACAACATCTTTTAGGGGATTGTGCTAGATCCATTAATTTCAACCATAAAAAAGAAGAAATGAAATTATTAAGAAATATTTCTTCCAAAAAGGACATTAGGATGATGAAGCCTGACAAACAGGGTGGTTTGGTGGTAATGAGCACAAATTATTATAATTTGAAAATTGAGATGTTATTGATTTCTGATTAGTATGGGGAAGTTTCTAGAAATTAACAGAATACTGCCTACATTTAAAACTACCATTTTACTATATAATTTATTTATGTAGGAGCAGATTACTAATGCAGAATATGAGTTTTTGAGAAATAAGTACCCATGTATCCCAGGTATTTTTGGCATCCCAAAAATTCATAAAACTCAGTTTGATCTGCCTTTGCATCCTATTGTAGATGCCAAAGGCTTTAAGATCCACAGGATGCCAAATTTATTGATGTCAAACTTAAGGATGTTCTAAGACAAAACAAATTCATTTTCAAGGATTAATGGGATTTTTTGAGGAACAGCAATGGAAACATGTACATGGAGAGCCTTTTAATGGCAACCATTGACGTGAAGGACTTTTTTGGTGATCTCCATGAAACCGGTTTAAAATGTTTCTTTGAATATTTGATTTCAAATCACTCTTGATAACAATAGTATTAATGTTTTAAAAACCCTCATGGAGAGTGTGTTAGACAATTTTATATTCGCTAACTGTGGCATTTATAATAAAAAAAAATAACTGGAGAAGCGGTGGATGCGGTATGTGCTCCCACTTTTGCCAGTGTTGTGATGGCCTATTGTGAGCACAATTATGTGTTCCATTCAGGCTATAAAAACTGCTGGATACTATATGGACATTTTCTGGATGACACAGTAATACTTTGGAAAGATTCTGAAGAAAAAATGATGAATATTTTGAGCACATTAACAACATAACAGAATTTTTGAAGTTTACTATTGATTACTCACCCAGAGTTTCAAAATACTTAGACAATGAAATACATAAGGACAATCTGAAAAAGAGGTTTGTTTCCAGTATTTATAGAATGCCCACATATTATAACACTCTATTATATTTCAAATTTGCCACCCATTACATCCAAAAAGAGCATTGGTCAACAGACAGTTAGTTAGGTTGGTACAAATGACATCTGAATTAAATTTATTCCTTAAAAAAAGTGCTAAACTTAAATTAATGTTTATTAAAACAGACCAAATGCTTCTTGACTAAGATTTTTTTACAGAAGTTCACATGTAAGAGATCTTCAGGACTCTATTTTCTACTCACAGGAGCAAGAAAAGAACATCAACACTGAGTTAAATAACCCAATATCAGAGGAGACTAATTTTAATAAGGGGTTAGTGTTAACTTATAATGGTGATGCTGAAATGGTGCCAAATCTTTTAAAAAACTGAAAAGTTTTTGACATGGCTTTGCTAGATAAATAAATGAGAGGCTGCACCCAAATGTATTATATTTAAGATGGATTAGTGTATTAAAAATGAAATATAAAGATCACAGAAATATAAGAATTAAGAAAGGCACCTTTAATTGCAGGCAATGTAAGTACTGCCATTTGACTGAGGAAAGTTGTGAGGTCATAAATTAAGGGTTTTGGTATATACATCATCCATAGTTTTACTGTAGTTGTTCAAATAAAGGTATGATATATATACAGCGACATTTTGTTTGCACAGTAGGTTATATATTGGCAAAACTGAGAAGGCCTTTAAAGACCAAATTTATGAGCATACTTATGATATTAGAAAAGAAGACCATTAGAATGCCTTATGGAAGCACATCCAACAATATTTAGGAAATTATTTCAGGTTTTATGCACTTGATGTGGTAAAATAGGAAGAGAGGGAGGGCTATGGAAGATGAAATTAGAAAATAAAGAATTACAATGGCAACTCAAGACTAATGCCATGGGTCCCAATGGTTTGAATGACATGATCTCTTTATCCTGTATTTTAGTATTTTAAAACTAAAATCAATTAGCAGTTTTTAAATTGTTTTCGGTCTTTGACTGGGGTGGTGGTGCTGCGGTAGCGTTGTCGCCTCACAGTTAGACGTTGCCCATTCGATCCTCAGTTAGAGTGTCTTCTGTGTGGCGACATGCGTGAACGGGCGTTCCTTTGTGGAAGGTTATGCATTAGGCCCAGCAAGCCAGCACGTAAAACTCTACTGCCAATCATTAGCAGACCGGAGTTCCGCTGTGGCGACTCCTAACCGGGAAAAGCCGAAAGACACAAACAAACAAAATTGTTTTCGGTCTTTAATGATCGAGTGCATAATTTGTATGTATATATTCAATGGAATATTATGACTGCTTTTACTGTTAATAGCATATATATATATATATATATATATATATATATATATATATATATACACACACACACACACACACACACACACACACATACTTTTTATATATATTTTGTACGTAGTCTTTAATGTGATGGTCATAAATGGTGGCATCACAATTGGGGGGGGTGGAATCTTATATTATAAATGCTCTATGTGTTTTCATTTTAGTTTACTCTGATGAAGTCCCCGATATTGATGTAGGGACAAAAGCACTCAGAAAAAGATGAAATAAAGTTGTTCTGGTGGTTTTACTTCATTGCCCTCTTTATTTTTAGTATTTGAACTTTGGTTGGAGTAGCAGCAGGTCTCCGAGAGGTCCGGGCATTTACATTAAGTCTCAGTGGTTGGTGTTTGCTATTCAAGTTAACATATAATGAAATAGAAAATAAAAAGTCATGTCTTACCATAACTTGGCATCTGTGCTATCTTCCTTCATTCATCCTCATGACAGGGTCTCAGATCCGACACGGCCACATTTCACAGATTTAGATCAGACTCTCAAGCTTCTCCCTCATACCCACAATGCCCTTCATCCACCCAAGTACCTCAGACTGAGTTTGTCAAATCCAAACATTTCATATTCAGACATCAGATTGGCAGAAGAGGCTCACACGTAGGACATAAGAGTCCTGAGATCATACAGGTTCCTCAAGAAGAAAGGCAGGGGGATGGTTGGGTGGGAAAGTGAGGATGAATGAAGGAAGACAGCACAGATGCCAAGTTATGGTAAAGACAACTTTTTAATCTGATGTTGACTCCTTCACTTCTCCTCATGTCAGAGTCCCCAGATGCGAGAAGCTTGGGTGGCCCTCATGGAAGGATATGCAGGAGCACCATTGAGCCAAAGCGGATCTGCTCCTGGAAATAACATCCAATTTGTAATGTGACACAAAGGTGTGATTATTAGACCATGAAGCTGACGCACAAATGTCATTAATAAAGATTCTTGCATAGAAAGCTGAGGAAGTAGCCATAACTCTTGTAGAATGTGCTCTAGGAGGTTTAGGTAAGTGCAAACCTCTGGACGAATAAATGAAAGTAATGTAGTCTGAGATCAATTTTGCCAAGGCAATTTTTGATACTGCTTGTCCAAGTCTAATTGAAGAGAATGTTATAAAAATCTGATCAGACTTTCTGTATTGTTTGATCCTGTGCAGATAAAAACAGAGCTGTCCATGAATGTTTAGAAGGGAAAGAACATACTCCCCTTTGTTAGAAAAATTGGGAAAGAACAATGGCAGTTGTATGGACTGACTGATATTGTTTTCTGTAGCTACTTTAGGCATAAAGGATGGATTAGGGCATAAGGATACTCTATCTCTATGGAACAAAATATAAAGAGGTTTAGAAGATGCAGCTTAAAGCTCAGAAATTCTCTTGGTGGAAGTCACAGCCTCCAAGAGAGCTGTTTTTCAGGACAGAAACTTTATGTCACAACTAGCCATAGGTTCAAAGGGGCCCTGTGTCAATGCCTGCAGCACCAGAGTAAGGTCCCATATAGGAGAATGATCTCTAAATGGGGGCCTTAATAAGAAAACACCCTTTATGAAGAATTTACACAATCTGAACATGAACAAAGAACATGTATGGCTTGCTGTGTGAAAATTAGAAATAGCAGCTAATGTAACAGTGGAAAAACTAGCACCCTCATTGAAAAGGGTACTGGGAAACAGTAACACATCTGAAACAGGTGCTGAGAAGGGATCAGTGTACCTGTTAGTGAACCAAACAACAAACCTCTTCCACCTGCTATTGTAAACTTTCTTAGTGGAAGCATTTTTGATGCCAAAATAATTTTTTGGACCGGGGACAGAAGCCTGGTCTATCTAATCAAGGTTGGAAGTGGAGAAACCAAGCAGTCAATTTCAGGGTTCAAAGATTTAGGTGTTGTATCCCTGACAGGCAGAAAGGAGGTCCTGAGTGGGCTCCAGTATCCAAGGAGGATACTTCAGATGAGACCAGAGGAAAGGCAACCACACTTGGTGAGGCCAGAAAGGGGCAATGAGTATGATTGAACTTTTCAACCTGCTTGCCTTCTGAAGAAATTTGAAGATGAGTGGGAGAGGAGGGTAAGTATACAGGAGACCCAGGAGCCAATCGTGGACTATAGCATCCGGTCTCATGAGGTGACCACATGCCTTGGACCATCTCCCCATTGTAATGCCCCCCCACCTGAACTGGGAAGCATCCATGATCACGGTGCCTATCGGGGAATTGCTCACAAATGGTCTGCCATGAATAACTGACTGAATCCACCAACTGACATGATGCCTGCAGATGGGAGTCAATCTGATGTGAAAGAACAAGGGCTGAGACAGGATGGACCATTGACTGGCAGGTATCCATTGTAGAACCCACATGATGAACCTGGTTAGGGTAACTAACAGGATGGATGCAGACATGGACCCCAGGACCTGCAGGATCAGTCCAGCAGAGAGAGCTTGTATCACTAACAGCTGTTGTATGCAATTCTACATAATGGCTACTTGATGCACAGGAAGAGAAGCTATCTGATCCCTTGTGCTGAGTTGTGTACTTATGAACTCTAGATTCTGAACAGGCATAAGACTGAACTTGCTCATGTTAATGGTGATGCCCAGGGAATGCTCTAACTGGAAGTGGTCATCTCTGTCCTGGATTAGTCTATGCTTTGTGGGAGCAGGTAGGAGCCAACCATCTAAATATGGAAACACTTGGAATCCCTTGAGCTTCAGGTGAGCAGCTACCACTGCCATGCATTTGAACACCTGGGGGCTGTGGTGAGTCCAGAGGGCAGTGCTCTGAACTCTTAGTGACTGACTGCCAGCCAGAAGTGCAGATATCTCCTGGAGTGCCTGTCTATTTTGATGTGATAGTAATCATTCTTGGGATCTATAGAGCACATCCAGTTGTCCTTGTGCAACAGTGACAGAATGGACTGAACTATAACCACTCAGAATCTCACCTCCTTTACGTATTCATTTAACTTGCTGAGATCCAGAATGGGTGTTAGGTCCCCTGTCTTTCTCTGCACTAAAAAGAAGCAAGAGTAAGTTCTGAATCCTCTCTGTTCACTTGGGACTTCCTTGATCACTCTTTTTTGCAACAGCTGCTGAATTTCCTGTGCAGCCTGCTCCCACTGACTGGGTGGCACATTGGGAAGGCTTTTGGATTTTGGAAGTGGACGGGAAAAGGGAATATAATAACCTCTGGATATCATGCTTAGCACCCAATGGTTTTGAGTCAATTGGGCCCAGGGTTCAGGGTGCAAAGCTAATCATCCGCTGACTGCCTCCAGAAACAGACAGTCAGGCAGTACTTCAGGAGTGTTGGTAGGGCTTGTCAAGAGGGGGTCCCTAAATCCCTGGTTCTGTGGACCCCTTCTGCATCTGGGGCAGCTTCTAACATCAAATCCACCTCCTCTGCCTCTAGAGGAAGATTCTCTGCGTGAAAAGAGCCTTGGGACCTGCGTAACCAAATTTTCTTACCCCCACACTGGTTCTTGGAGAAGGACCTCTTGGGGGTAGAAAACTTGATTCCAGCAGCAGAAAGGGTCTTCCCGTCCTTTTCACTGGCGGGTAAAAGTGCCTCTAACTGACAGCCCAAAAAGGGAGAAGCCATCATAAAGGGCATTGATGAAACAGCACCTTAAAGGGATCCAAAAAATCACATAGCCTCATCCAGGCATGCCTCCTTAGGGAAAAGTCCTGACCTGGCTGCTTGTGAGGTGCCCTCTGTGGTACGGAAGATTAACCTCATCCAGGAGTTGTCAATAGCTGAAAGAGTGGCAAGCTTGGGAGAAAATTTCTTAAATTCCTCCTCAAGGAATGGACTCTGAGAGAGAAGCTGACAGTTCTTTGATCAAGTCCCTCTGGAGCCCAGTGAAATGAGCTAGATAGTTTAACGACCTTAGTGCAAAAGTTGCTGAGACATAAATGCACTTTCCAGTTCTGTCCAATGCTCTGGACTTCTTATTCGGTGGATGGACATTGGCAGTTTCTTCTGCTATCTCCTTCTTGGTGGCTGCCGCCACCATAATAGCATTGACTACAGGGCCCTTATGTCAGTGTTTCCTGTCTGCAGAGGGCACTAAAAACCTAGTTGGCCACTTGGGTATAGGCTAGATGGTATCTGGTTCCTTCCATGCACAGTGAGATATTAAATCTACCAAGGCATCTGCCGGGGGGGGGGGGGGTCACCTAGAATGTAGATGAGCTGGTCCCAAATGCCTCCAAGAGAACTGACACCTCAGAGGAAGGAGGTTGGCAGACCACCCCGAGACTCATGGTAGGACAAGAGGGATCAAGGCTTTGATCTGATGGAGGTACAGGGGCAGTTTGAGGAACTTGTATAGTTGAATGTCCAACCCAGGAGAAGACCCTCTCCACTACATGAAAAGCTGAAGGACCAGGCAATGCCCACTCCAGTTCCCCAGGAGCTGAAACTACTGAGGGAAAACAGGCAAAGACTTACACTGGATCCATTGCCTCCAGAAGGGATCAGACCTGAGCTATCAAATGCTGAAGCCCCTAAGGGAAGGAATGGCTCCGAGAAGGACGGAGCCAATCCTAGTCCCCCAGATCTGGCACTGATGCCACAGCTTCAAGACTCACTCTGCTTCAAAAAGGATTGAACTGGGCTCATCAACAGCATTCTTGGTTTCAAGGAGGGGAACTTCCTCTGTGCTGAGTCTGACATGCATGGCAGTCCTGAATCCTTGGGCTCTGAAGCCAGGGGATGGGTCAGAAGAGTCCCGACAGGGTGACTGGGTAGCTCACAGATCCAACAGAGGATGGAGCCCAGACTACCCCCATCTGGATCTGGGTATTAAGAAACCTCCTCATCAACCTGTCCATGTCCACTTCAGACTGGCTTCTTGAGGACATGGATGAAGGCAATGAGGGGGGCTCGGAGTGCTTTGACCTGGAAGATAGAGCCAGGACTTTGTCGTGGTCCTAGGATCCAAGGGAATAGGATCTGAAGTAAGAGCCGACAAAGGTGTCAGAGAGATGGTTACAATCTCCCTAGGATCCAAGGAAGCTGTAGGATCTGATACTGGAGCAGACTTCTGGGGATCTGAAGGAGATGGATCCACAGACTTCTTGGCCTTCTTATGCTCAAAAATGTCTCTCAGGGAGGCAGGGAGGGACCTCTTTTTGGACTCCTTGGGAGCAGAAGAATCAGAGGCAGAAGCCAAGGAAGGGGTCTGACCCCCTGGAGCCAAGGAGAGAAGAAGGACCCTAAGAATAAGTTTATTTGATCTGCATGCCAGGACCTGAGGATTAAAGGCAGCACAAACAGAACAATCAGCCTTGAGATGGTCAGCATCCAGGCAGTACACGTACTCCTTGTGGGCACAAGAAGTGCAGAATTTGAAGCCATGAACCAGTTTGTCAGCCATACTGACAGAGAAAAAACTTGCCAAAATTAATAGACAGGAAAGGTAAGATATAAACAAGTTTAACAAGCACCCGAAGTTTTTAAACATGACTAAGCTAAACTTAGTAGAAAAAGAGAAGCTAGACTACTGAAACTAAGGTTAAAGTTTAGAGTTTAATGATACAACTTTTTTTGTTATATAGGCTGAAAGAAAAAAAAGAAGGTACACACACACAAACACACACAGACACTACTATAAGGAGAGAGGGAGGAAGGAAAAAATATAAAAGCAGTTATGAATCGAAAGATTAAAGTACCCACAAAAGCTATCACACTTGAGAGGAATGGACTCCATGTCTGAATTGCTGGAGCAGCAAATGAGATCTGAGGTGGTTGGGTAGGTAAAGGGCATTGTGGGTAAAAGGGAGGAGCTTGAGAGTCTCATCCAAGTCTGTGAAATGTGGCTGAGCTGGATCTGAGAGTCAGATCAGAGACCCTATCGTGAGGAGGAAAGAAGGAGACAACATTAGATAAAGGTGTTTACAGATAATACAGGAGCAAATATGACTACCTTTGAAAGGTAGGACTTTGCCTGCTATCTGTTAGGACAACAGTGAATTTTTTTTTTTTTTTGCTTTTATAAATAAGTAAAACAGCCAATCTTGTTAGCAGAAATATAACGGGCACTGAGTAGGTAAACAGAACAGTGAATCTAAGGAAAAATATCTTCTTAAGAAAGACTTACTATTTCAGTACTTTATTAATGTCCACCAATTTCAATCTTTCTTTAGAATTTGGAAAACCATAATGGAGATGAAAGCAAACAACCAAAACTAAAACCAAGACAAATAGTTCACTTGGAGAAACCAAATAAGGCCCAAGACTGAATTGAAAAAATATCCAAATAGTTTATTCGATAGCAAACACACAGAATCACTTTAACGCTAAACACTTGGAATATGTTTTCGAACGTCTTCTTCAGAAGGCAAATGGTAAATGAATGTTACAACACATCTTATATAGGCTGTTATAAATCAATTAAAAACAATTATTCAATAAAAATTATTCAATAAAAACCCACTCAAGTGAATAATAGAGTGAATGAATGTGTATACCTTGCTAGACCTGTTTGCAAAAAGGTTACAAACTAAAAAACTTCAAGATTAAAAAATCCTAAAATATCCTCCTATATAATAAAATATTCTCTTGTATAATGAAATATGTGTATTTATATATATTTTAATAAATGTTCTTGTATTACAAAAACTATTGTTCGATTAGTTTGCTGCACTAAGGAAACAAATATATGTATGTAATTGTATACTGCCATCTGCTGGAAATGTAATGTTATAATTTTGCAGCTTAAGAACAGGAAGAAGGGATAGCATATCATTCAGACCAGGGCTTTTTGTAGCTTCCAAAATGATCTGCCAAAATAACTCCCTGTATTCTAACTTAGCTTCCCACATACCACCCCTAACTTCCTTGGGAAAAACTTCCAAAACAAAGAAATTGAAGGACGCTTGTTGACATGTTAATGTGTGACGAAATAATGCATTGTTCACATTCTGCTTTTTGATTTCATAATAATATTCGTAAATTCTTGACTTTAACTTCCTCTCAGTCTTCCCCACATAAAATGAATAACAGTGATGGCAGGTGGCTAAATAAACAACCCCGTTAGTATTACAATTAGAAAAATTAATACTTGTAATCTGCCTGTTTCTACTGGGAATGTGTATACTGGAACTATTAACTATATGTGGGCATTGAGAACAGGACCCACATTTAAAAGTTCCCACTCTTCCAGGTCTATTTCCAAAATTTGATCCCCCACCAAACTCAAATAATTTCTTAAAGTTTAAGTCCTTTCTGTATGTAAATTTTAAAGGTTGTCTGTGTATATAATCTAGGTCAGAAATTTGTCTGAATCTGTCCCATTCCCTAGTAACTATCTGTTTAATGACACCTGAATCTCCCATGTAATCCATAATATATGCTTGCTCCCAACTATTGGTAATATTCTGATTATCCATTGTGTTGGATTTAGCAGAATCATCTTGACCCAAAATAGGGGTAAACCTCCCTTTTCATCCCTCCACAACTTCCTGGATAGTCTCACAAATTAAATTGTCTGGATAACCTCTCTCCCTGAACATATCCATAACAAAGCCACAATCTTTTTATAAATTCTTCATATTGTGATGTCATACGACTGGTCCTAACCAATTGTCCTTTAAGTAAATTCTTCTTTTGGAAAAACGGATGACCACTGGTGAAATGAAGATAAGAGTTAGAAAAAGTTTTTTTCCCTATGTATTTTTGAAGAGAAAGCATTGTCCAACTTGCTCAGAGAAATATCCAAATAAACCAATTCTTGACTGTTAAAGTTGTATGTAAAATCCAAAAAAATTAGTTGTTCCTTTAATATGTCAGGAAATCAAAAAATCTTTCTTGGGTGTCTATCCAAAAGATGAAAATATCATCCAGAAAACATTTGTACAAACACCAACAACTGGCAAATTCACAGTTATTAATAAATAAATTCTCCCACCAAGATAGAACAATATTTGCATATGTGGGGGGCACATTTTGCCCCCATTGCTACACCTCTTTCCTATTTAAAAAATTCTCCTTCGAAATACGTAAAATTGTTTTTAAGTATGACCTCCATAAGCAAACGACAGGTCCTAAAATCATCAGAGGAAAATACCCCACTGTCTCTCATACTTTCCTCCAACCATAGAAGTCCTATGTCATGTGGTATAGAACCAAATAAATCAACAATATCCAAGGTCACAAAAAGTATGTTGGAACAGAACAATTTGGATTTCACTTGCCTGAGAAAATCCCATGAATCTTTTAACACTGTGACTCCATTGTTAGAAAGTTCTTTCAATTTTACATCCACATATTTAGCAAGGGGAGTGGTTATGGACCCTTCTGAAGAAACAATAAGCCGTAAAGGAGGGTCTGAGGGGTCCTTATGGACCTTCGGAATGCCAAATACTGAGGGTACCCTGGGATTTTTATTTAACAAAAAATTGAATGTCTCAATGTCAATAAAACCTTCAAGTAACAGGTCATTTAATAAAATATTAATCTTCGATTTGGCTATATTGACTTCATTAATAGAGGCTCTAGAGTACTTGGAACAATCATATAACAAATCTTTTATTTTGGATTCATAAAGAATAACATCCATAAGTACAGTTCTGCCCCATTTGTCTGGTTGCATAATTCTTATAGACTTATTGTTCTTCAGGTCATTCAATAGACAGTTCTCTTCCTTGGAAAGGTTAGAACACACCCTATGCTCATTAACCGTGTTTATAATTTCCCTTTTCAAAAAATTTCAAGATTTTTAAGTTGAGGATGAAGGGGAGGGTTTAGTATACTTCTTTTCTTAAACACAGTAGGTACTCAGGTGCTAGGGTTTGTGTCATGAAACAATAATGCCAAATTCTGTTTCCTAAGAAAAAGTTTCAAATCCACAAGAGCCCTTGGAATGCTAACCTTCCTGGTGGGAATAAATTTAAAACCCTTAGAAAAAAGTTTGAAATGATCAAAACTTATATCTAAAGTGCTGTAGTTAAAAATTTTGTAGTTCTTAAACTCAAAACTATTACCTTGCTGTGTGATATTAGTGTTACCAGGTGAGTGGCTTATCTCCTGAATTTCCCCCTGTAGTTGTGATAGTTGTAATACACTGAGTTCTGCTTTCGTATCCTGTCTGACCTCTGAAGAGGGGTTGAATGATCTAAAGGGTCTCCCCTATTGTTGTTGTGGGAAACATCATGGTGTACTTCTGCATGTGTCGGTTGGTCAAAGTTAGACCTGTTGTACATAACTGTGTTCCATTCTTTAGTGTGAGTGTTGAAAGGCCTAGGTTTGGGGTACGCTACCCCCTCCTGATATTCCCTAATATCTCTTTCTAATTTACCTTCCTTTCTCTTCATGTTTTTAATACAATCCTTGCCTATCTGTGTGAAGATGTTGTGATATAAAGCTTTCTCTGATTCCACTGTGAAAAGGAGGTCATTTATAATACTTGTATTAATAGATTCCATTTTACTCAAAATAATATTTCTCACCCTCTCATTTTCAACAATAATAGCTCTCACAACATCTAAACTACATTTATCAAAAATTTTAATTAACTCAGTGTGAAAGTCTGAACCTTCCTCCACTCGGTTAGGAAATTTACAGACCCACAGGCCTTTAGGAACAATGTTCTTATTTAAACATTCCTTAAGAAAAGTTAAATCACAACCTAAACGTTTGTATTTGTCCATATAAAAATACAAAGAATCTAAGTTTTCCCTGTATGTTTGAGGGACAGCCTCGGCATTGCTGGTAGCAGCTTTTGTAAACTTTAAAGAATAGTTTTTTCCTATAAAGGTATTATAATCAACAACATAGTGTTTATTGGTAAAGTCACCTTGATTGGAATGTGTAGCTTCGCCCATAGTGGCTGGATTAGTTCCGTTTCCCATTTCACGATAGTCCACACACTATGTGATCACAAAAGGTTGGGAAACTCATCAAAATCATTATCGTTGTGGTCCGGTGCAACATAGGTTTTGTCCTGTACCTTGTTCCTGGTTGTAGGACCACTTGTTGGAAAGTTGTGATGTACTGGACTGCTCTCAGGCAAACCGCACAACCAGATGCAAGTAAAACAATAGACTGACATGCAGGAGTCAGCAGCTCCACAAACTGTGATAGTTGTCTAATCACCTTCCTCAATTCTCCCTTCTCACCACCTGGAAGAGTGGGAACTTTTAAATGTGGGTCCTGTTCTCAATGCCCACATATAGTTAATAGTTCCAGTATACACATTCCCAGTAGAAACAGGCAGATTACAAGTATTAATTTTTCTAATTGTAATACTAACGGGGTTGTTTATTTAGCCACCTGCCATCACTGTTATTCATTTTATGTGGGGAAGACTGAGAGGAAGTTAAAGTCAAGACTTTACGAACATTATTATGAAATCAAAAAGCAGAACGTGAACAATGCATTATTTCGTCACACATTAACATGTCAACAAGCTTCAATTTCTTT
This sequence comes from Protopterus annectens, assembly GCF_019279795.1. NCBI lineage: Eukaryota > Metazoa > Chordata > Ceratodontiformes > Protopteridae > Protopterus > Protopterus annectens. Next base: position 720,919,911 of record NC_056739.1, read on the forward strand.
GTTTTGGAAGTTGTTCCCAAGGAAGTTAGGGGTGGTATGTGGGAAGCTAAGTTAGAATACAGGGAGTTATATTGGCAGATCATTTTGGAAGCTACAAAAAGCCCTGGTCTGAACAATATGCCAATATGCTATCCCTTCTTCCTGTTCTTAAGTTAAGAGCTGCAAAATTATAACATTACATTTCCGGCAGATGGCAGTATATAATTACATACATATATTTGTTTCCTTAGTGCAGCAAACTAATCAAACAATAGTTTTTGTAATACAAGAACATTTATTAAAATATATATAAATACACATATTTTATTATAAAAGAGAATATTTTATTATATAGGAGGATATTTTAGGATTTTTTAATCTTGAAGTTTTTTAGTTTGTAATCTTTTTACAAACAGGTCTAGCAAGGTATACACATTCATTCACTATTATTCACTTGAGTGGGTTTTTATTGAATATTTTTTATTGAATAATTGTTCTTAATTGATTTAGAACAGCCTATATAAGATGTGTTGTAACATTCATTTACCATTTGCCTTCTGAAGAAGACGTTCAAAAACGTATTTCAAGTGTTTAGCGTCAAAGTGATTGTGTGTTTACTATCGAATAAACTGTTTGGATATTTTTTCCACTCTGTCTTGGGCCCTTATTTGGTTTCTCCAAGCGAACTATTTGTCTTGGTTTCTTTAGAATTTATTAACTGCATTACCTGCAGCCAGGGATAAAACCACCCTACAGTTCACCAGTGAAATTGTAAGAAGGCAGTCAATCAAAATCCTGACAATAATAATTAGCTATCAGTAAAATAGAATTTGCCCAAAAATAAATATAATAATTTGTTTCCTGACACTCACTTAATCCTTTTTCAGTATTGTAAGCAATTAGGGTTGCCACCTTTTCAAATGGCCAAAGTGGGACATTTTTTGTACAAACATCAGATGTTACAGGCCGACACATACCCACGGCCAGTACAAAGGAAAGAACGTAACTTTTTTGCCTAAATAAAAGCTTATTCTTGTAGCATTTTAGTTGCTTGTTCTGTTTCTTATAACATTTAGGTATTTCAGATACAGAATAACTGTTTTATGCAACTATTACATAAAATATAGGAAATAATTTTGTCCTAAAATCTCAGGACATTTGCAATTTTTACAATTTTTTGTCAGGACACAACTGCCCAAACAGGGACTGTCCCTCGCAAAGTGGGACAAGTGGTAACCCTATAAGCAATTCAGTCTGCCCCAGTGCTCAGTGGGCACAAGGCAGAAAAGTATTTCTGGATGGGTTGTCAGTCCACAGCAAGGCCCTGACACACACTGGTAAGCACAATGCATTCTTCTCCCACATATAATTTAGAGAATCACAAATTTATTTTCCTACATCTTCAGCAGGTGGAGAGAAACTGCAGCACCTAGTAAAAGCACAAGTAGATGTACTCACAGCAAGAATTTGCACAAAATGCACTCTAGCTGAGAACCAGACTAAAAAACCAAGCAGTGTGAGGCATCTATGATATCTGCACTATTAATATTCTAAATGAATATAGATGTAGCAACATACACAGGAGAGAAATTAAAAAGACTGTCCAGATGGAAAGGAAGACAGAAGATACAGTCCCTAAAACCCAGAAGATGAAAGATTTTATAGTTATTCTCAGGATTATGGCAAATATATTCCTCAATGCTCCTGGACAGTACTGAAGTTTAATCATAAAGGGATGTCTATTTATAGGTTATTCAAAGTCACGTAAAAATTTAGCAGATAAAATTCCACAGATTTCATTTCCTTGGTTAGATACACCACTAGAAGCATGGATTACTTTAATATTATGTCAGTGTACTTTCATAAAGTATTAATCACATAATTTTGTGATTCTGCTTAGGACAGACTGGAAATAAACTAAAGGAGAACCTTCCAACTAGTTAATTTATGTTTAGGACATAAATGGAAAAAAAGATTTAAAAAACTGAATTTTTCTTTGAAAAAGAAAAAAAAATGAAGTCCATCTATCTAAGAAAAAAACTTTGTCCAAAGTGAATAATTTGTGAAGAATTACAAATTTCATTTATATAAATAAAATGGTTGAAAAGAATTGAATAAATTTTAGTTCCACTAATGAAAGATGAAATCATAGCATTTATGAAGACTTATAAATTATACTTTTTTCTTTTAATTATAGGTGGTGCAGTGGTAGCGTTATCGCCTCACAGCAAGAGGTTCTCCCGTTCGATTCTCGGCTGGAGTGTCTTCTGTGTGGAGTCTGCATGTCCTCCCTGCGGTCAAGTGGCATTCGAAAGACATGCATGAATGGGCATGCCTTCGTTGAAGGTTGGGCATCGGGCTGGCACCTCGGCACCATAAAAAATAACTGCCAATCATTAGAGGACCGGAGTTCCGCTGTGGCAACCCCTAACTGGGAAAAGCAGAAAGAAAAACAACAACATAGACTTATTGAACAAAATATGTACAACCAAGCTTATTGGATCTCATCCAAAATCGAGCAGATAAATAAAGGTAAAAAATGTTGGCATGAAAATGGTCTATTAAAAGAATGGCAGCATGCATGGTGATCCTGTCCTTGTATCTTTTTTTCCTGAAGTGAAAAAACTTTTTCCATAGTTAGAAATTTGTTTCAAAAAAGTATTTTTAAGTATTCATATGATATTTAGTTAAGTACAGTACAAGAAATGCCAATGTTTATTTTTAAGAAAGTGGATTTAGCTATTATGACCATTAAAATGAATATTTTTAGAACACTGGAATTATCCTAGTAAGGAAAATTATAAATTCTTAGTTGCTAAATGGTGGTACATTTTCAAGTTTTCTATGAAGTATGAAAAAATGTAACAATGTTTGATTATATTAATTTTAGATGACAGAAGTTTTCCCCCCTTTCAGGTGATACTGAGTGCAAGGTAGTTGGGATGAAGATTTGGTTTGGAATAAATACATTTGTAAAGATCTTTGGCATATTTAGAATATTATGGTGCCCATGTAAAGTAAGAAATGCATATTAAAAAAAGAGAAAATATATTTCCTGAAAATTCTTCTCCACTTTTTCAACAATCTAGTCTTATTTGGGATATAGTACTTAAATTGCAACTTCTTCTGTTACATTTTCAAAATATGTTAACCACATAAAACCATGAATGTGCATCAGGACACTCTACCTCTTGAATGAAATCATGGCATTCATAGACATGAGGAGTTGGAAATTAACTTCCTTACCCCAACTCTATATCCAACACATAGTAATATCTATAAGCACAGGTTAGCTTCCACTTGCAAACCTCAAATGTCTTTGGTATGTAACTTCCTTTTAAAGGACTGCGGGCTGAGTCTTCTTAGCTTTTTCCACCCATAGTCTTAGTGCTTCATCAATACCCCACTCCTACCCATCTCATCCCTCAGTGATTTCTCTTTAAGACAGGCCAGGACAATTACGGGAAGTATTTTTCCTAATCCTGAGAGCCACTTATAAGGGAAGGAGAACTAATGAATGCCATGCAGTCTTTTCATCCCTCCTTAATGTTACTTTAGCTCCAGGATTGCTAAGCCTATTTTCAGTGAAGGCCCAGAGAGAAACACTCCAGATGCATGTCTTTGGAATGTGGAAGGAAACCGGAGCAGCTGGAGGAAACCCATGAGAATGCAGAAAGGACATGCAGACTCTGCACAAAAGGCACCCCAGCCGAGAAATGAACCCGACAACATCTTGCTGTGAGGCAACAGTGCTAACTGCTACACCACTGAGCCATCCTGGTGTTGCAAAATGAAAGTACTTCCTTTTCTACAGATTTTGACTTGCCTTTGTTGGAACTTACATTAACCTTATTTTTTGTTTTTCATTAAATGCATGGCAGAAAAAAAAAATAAGTGGCAGTTCCAAGCAATGATGATATAATGATATTATAGCAATAATGATACAATGATATTAGGAGATAGCCTAATGCATTTATTGATACACTGCTCAGATCTTTGAACCTGAATGAGTATGCACAAGTTTCAATTTACTTCATGTACTAGAAAGAACTGCAATGCTCAGATAAGAATATTTATGGTTTTCATTTCTTTCTAAATTTTATTTTCATCTCCATAATTCTGCTATGGCAGCAGGTTAGCACCTTTATAAACACAACTGTTTGTTTATGTTCATACTGCCCCTACAGTCCTGTGTATTCCCTTCTGACTCCAAGAAACACCATTCATCTGTGTGAGGTCCCAAAGAGTAATCTGACGTATTCTGATAGTAACAGTATTGTTTCATTCAGTGTCCTTGTTTATTTTCCTTACCTTATTTGAAACTCATGGTGCCAAAGATCCAAACATTAAGTTTAATATCCTTACAATGACAAAAATGGTTCAGTGGTTATATGTTTATAAAGCAAAATGTAGTAAGTTGTCAAATGTCATGCAAAACCCACATGTTTTACTGAAGACCCTTCCTACACACCCACAATCCATATATATATATATATATATATATATATATATATATTTACAGTTACTATCTAGAATTCCATTTGCCATTTATTTCCAGGCTCTAGACATAGTTGTCTTCTACAAAGCTAACCCAAGATGTGAGCTAAGACCGTGATTGTTCAAGTGACATGCCTGCTATCCATGCACTTCAGCTGGTATTTCCATTTAATGTAATAAAATTTATTTTTGTTTTTGACATTAATTTTAATTTTAAACAAATAATACATATGACATTTCATGAGCATTTATAGTGTAATCATTGCTTATTTAAGACACAGATGACAATTTTAAATTTCTGGATTGTTACAGATGGGATTAGAAAGTTTTAAGTTCACTGCTGAAGTTGAGGGTGCATCATTTTTGTAAAATGCAAGTATTAGCACGTGTTTTATTATCTAACTGATTATTTGAATTTGTGATGTTTTGCATATTCAGATGATGGCCTTGTACTAGATATGTGTGTTCATAATAGTTTATGAATATGCCAACTGGCATTTTGCAGATGCAGGATATTTTCCATACCACTAAACAAACTTTGCATTTATTTTACAAAATAACATGCATGGCAGGAGCTGCTGTTTTTTCACCTCATTCAAGAGTCATAATCATAAGGATGATGCACTGAAAATATATTACAAACATTTGGAAAACAACAAAAACAAAAGTATGCTTACAATTTGTTAATACAGGCTTAAAACAGTGGCTTACGTTACACTTAAAGGACAAACTCTCCAAAAAGTCAATGTTTAGCGAAAATCTTCTTATCTGCCCTTGCCAACAAAATATTCTAAAGCCAATGCTTTTATAACTCAGGCCAAATTAAGTGAAATTAACTAGGAATGAATTACAGTTATCCTCTATTTTGATATTGTCTTTTCAGTCATGTGTTGTCATAACTGTGACATTCAGGTGTCCTACTAGAGAAATCGAAACTCTGGCACTTTCAATATTTTACCATCTGTTTTTGCCAAAAGCATTGGTGAAACAGATATGTGTGTGTGTGTGTGTGTGTGTGTGTGTATGTGTGTGTGTGTGTGTGTGTGTGTGTGTGTGTGTGTGCGCGCGCGCGTATGTGTATGCATATGTACGTTCATGTTTCTTGTGTCTGTGTATGTACAAGCATGTACAGAGGTGGACAGAAATAGTATAGGAGACAGAACACAGCAGAGGAACAAACAAGGGTAAGTCAGAGCATGGCTGGCCAGCATAACTTGAAATGCAATGAATCCAGCTAGGCGGAGAGGGGATGTAAGTGAGGACAATGATGCCACCAGTTCAACAGAAACATGGGCCAGTAAGGGGTGGAACATGGAGGTACCTGGGTAAGGACTGCTCAGGAATGATAGACACAGCAGAGACGGCACTGAAGTAATCATACACAAAAAGCAATAATCGGATACAAGGTTAAACAGAAAGAACAGCATCATGTGATAGGGTAAAAAGAACAGGACCATGTGACTGGGGTAAAAAAGAAGGAACAAGACCATGTGATGAGGTAAAAAAAGGAAAT
>NC_056739.1:720930899-721005899 GCF_019279795.1 Protopterus annectens
CCTCTTTGAGATTTGATTAATACACACACACACACACCTACCTGGTAAAGGCTGGCATAGGTTTACTAGCTATGCCCCCTTCTTGCCCAGACTATAAGATAGTTACTACTGCCACCAGACACTGTCTTCCAAGTGTACCCAATATACTGAGTGAAATTAATACTAATACAAATGGCAGTCTGACCAAGAACAAGGCTATTAGGAATGGCCCACACATTGTCATGAAATAAATATGCATATCCTCTCAAAACTTAAATATCTCTACAAAGATCAGCCACAGTGAAAGGTTTAAATATATTTAAGAAGAAATAAAAGAACAAGAAAATACTAAGTATATATTCACAGTGACATCAGAGTTCAAATCACAGGAAATATTTAAAATAACATTGAAGGGCAGGCTCAGACAAAGAAAAGAAAAAGAAAAACAATATCTAAATTAAGCTTCATTATATTCCTGACCAAATCTAAGAGAATCACTACTCCCTATTTACTTAATACAACAAGGCAGATGATGTGGTGAATGGTCCTTCTTGGTGTCAGGCCTAAGACAGAATACTGAATGCTGCGTCTCACTGAGAGACTTCCCAAAATAACATCTAAAATATTGCATGAGGGATAGCTTACAGAATGACATCATTTCTGGGCATGTGACTTCTAGGTTCTCATGCAAACCCCCATTGCTGAAAGCTGGCAGGATTTAACTGTCCTAATTAATGTTCACATAAACTAATGCCATAGATTTGTTTTATTTTTTTTTTTTCCTTTCTGTGCTAAACACCATCAATTTACATTTCATTATATTGATGCTTCAGGACTTTCTGGCAAAAATATAACTTATATTTTCTAATTTCTCTTTCTTTAGTGATGCAAGCCAAGCTCGATTAGCAGCTCAAACAACATTTGAAGCTGGTAGGGTATAGGGATGAATAATGTAACTTGGCTGGCTCATCCATCTTTGGTGGGAGGTTATGAGGTACATGCCTTGGGTACTCAGTACCTTGATGCAGTCCTCTGTGGAGACAGGAAAACCACATGGTGAAGTGGTTCTGAGGGTGGCAGGGCAGTCGCTAGGGGTTACACTGCTTGTGAAAGTAAATGACGTACTCCACTAATGCCAACTGCATCCTAAACCCAGGGGTGGCTTACTGTGCATGCACAGTGGGGTAAGGACTAAAACTGAACACCAGTACCCTTACAGATGATGGTGATACCCCTCTGCTGTTTGGCTCTTGCCCTGAGAGCAGCAAAGAAGCCATAGTGGGGCAAGCTCCCAAATCAGCAATAATTTTTAAATGTTACTCTAATTCACTAAAAAAAATAGTAGAATCTCAGATTTTGTATCAACATGCATTTTCAGGGGAGTAAGAAGTATGAAACTTTAATTTCTGGCTTTTCTGATGGACTGTAATCCTCAACAGTTTACCAGAAAATAAAATGTTTTATGAACAACAGGGCAAAATGTATATCAGGGAAAGCTGAGCTATGTCTTACATTACTGAATTCAAGCCACTTAGTGTGCCTGTTAATATTCTGTACTTTCAAGTAGTACTAGTCACATGCTAACAATTCTGTAGCTAACTATATAATACATAATAGTGGGTAGGTAAGGGTCAGAATATTAAACTGCAGTAAATTAATTCATACCGGCTGAAAAGTATAGGCCATCATAGTGAATGATAATGGAACAAAAATAAAACCACATAATGATTTTTCATTTTTTTTTTCATATCTGGGGTTATGCTATGTTTCTAGGTTCCATTTCCTGCCTTTCTTTCTGTCAGTCTATTTACTCCATTTTCTGTAGCAAACTCTCACAGTGTTTATCTGTCCCTAAACTTCTTTTTCTTCTGTTACTTGTTCCTCTTGCTTCTTACCAAAAGGTACAAGAGTTTTGCATTACAATATTGCAATTTGCATAGCTAATTATAGCTGCTTCTCCATTCTTCTTCTTCTTTCTCTCTGCAGTACAGTAATCCAAACTCAAAGTATGACTTTCTCCACCCACATCATCTGTTTAATACATTTTCACAGAAGTTATTTTCTGCAAGATGTTCAAAACTTATAATGAAAGAGTAGCCAAACCAGCCTAGGTGCACTATACTGATAAATATCTTTATTCATATTTCACTGCAATCTGGCAAAGCAGTTCAAGAACAGCTTAAAATGTATTCATTTTTTCCCTCTGATGTTATCTGTTGCACAGTCATGTGCAAACTATTCCCATTTAATGTTTTGTGTACTTGTATGATGTGTTTGTTTTAACTTTGTTCATTGTTTACATATGTCACTGCATAGATATATTTGCACATCTTGAGCACAGTGAAACGCTACAACATTGGTTAACTATTTTAGCAGAACAACAGTATAATAATCCTTTATAATCCTTTATTCTATTTTCACTTGTTCTTGCTTTGATAATATTTTGCCTCTGTCACCTGAACCTGTTATTCCTTCTGGTTACACCAGACATGAAACATACATAAGGGTGTGTCTCACAAATTATACATGTTAAGAGAAGAAATGTCAATGCCTAAACATTTCTCACTGGGAGATGCCTCAGTTAATCTTGTAACAGACATATTCTGAAGACAGGTTACAGAACTTGACCATTCTGATTCAAGAAGTCATATGCTGGGGACCATGTGGACAGAAACTAATCTAAAACAGACTGGTCTGAGGAATTTAAATTAAAATGAACAAGTCCACCAAAAGTAAACAGAAACATAGATCAGCTTGGCCTTGTAAGTGAGCAGAATAGTAGGCAAAGGAAAGTGACCATAATATGCTTTTAAACAGAGCACCTTCAGAAAATTCCATGGAGGTTAAATGGGATCCTCAGTACCACGAAAATGTACATACAGTTAGGATGAATATATTTGCTGTTTAGTCAAAGCTGAGTCTTAGTGGCCTCAAAAACTTTAGCACACCCAGTCTGTCTGAATTGCTTCTTTCAGTTCTCGCCAATTTACTTGTTACTTCAGTAATCCAATAGAGTGCCCCCATGGTTTATGTATCACCAAATTAGCTACCAGTCGTGAGTACAGCCAAGAATTTATATCTAAGTGGAAACTGTTAAATGAGAAGATTGGTTTAGCTTATTTGGATTTATTAATAGACTGTCAACAGTCATAGTTGGGTGCCTCTCAAAGAAAAAAAAAATCTCCTTTACCACTGAGAAAATATTAACGGATGGGGCGTGGCCATGAAGAGCACTGAGTAGCAGCATTTCTCTTCATCTCTGTCTTTTCAGATTTTCTATGACAGGAATTTTATGAAATAACTATCCTAATTGTGGATATTTTTTAAGTTTTTTATTCCTCTTGATATAAACAAGGATTGTATCTAAAATGTTTTTAGAATAATTTAATTTTTCCTGTCAAAGTTTCTGTGATACTTTGATCTTTACCAGTTAAAAGATGAGCTTCTCTAAAACAGCAATCAGGATGCTACCTTAAAAAAGGAAATACAATCCCTGCTGACTAATATACAAGAATTAGCCAGCAAAATTGACAGAATGGACTTGAAACTGGATGATTTCAAAGAGAGATGTACACATCAAATGGATACTATCCGTGAAGACTTAAAACAACAGAAGGAACAAATCTCGGGAATCCAAACAGCTCTCAATGATATGGATACCAGAATTCAGGAAAGTGAACACAATATTGAATTTCTTTTAAGACAAAATACCCAACTGCTATCAAAGATAGATGATCTTGAAAACAAGTCCTGCCATAATAATATAAGAATATTTGGATTACCTGATAATATAGAAGAGAATAATATAGAAACTTGTTTTAACATTGTGGTTGTCAGAAATTTTGGAACTTCCTGAAACAATTTCCTATGGTATTGAAATGGCACACAGGTCCATGGTATCATCTAACAACAGCAGAACTAGTTCTACTAAATCAGTGATTGTTAAACTCCTTTCATCTTATGATAAGGAAATAGTACTGAAAACTGCCTGGGCAAAATCATCAATTAAGGTAAAGGACAATTTAGTACGCTTTGATAATGGCTACTCACCAGCAGTAATCTCCAAAAGGAAAGTCTTTTTGCCCTTAATAAATGAACTTAAAAAGAACCAAATAAAATCTCCCTTATTATTTCCAGCAAGGTTAAAAATCTTTCACCAGAATGCAACTAGAATTTTGAGGACTTAGACACAGTTCTTTCTTTTGTTAAAACAAACTTCTGGACAAACTTGAAGACATGGAATGGCTAGTCTAAAGAGGTTGCTAGAAAATGGAACATGGAAAACCTTTGAACAAAAGAAGAAACTTAGAAAATAACTGACATCAAATGCATATATTTTTATTTGCCTCCTTTCTACATGTAAATGACCCAAAAACGTCCAGGGAGATGAAACTGGATCAACAGGTAAGATCTGTGAACTTTTTTTGTTCACAGATAATTTATTATTGCCCTCTATAGTGCTGTTGGTGATGGCATAGTTTTATATTCAGCTACTGCATTTTACTTTAAATAATTAATAGTACATTTTCTCATAGTATAAGTAGTTAAATAAAACTGGTTGAATGTTGTATGTGTGATAAAGATTAGTAGTTTATTTTAATTGATTTTAGTAATATTAGTTTATTCTCTCATAGTATATGTAGTTAAATAAAAATGCTTGGTAGAATGTTGTGTTTATGATAATGATTAATTGTTGCTTTTACCTATATTACTCAGTGTTTATAGATATGATGCCTCTTCTTTGCTCCATTATACAATCCAGTTGGTGAATAGTAAGTGTAGCCGTTTGTGAGGATATTGATGAGATGTTGAGATGGTTATGTTGTGTAGTGCTGTGGTTGGTTGTTTTATTTTGGCATTCAATATTATTAATAGTTTTCTTTCTTTGGTGGCTTAAAGTTGTCTGTATGCTTCTGTGTACCCCTTTGTTGGCTTATGGTTATATTTATATAACATTACTTGAATGATAAATAGTGGGGGGGGGGGGTTTGTGGCATGATTTCATTAATTTTAAAAGCTTTGCTTTACTTGTGGTTGCTTTGGTAAGCTTTAGATGCTGCTATGGCAACATTCGGTTTTGGGACAGCTTTGCTGTCCCAAAACAGTTAACAGTTATACAGCAGGCTCAAGCCTTTAAATTAAAGCTGAGTCTACACTCACAGTTTCCCACTAAAAATGATAAAAGTTGTCTCCAGAGCTCAAGAATAACTCCACGAGATGCCTGTTGAGCCAAGGTGTCCATTTTTCACATCATCATGCTGTTTGTGAAGCTTAATTCAACTCTACACTGTTCTGCCACTAGATGGGGTTACTGGATCATTTAAGCACTCAGAAAGCATACAGCAGATGCTTACAAGTCTGTGAATGGCAAGACTTAAGAAATTTTGTTTCAAATGAAAAGGACAGTTATAAAATAGTATGTAAACATGTTTTTACCTTATGTAAACTGTGCAAAGTAGCTTTCTTTTAACAGTTTATTTTTAAAAGCATATTCAATTAATTTAGTCTCTCTAGTCCCTGAACATAAGGAATTTAGTTGGAAATACTGCATGTATTCAAATAACAATATTTTCTATCCTGTCAACTATAGGCTGGAATAATGTTTCAATGCATTGTTGGTTTTCAAGAAATGTAATTCTTTATAAACAAAGTAAAAAGTACCCTGAATGTTACATAAGCAACTAGAAATATGATAGTTCCAATAAGACAATGGCAAATTCACATTCTTGTTTGCAGTAGGACTAATAGTAGATAATTTGTAATAGTTTAGTGAGGTATGGTCCATAGGGCTACATCTTAATTGTACTATCTGGTTGTAGATATTTGATTTATCAGCACTCATATTACCATTTACTTGTAACACAGCTAGTCAGAAGTGCAATAGGTTTTGATATCTGAATACATACCCTACACATATGTTAACAGAATAATCAGTTTTCATTTAGTCTATAGGAAATCTGCATAGGATAATACACTATTTATCAACTCCAAAGAAAACTACTCTGACATGTATATAATTCTACATAATTAAAATGGTATTTTTCAACTTACAGATGATAATAACTTTCTTGGAAGAAAGAGAGACTTGTTATGTCTATGTAAGGTAAATGGGCTATATTATAGTTTAATGACAGTACTAAAATAGAGCAAAGAGAAAGGCTATTTATAATTATTACCTGTCAGTTAGTTATGATAAGTTTGCTTTGTAAATCCCTTTTTTTGCTTCTTGGAACAGCAAGCCTGTCATTTATTTGACTTTAAATAGATTTTTAGTTATTAAATGTATTTGTTAACACAGCATTGCCAGTTATATTCTAGTTTATTTGGACACGTTTTGAGCACATACATTTTATAAGTTTATGTATAAATAGTTAGCAAGTGTTCTGATAATGAGAATAAATCATTACAGTTGGTAAGAACATACTAACACAGATTACATTATTAAACTATACATAGACACTCCTAATTCCAGCATATGAATATTGTGACCTCAGGCATAGTACTGTCAAAGCTATTAGTGGTTTTATAGTTTGTATCTGAGTGGTTGCCTTTTAAAATGATCTTGTCATACAATAGTTAGACTCCCCATCAATAAAATCGCAATCATGAATCATTAAATCTTTCATGATTTAGCTAAAGGAAGTAATCGTATTGCAAGGAATGGATTTCATACAATTAAACACATGAGTTAACATACACAGTTTTTTTGTGCTGTACAGACTTCAGATTTGTAGGTAATGAATTCTAATTTGTATTATTTTTTTGGCTATATGATGTGTTATGTATACAACATAAACAGAACCATTCCTTTTCCAGTATTATAACTAGATATACACAGTTGATTATTATTTTATTAGTAGTTATACTGATGTTTGCTAATATGTTAACATTTTAAAGTGTTAGATATGTTTGTAAAGATTGTAGTTATATATTTTACAAAGTGAGTTTTATATGATTATTCTATATATTATTAACATGAATAATGAAGCTAAAATTGTTTATTCAGAGTAGATATTTCTCAGACAGACACTGATTAGATGTTGCTATTGAACAGAGGGTTAATTTGAGTGACCATATGTCACTCAAATTGGGAGTATTATACTCCAGAGGGGTTAAGGGTGGTTATGAAATTATCAGTTTAAGTTATAATAATTTACTATTAGCTGTCTTGGCATTTTCCACAATTCTTAAAAGAGTAATTCTCAAAAGTAGACTTTTTTTGATGTTTCCACATTACTTTAAACATAATGTATTTCTATGTATTCCTTTTATTTACATTAATAATCTATGGTTTTGGTCAAAATATTTCTCTTTCAACACCATACCATTGAATGACTTCATTAAATAGTATTTCAATTAACATTAATGGATTAAATAATCCAAATAAGAGGGGAAGTTTCTTTAAATATCCCAAACTGCATAAAGTTCAATTAATATTTTTACAAAAAAAAACATTTGAAAACAGAAGATGTACTTAGATTAGATACTAAATCATATTCAGTGTTAGCTAGCTCAGAACATTCTCAAAAGAAAAGACGAGTAGCTATCTTATGGAACAACTCATTACCTAAACCAAAAATCATTAATAAATATAAAGATAATAAAGGAATGTTTTGTCTAATCACTATTCAGTTTAATAATAAAATATACACCTTAGTAAATCTATACTGGATTCCACGAATAGGCACTGATATGGTAAACTAACATTTTGATCATATAGTACAACTTTCTAAGGGACATATAATATTAGTTGGTAATTTTAACTGTATTTTAGACAAAGAGTCAACCTCACATAACAAAATAAGAATTACAGCTTCTGCCAAATTGTTGAATGATTTTTTAGAAACGTATTTCTTGAAAGCTATATATACCTTTGCTGATTCTGATTCCTTAGCTTATACTTTTTTCAAATAGATATAATACACATTCAAAGACTGAGAGTTTTGTTTTCTAATGATTTAGTAGATTCTTTAATTAATACTAAGGTGATTATATGCCCATTATCTGATCACAATTCAATAATTTCCAATTTTTTTGTTACCCCAATCCATAATGGTCAAATAAGTAGAATACCTGCCTATATAACTAAATTGAAAGATTTTAAAGATTTTATAACATCAGAAATCCAGAATTTTATTGAACAAAACAATATAAATAATATTTCTGAGATCTTTGTATGGGATGCCTTAAAAGCCTACCTCTATGGCAGAATTATAAATGGGTATAACAAAAAAGGAAATGTTGGGTTGTGCAGTTAACAGAAATACAAAATAAAATAGATTCTTTGAAACTTATCCAAGAAAAAGATACTAACAAAAATGATATTAAAAAAGAAATAAACTCCTTGAACACTAAGTGTATGGAAATACTGAATCATAAAACTATGATTATTTTAGAAAAAAATAAAGTTTTAAAATTCTCCACCAATCCTAGATCTCTGAATATATTGGGTAATAAAACTAAAAAAATTAACAGATTCAATCATATAAATGAAATATTCTTCCCCATAAAGAAAAGGACAGTCTCAGGTATACAGAATATCTTAACTGAATTTAAAGAATTTTTTACAAACATTAACCAACAATCTAATATAATAGATTCTAATCAAGAAATACAATCTTTTATTAACAAATATACAAAAAAAGACTGTCTAGCGAACAAGTTACTATTATTGATAGACCCATCTCCTTTAAAGATGTCCAATCCCAGATTACTAAATTAAAACCAGATGAAGCACTGGGAAATGACATATCAGCCCAGAGGTTTATAGATTATTACCAGCTGATGCCTTAAAATTGCTTCATAAAGTTTACAGTATGTCCCAAAATGACAACCTAATACCTCCATCATGGAAATGTACTTTTATCTCCCCAATCCTCAAAACTTATAAGGACCCTATTAAATGTTCATCTTATAGGCCTATTTCCTTATTAAACATTGATTACAAAATGTCTATGTCAATTTATGCAGACTTAAAATGTTTTTGCCCACATTAGTCAAAGATCAAACAGGATTTATAGTAAACAGAAACTCTTATGACAAAATCAAAATAATTCTGTCCTTAATTGAATCAGTTAAATACTTAAAAAACAGCTTAACATTAATCAGTCTTGACATAAACTGTGCTTTTGATTCAGTTAATTGGGGCTATTTATTTTTACTTTTGGAGGAACTAAACTTCTCTAATAGTTTCATTAATCTAATTACAAGTTTATATCAAGGTAGCCATGCATACATTAAAATAGGTACAACTATATCTCAAAATATACCAATAATCAAAAGAACAAAGCAAGGGTGTCCTTTATCTCCTTTACTATTTACATTGATTATGGAAACTTGGGCTAATTTGATAAGATATGGTGAAAACATTGAAGGTTATAGCTTGAATTCTAATGATGTTTCCAAATTACAAATGTTTGCGGATGACATACTCATTACTCTGGGTGGTTATAATGCATCTATTCACGTTCTTTTTAAAGATGCTGAATATTTTCAAAAAAAGTCAGGTTTAACCTTCAATAACAACAAAACTAAAATCTTGACAATTGGCCCTAAAAAGCTAGAATTACTAGATGTCTATAAAAAATACCAAACACAGTCTAATGAACTACTTTATCTAGGCATTGTAATTGCTAACATCATAAAAGATATCATTCAAATCAATTACAATAAGAGCTTATTGGCAATAGGAAATCTCATTACAAAATGGAATAAAATCCAATTTTCTATGGATGAAAAATGTTTAATTATTAAAATTATTTTATTACCTAAAATTCTTTATATTATCCAATCTCTTTACCCCCTCCTAGTTCACTAATTAAGAAATTTAATTCTATGATACATATTTTTTTATGATTACCTATAAGACCTAGAATAGCCTTATCTTATCACACGAAAAATTCGGAAAATGGGGGTATTGCTTTGCCTAATTTGGAAATCTTCTCAATTTCTGCAATGGCTAAATGTATTTCTCTTCTTATAGGTATTAAATACACTGCTAAATGGAAGAACATTCTAGAAATATTAATGAGTGATGCAATAAAGAATAATAAAACACAGAAATTAATGTTGTTTAATAACTCCTTTATCTGGATCTTAAAATATTATTTTTTCACTTATTCTTCTCAGAATTTTAGAACAAATTATATAATTCTTCTTTTGAGATCATTTAGAAACTATTCAACTTGTATAAAGATTGGATATTTCTTCTATTTCCTATAGCCTACACACAAGGTGCTATATTTTCTTCTGATTTTATGAAAATGTATTATTTTCAACAAAAAAAATATTTTTTGGTGACAAATGATATCTAATAATGACCTGAAATCCATTAACTTACTGAAGAATGAACATGATTTTGACACAACATCCTGGTTGGATCTACACAAAAGTAGAAAATATGTATCTAATAAACTTGACTCTATGACTTTATCAACCGAAAGTTCAGTTCCTAAACTAATTCAGTATATGGTGCTGTCTATAAATCATAAATCACCAACTAAAAACATTTTATCTCACTTATATAAGGCAATTAAACTAGATCTAGATAATATACCAGATAATTATTGGAATTATTTCTCCTTAATTAATAATCATCCCACAGCAGAGAAAGACAAATCACATAAATTACAATCTGCTAGTGTAAGCACTTCTTCACTAAGATGGAATATTTTCACGTGGAAATAGTTGCATAGATCTTTTATAATTCCACTTTCTTTAAGCAATTTTAATAAGAAAAATGTTAACTGCTGGAGGTGTAATATTGTAGTTAATGCTAATTGGGCCCATATGGTATTTGATTGTACAGAATGAAATAATTTCTGGAAAGATATTAATCACTTTTAGAAGCAATTTTCTCAGATAATTTTTTTACTCTCAAAATCTTTGGTTTTGTTTAACACTCCTGTTCCTAACTGTATTACAGAAACCAATCAGCCTCTGCTCTGGTCCATTTTAGCAGTAGCCAGAAAAATGATTACAAGAAACTGGAAGTCTAAATCTTCTCTCTCAGATAATTTTTTTTATTCTCAAAATATTTGGTTTTGTTTAACACTCCTGTTCCTAACTGTATTACAGAAACCAATCAGCCTCTGCTCTGGTCCATTTTAGCAGTAGCCAGAAAAATGATTACAATAAACTGGAATTCTAAATCTTCTCTCTCAGTAAATGAATTCAAAAATCTACTTTTTAAGTATGTAATTTAGAGATATTGACCAAAAGAGCAAGATCCTCTAGGAATACTATTGTAAATAGTTTATGATTTGTTAGATAAATAATTTAATAGTAATGTATCAATATTTATAAGAATTTTATTTGCTAATATGTATGTGTGGAAAGTGTCATTGTATATAGTTTAAATGTGTTTGTTTTTTTCTTCACTGTCATTAGTAAGCATATTTGAAATTGTACATAACTCAAGATAATGTTTGTTTTATCTATTTCAATTCAATAAAGCTGTTTTTTTTTTTTTTACGTATTGGTAACTATTACTGAAAAGGAATTTAAGGAATGTATTATGTTAGTTAATCAGAAGGTCAACAAAGAAAATATTTTGAAAACAAACAAAAAAACAAACAATTTCTTGAATGATTATAAAACTAATAAGATATACAGCAGCATAAAAATGCTAATACCAACTGTGTCAGTGATGAACAGAAAGTAACTGAAGGAAGTAATCTTTTGACTAATGAGAATGCAGCTTGTTTGGAAGCTCCTACCAATCAGATGAAAAAGGAAAATAAGCCAATGCACAGTTCTCTGAGACTAATGGAGAAGCAAGTCTAAGAAAAAGAAAAATAGCAGGACAGGCAGAAGGGTATGGCTCAACAAGTCGTGCAAGTTTATCAAGCCCACAAAGGTAATGTAGACAGAGTATGGATTCTTACGCCAATGGACATTTTATCCATAAAGGATTAGTACCCACCACTACCTGAATTATTCAGTCACTGACAGGACTACAAGTGAGGTGCTATAACGTATTTAAAATAATAAACTTAACCAAGCTTTTTTTTTTTTATAAAAAATACTTGACAATGCTACAAAAGGGCCTAACCTTCATTCTGAATGCATTGGTGAGCCTTGAGGACACTATTATTAAATTCAAAAAATATTTCAGAAAGCTACATTTTCATTAAATGTATGCTAATAACAATTTAGAGAGGTCATTTGCTTGAAAAAAATTACATCCCATACTCCAGGCCTTGGAAATATCTCTGAAAAAGAAATTAGATGTTTGTTAACAGGTAATTTAACTTATAAATAAATAACTGCTATTCAAGATATAAGAAAGAATGTTGATATGAACATTATTAATGCTAAGGGAGGGGTTTTAGAATAATGGAATATTGAATTATTCTGTTTTTAATTTAATTGTTAACAAACAAGTTTATATATTATATAGGTATATTGATATGTGTGCAGAAGAAATGCTACAAAATGTTTTTTTTAAGCAGAATGAGTTCAGTAATCAATAATCTGATACTGATAAACCCAAGGATTCCAATGATGTTTGGTGTCCCTCAATTACAAAAGTCCATAAACTCACCACCTATGAGGCTCATAATGACAGGTGTTGGGTCAAAAATCAAACCATTATGTTTATTAGTGGATTATGCAATAAAAAGTATGTGGACAGAGTTATCCCATATATCAAAGATATATTTGATTTTGTTTCTAGGGTACAAAATATGAAGGTTAATTTAGATACTTTCTTGGTTACAATAGATATTTCATCTTTATTCACAGTAATACCCCATGATGTAGACATTTAATGGCTAGCTGCTGAACTCATGGAGGATAAAGACTTGAAAATGTGGGATATAACATTGTTGACACATCTGATGGACTTAATCTTATGTATTAATTGTTTTATTTTTGTTGACCAATGCTATAAACAGTTACGTGGTGTAAAAATGGGTACAGCTGTTGCCCCCCATGCAAATTTGGTTCTCATGTAATAGGAGAAGATATATATGACAAATTCAGTTTGATAACATGCTGGTACAATTTTGTGGATTTTTTTTTTTTTTTTTGCTATGGAAGGGTGCAACAGAACAGATAAAATTCTTGACTGAGATCAATGAGATCACAATTTTTTTTTTAAATAAAAGAATGCTATACAAAGCACAACATTAGAGTTCTTAGATTTTGAAAGAATTTAGGCAATATTTGTCTACTAACAGCTACAAAAATATCACTAGTAATAGTCTGTTATAGTATGGTGGTATGCATCCTAAGAAAGTAAAAAATGGCATAATATATAGTCAAGCAAAAAGAATTATAGACTTGACTAGTAATTTTGAAGTTGTTATGAAAGAACTGAGTCATCTGAAAGAAAAGTTTATACTTAGGTATAACTCACAAAGTGTGATTGAAGAAGATATCAAGAGGGTCCTCACTACAAATAATTATATTAATAAAAAGACTACAAGTGTATGCCATCTGGAATGAAGGTCAGTTATGGTCTTAACATATACAGTAGACTTTTATGTTACTAGGAAGGCTATTGAACAAAATTGGAAATGTGTCTCAGCCCATGAGAGTTTGGCAAACAAATTAGGAGAATCACCTAAGTTTGTTATTAAGAGAATCATTAATCTTAAGCAAATGTTTGTAAAAAAATATATTAAAATGACTGGCACATACAGAGGTATAAATTGTGCCATGTGTATAGCTCAAAGTCCTAACCATTTTATACAAGTATTAAACAAGGTGAGTCCTTCACCAATATTTTTAATTGCAATTCCAAATATATTGCATACATTGCAATTAGCGATGAGTATGGCAGTTTCTATATAGGAAAAAACTATAAGGCCATTAAGGTTAGGATATAGCAGCACGTACATGCTATGTAAAACGGCAATATCTTAAATGCCTTAAGGTTACATAAAAGAGGATAGAGAAAATTCTCCAGAAGTATAAGAATTTAATGAATGCTTTGGAAAAAATGGGTTTTAATGATTCTTTGAATTGTATTTGTACATTAAAGCAGAAAGGTTACAAGGATTGATATTCATGATATGTGTGTGTTCATTTATTAACTTTAATGTCATGCAATGATAAGTGCTTTAATTAATAAAAGAGTGTTTAGTTCAGATCATACAGTCTGAAAAGGTTGTGACTTAAATGTGTAGACAAAAGTGCTTACTGTTATTGGAATAAATAGTTTGCCGTTTACAAATTTTGTTGGAATTGTTTTGAATTTTATACTGCATTTGAATATCAGTTACTTTTCCATTGATTCTTTGTTTTTTGTTTTTTTAACCTCAGAAATGCTGTTCAACTACCTTGGCCTCTACTGCCCTTTCTCCTTTCGCCTTCTATCTGAACATTTGTGTCTGCCCCATATTTCTTTTCAAGTAATGCAATGACATTGTATGCTTTATTGTGACAGCTTAGTAAGTAAAGTGTTATTTTTATTTACATTTTATTTTTTAACTCTCATTTTTACTGTTTTTTAGAAGATAGGGATATATTGTAGGTAGGCACACTTTAACCCCCCCACCACCACCACCACCAACAGGCCTAGTTAATTATAATAAGCCATGACTATGAACGTTAGTGAGTGCAAAGCATTGTGCACATTTGTGCATAGTGTAAAGAAAGCCTAGTGTCAAATTGTGACTGGAGTAACTGGCACAGTAGGTTAGAATAACTACTTTATTAAGTACTCCCTTTGTACAAGGTTAGTTCACTCGACTTAATGTATCACTGATTTGTATATTGTTTCTGTGATTTCCTTATACAGTTTTACTTAAATTACTAGTTGTTTTAAATGTTACAAATGCTCTGATTACTGATTTAGATGTTTTTGTTTCTTTTAAAAATCTTTACTTTGTCACTGAGAACAGATTTCTTAAAAAGTAAATAATGTATATATACACAAGGCTGCTGGGGATGATTGTGCTTATGCAACTGGCATAACTAGGAAAATTGTTTTCACATATATTAATGACTGGGCTGATGAGATAAATCCTTTTTGGCAAAATTCAAACAGAACACATTTAGGAAAGGAAGTGCCCAATGCTACTATGAATCACTTAGCCTCTATTAAATATAATACTATCTTTTTTAATTCAAGAGACAAGTATGCAACAATCTGAGGATTCACAGCATTTAGAAGAAAACAAAATATAAAAGAAAGAATTTTATAACAAATAACTAGGAAGTGAAGAAGACATTGACTAATTTATATAATGCTAAGAGAAAATATACTAAACAAAAGGACAATACTTCGATATGACAATCTAAGACTATAGAGATGTTTTGTTTAGCCACAAAACATCCAACCTACATAAAATTGCATCATTGTTCCAATAAAGGACTGAGAATTTGTTGCAGGAAAAAAGATAAAAGGAGAGGTTAAAAGATAGAAATCTTAACCAATCTTGGAAGGATTAAAAAAGTCACCGTAAGAAAAAAAGATAAGACTGAAGCTGACAACATGGCTCAGGCTGGGAAAGTGTAAGGACAACTAGTCACAGGTGGGAGATTTTCAGAAATGATATACTAGCAACTGGAGACAAATTATTAAGGAAACTATTACTCACATTTGCAGACAGGATACTGACTGTTACACATCTGCAGACAGGCTAATGAACATTAACTAGTATCACCCTTGCTAGGAATAAAAATACATGAATTGAGTAAGGTTTTAGAATACCCGTATATAAGGAAGTACAGTTGTTATTTTATTCATATTGGCTCAAATGATCTTAATTTAAAGGACTCATTAACTGTTAATATGGAACTTCCAACCCTCTTAGATAACACAGCCAGGACAGGTGTTCAGTTATATTTTTCACAAATCACATACAGAAAGGAAGTTAGGTTAGCATGAATGAAAAGATTCTTTGGGTAAATTCTTGCATGTAAAATGTCCTATTTTAAAACATGTGAGTGTATAGAACCCTAATTTTTGGCATACATGTATTTAGAGGGGATGGCATCGAGCAGAAAAGGGTTTAGAATTTACTGCAGCAGATATACTGCAATAACTGAATAACATAATACAGGATTTTTGCTAAGTCAGAAATTCAACAATTCACAGAGAGAAAATTTGTTTATTTGTGCTAGTTGTTAACATAAGGAGCACGAGTAATAAGGTTTTTTTTCTGTGCTGATGTGAGCAATTTTACTGGGAACTTTAACACAATTTTAGAATGTAAAGAAGTCGAATGGCAAATTCTGCTCACTGCAGACAAGAAATCAGGTCTCAATGAACATATTAATCTAAAATGCTTTATGCTGGCACTAAAATAGTCATATTTAGGTTCATAGGTAGGTACTGGGCTATCTGCCCGAAGGCATATATTAGCCCAGCCACATTGTGAGGTATTCACCACCCCTTTGGTTAGTTCCCTAGGCCCTTGATCTAGCAGCTAGTACCCTTGGCCCCTATCTAGTAGAGCTGTTGGTATGATCCCTGGTGTGAACTTTCTGTTACCCATCCACTTGTCAAGGTTCCTCTTGAAGAGTGATAGTGAGGGGCTCTGACTTATGTAGATTGGGACTTTGTTCCATAGCAAGGGAAGTCTTTGCGAAGGGAAACTATCCCTCCAGCATGTTCTAGTCATTGTTGTGCTGAGGTTTATATCCCTAGAGTGTGTAGCTCGAGTAGATTTGGTTTTGCTAAGATGGAGCATGTTCAACAGTTCTGGGTTGGACATGGCTCTGTATGTTAGACAGAGATCACCTCTGAGAAGGCGGTATGCAACAGAGAAAAGCCTTAGTTTTTTCAATCATGCTGCATAGGGCAACTGTTTGAGGTCAAGTGATCCTCTTAGTGAGGTACCTCTGTGGTCTGTCCAGTTGCTGGAGATGCCTAGCTAGGTACATTCCAATCAGTGCATTGTACTCAATAATGGGTCTGATGAGGGAAGAGTAGAGGGACACCACTACATCCTTAGATCTTGATGCAAATCCTTTCATGATCAGATGGGTCACATAGAAGGATTTTCTAACCACCTTGGCAAAATGGTTATCAAAGGAAAGCTGACTATCTACTTGGGTCCATAGATCCCTTATTACTTCTTCAGATTTCAGGAGGTTACCACCTATGTGGTAGTTCGTGGGTACTCTGTTTTTTCCAAAGGGGATTACTACACATTTTTTAGCATTTAGCTTGAGACCATGGCTTTGACACCATGCATCAGTCTCATTAAGGCCCTTCTGGAGGATATCCATATCAGCCGGAGACTCTATTATAGCACCCAGTTTGCAGTCGTCCGCAAACTTGGTCAGCCACATCCCTTCAGTGCTTGCCTGTACTTCTGAGAAGTATATGCCAAACAGGAGGGGCCCCAGGACAGAGCCCTGAGGCACACTGCTCATTACTAGTCTGGATTCAGACATAGATCCCGCCACTCTTACTTTGTGGGATCTGTCTGAGAGCCAGTTTGTGATCCATCTTGTGACATAAGGGTTTATGTCCAAGTTGGTGAGTTTATCAATAATACCCGAATGGGGAATGGTGTCAAATGCTTTAGCAAGGTCAAGGTAAGCCGTGTGTACCTCCTTTCCCTTATCTATAGCCTGAGTAACTGTCTTAAAGAAGTCCACCAGGTTCAGGAGGCATGATCTGCCCTTGACGAAGCCAAACTGTGTGGGTCAAGTGTTTGGAGGTTTGTAATCTCTCCATTTATGAGTTCCATAATGATTCGCTCTATTGCCTTACAGATCAGACTGGTCAAGCTTATTGGTCGGTAGTTCCCAAGGTCGGTTGTGGGCCCACCCTTGTGCAGCGGAACCATCGTTGCTGTGCGCCATTCTATGGGCACATATCCTGTTGAGAGGCTGAGCCTGAACAGGGAATTCTAATGCGGGGTTAATTCATTTTGGAGCTTGCATATGACACAGCCCAGGACACCATCTGGTCCCTTGGAGGCAGTGTTTTTAGCTTTATATAGAGCCTTATTAACCAATGTATTAGTAATAATTGGAGTTATGCAATCCCCTGGAATAGTAATAGGCCCTGTAGGTGGTGGGGGGGGGAGAAATTTGCACTGAACCTGTCAGCCAAGATGTTGGCAATGTCAGTGGGGTCAGTGTATTTTGTTCCATTTTGTACTAGCTCAGAATAGCCCTGAGTATTGCCATTTAGGTTTTTGACGTAACCATAGAAGGCCTTATAGTTATCTTTGGCATCTTTGGCAACTTTCTTTTCGAAATTGGCTTTACTTGACTTGATGAGGGCCCTCAATTTCTTATTAATGCTGATCAGGGATGATTTTTCTACTTGAGATTTGGCCTTTTTTTGTATAAGTCTCCTCCTTTTATTGTATAGTTTGCTTATGGCCGGGGTTCACCAGACTGGTTTCTTCTTGCTTGAGGAAGTAGTCTTGGTTTTATTTGGGATAGCACGGTCCATGCAATCCTGAAGATGTATATAAAGTGCCTTGGTGTAGGATTCTGCATCCTGGATATCATTATCCTTCTGCAAGGGAATAGTGAAGCTTTCCACTTCTGACGCAAGTAGTTTGAAGTTTGCTTTGGAAAGGTTTTTTACAATGGTTTCTTTGACTGGGGGAGGTGGAGGGGTGAGGACGTCCAGGGTTATCAGTTTGTGATCTGATCTGACTAGAGAGGGAGTGATAATGGGTGTGGTACAATGGGCGCCCATATTTGTGATGACTAAATCCAATATGTTGTCCCCTCTAGTGGGAGAACATACCAGTTGTTCAAGGGCATTTGAATTTATAAATTCTATGAACCGCTGGACATAGGAGTTAGAACTTTGGTAGTTCACCCAGTCTATACCAGGGTAGTTGAAATCACCCAAAATTATGGTGTTGGGTAGGACCTTTATATTTTCCAATGCCTCAAGGAATGCTGAGTGAGCATCTTGGGACATGGTGGGCGATCTATAACAGGCTACGACTTGAAATGTGGTTTTGCCTGCTGATAGTTGCGCATGGATGATTTCTGGGGCATCATGCTGCGCCACTAACCTGGAAATGTGGGTATCATTGATGAATATGGATACACCTCCACCCTTTATACTGCAATCCGGTTACTGAGGCCAGAAGGTATGATATGAATTGTAACCTGAAAGTGCTGGGGTGCTCTCCAGAGCCTCAAACCAGGTTTCCGTCACTGCACAAACATCAATTTTCTCCATACTGAGGAGTGCCTCGAATGCGTGCATTTTGAGGTTGAGACTTCTGGCGTTGAGTAGCATTACCCTTAGTTTTTGGTTACCTGTGCTGGTTACGGTGGTTGGTTTGTCCTTTGAGCCTTGCCTAAAAATGGCACTATGGGGACGGCAAGAGCCTTGGCCAGTATTCGAAAGCCTAGGGGTGACAGGCGCAAACCATCTCTAGTGAAACAGCGAGGCTTGTCTATCATGTCATCCCAGGCAGACAGACACTGGATCCCCTTAGAATGACACCAGAAGCTTAGCCAATTGTTGAAATTGTTCATTTTGTCTTTGTATTGTGGTATCATTCTAGGTAAAGGTAGTATATGCTACTCAAGGTCAGGGTCATACCAGCTTGGGCTACATAATCAGGGAGCTCTTCGATGTCTCTTTTCATGTAGTCCAGGGAGGTACATCTTAGATCATTCACACCAACATGTAGAATGACAGCTTCATACTTGTACTTGTTCTGGAGTGACCTAAGTGCCTGTGTTATGTGGCGGATCTTAGCACCCGACAGGCAGCTGACAGTAACCTTCTCCTTGTTCAGCCTGGTGAGTGAAACATCTGTGTGCCTTACTATAGAGTCTCCTATTACTAGCGTGTTGGGTATGGTGTTTTGCCTTAGGGGCTGTCATGAGGCACACTGCTGAGGTGAATTATGTGTTTTCTGGCTTGTGTTTGGAGGTGCAGATTGCTTGCTTGTCTGCTTTGGAGGGCACTGTTTCTTTTTCAGATTGGTACCTAGTGCCTCTGAATATGTTTTTGTGTATTTATGTGTATGTTTTGCTGGTGCTTGTTTTGTAGATCCATGTGTGACTGGTGGTGTGATGCTAGTGTGTCTCTTCTCCTCTTGACTGTCTGTTACAGTCATGGGTTGAGAGCGCTTAGCCTCCAGTCTGGCTGTGTATTTGCATCTCTCACAAGTGTTTGTGTCTAGAGGTAAGAGGAGAGGGTTGTCTGTATACATGTGGCAGTTGTGACATTGCCTCAGGATGCCCAATTCCACCAGATGAACTGGAGAGTACACCTGAAGCTGACCTCTGGACATGCTTGGAAAAGTGAATTTCACTTGTCTTGTGGACAATCAAGGGTCTTATGCTGTATTATAATAGTGCTGTCTAGGAGATTTGGAAAATAATAGTGCTGTCTAGGAGATTTGGACAAGTGCTGATTTGGGTTATGCAAGTGCTGCAATAAGAGCAGTTGATCTGAAGCACTTGAGATGAGGCTTGCCTAGTTCTAAGGGAAAATTTGCAGTGCAGACTTTGTGGAGCCAGGAATAGTATACCCCAGCTAACCGACGCTGCTCTGTGCGCAAGACCACGCAAAAAGAGAGTTGCAGGGTTTTAAGAGAGAGAGAGATCAAGGAGTTTGGAATTGACCCAAAATGGCCAATAAAACTACAGTTTCTAGGCAGTAACCACTCCTACAGGGACAGGCAGGCTGCTCAGTGTTAACCGTTGCCACTGGTGAACACAAAGACTTCCCTTTAGCTCAAGTAAGCACTCGCCTCCAAGAAACTTACAAACAGTTCAGAACAGCAACTCTGTAACTGAACTTTTTTTAAATTATAGAAAATTGGGAAAATAGCAAGATTGTTTTGTTTTTGTTTAAGGATAGCAAAGACACACAAGTAGCAAACTAGTCAGAACAGTGCAATAAATGACCCCAACATGTGTGTGCTAGGTCAGAGGCAGGTAAAATGCAATTTTAAGAAAAAATGATTTTATATTAAGTGCAACACAAAAATGCAATAGATTTGTTTGAGCTAAATATCGCATATATATTCATACACATAATTTTAATCATTTATGATTATTATTTTTAAAAGAATCATCAGTCTTTTTTATTTGATAAAATATTTCATTTTTATATTTTTTGGGGTGAAAAAAACATGTGGTCGTTTATAACTTCATTCACAAATGTTGTGCTTTAATGTGATTCATCAAATGTTGCCATGAGATTTTAAGCATACTTATTAAATTAACTTAGTGAACTGCTGTACTTCATTTTTACAAGTGTTCTGAGGAAGTTCTAATATATTAAGGGATGAAAGCGCTAAATATTCCAAATCTCAGTCTGTCATTCCTGTATAGTGGCTGTTTCTTGTTTAAAGTTCTTTTTTTTTGTAAGATTGATGTTATTGTTTATGAAACAATGTTAAAAACAATAAATGGTCATCGTTTCTGTCAGGATATTCTAACAACTAAGATGGTGATTTTATGATAGGGATTAAAGACTGTTGTGAGACCTGTGATTATTACAGTGTTGATAACATCAATAATGTAGAATCTGTATCAATGACAATAAAGATCACCCCGGAAGTGATTATAATTGCTGGAGTGTATAAACCACCAAAGCCAGTGCTAATGACTTAATTTCTTGCATAAAATACAGGAAAGAAAAATCACTATAGCTGACGATTTACATTTACCTGAAAAAAACTGGAATAATACTGAAATTATTTACAACATATGTTCAAGAACAGTTGTGCAGACTGTAAACAAACCTACCAAGGCACAGAACATATTGGATATTTTTTGTGTTCCTAAGGAGATGACTGTTATTTCATGTAAAGATTTACCACCTATGATACGCAGTGAACATGAGGATATAAAGGTTAAACCAATGCTAGATCATTCTATCATATTGAAATCTAAACCAATGCAGAAAAAATTGACAAAACAGTATATACTGAATCAATACAGTTACTATATAAAAGAAATTGTAGTGATATATTTAGTGGAAAGACAGCAGAAGGAATGTGACAAGTTTTGAAACAGAAATTGTTTGAATGAAAAAAAGTAAAAAGTTTAACATGTGAATCTAGGCACCAAGATGAGGAGGATATATTTCCATAAGTACAAGATACTTACAATGAGAAATAAAAAAATATAAGAAAAGGAAATACGATCAAATTATAACTTTGAACACTGACATAAATAAAATGTACATACAATATAATGTGAGGAAATAAATCAGGAATAAATGAAGGAAATGTATTTAAAGACAATGGGCATAAAAGGAAGTCATTTGATATATATATATATATATATATATATATATATATATATATATATAAAACAGTAGAAGTAAAACATACAAATCAATAAACTGTGTGTAGAATCCAAAATGTATTCTCAAATGCAACAGACTGTGTATAACTTCAGATACTGAAATTAAATAAGATTGTGCTGAACAATTTCTATGCAAATTTGACCCAAGCAAAACACAGTGATGAGACAGAATCAGTCCTAATGACCACAGAACACTTCAACAAGAACTTAAACTATCATTACATTTATTATTCACGTGGTCATTTAAGAATGGAGAGATTCCTCAAGATTAGAGGGACGCACTTGTTAAAACTATTGTTAGGGAAAAGGGGACTAAGACTAACCCAGAGTTATACAAACCATAAGTCTACTTACCCACTGGGGAAAATAAAGGAGAGTTATTTTGGATAAATATATATCAGAAAGGTTAGAACTTGACAGTATTTATTAACATGTGTTTGAAAATTAGATGTATTACTATGTACAACATGATGTTCTATAACAATATATTAGCTATAAATGAAAAAGTGACTTGTGTTGTTATTTATATAGACTTGTCTTCAGCCTTTAATATGGTCATATACAAAACACTGATCAATAGCTTAGAACAACTATAAATTAATATAATTTTGATAAGATGGATAGCTGTATGGCTTAAAAAATAGGCTAAGGAAAGTATCATATATTAACTGGATGCTCAAAAGTGTAGGTTATAGTCAGGGCATTCCACTGTGCTCTGCCCTGGGCCCATACTTGTTTAGGCTGTATCTATCTGGTTTATCTTTTTTTTTTATCAGAGGTGTTCAATAATCTGTATGTCGATTATATATGAAAATTGGAAAATTATTCCATCTGTTACAAACAGGGCGTGTCTACAAAAAAACTTCATTGAACTGACCAGTTGCTGATAAATACATTACACACCAAAATATAAGATGAGAGAAAGAAAGCCTGAAAGATGAATATTTAATACAGCAGACAGTGATCGAAACTGAGGATTGATTTAGGAACATAGGCATATGGTTAGATCCAACTTTGAGTTTTTCCTGATCATATCACTCTGTCGGTTAATGATAGTTATAAAACTACTAAAATTTGGGAAATCAGAAATGATGAAATTATTGTTTGCAAGTCTCATTAGATCCAAAAATACAGCATGTGATAATAACACTATGGAAACTTTAGGAAAAAAAAACTAGCATGAGAAAACTGAGAAGAGTACATAAAAATATACTAAGGACATCCATGGATGCAAAAGTTTAAGTTATTATGAAAGATTAAAATATGTGAACTTGTATGGTCACTCATACAGTCAAATAAGAGGAGACCTTATTCAGCTATATAAACCATTTAGAGAGATGTTCCTCTGGGAATGCTTGGGGTTACCAAAGAATAGTACAGAATCATTAGACAACCTGTGTTGCTGCAGATTATATAGGAATGAAAGATGTACTAATTGGTTCTCTGGCAAAGTATCTAATGCCTGGAAAAGACTATCAAATTATATTAAAGCAATCACTAGTTTAGATATTTTAAGAACTATCATCTCTCAGTCTCCTGGCTAAGATCAAGAGTGATTATTATCAGTTTAACCTGGATGGTCATTATGTGGATGACCGATTTGGTATACTGGCAAGCTAGAAGGCCATTCCTGCCCATGCTTAAACTATTTCTATAAATATATATTTATCTTTCCTAGAATCGGTGTCTTCTCTAGTAAATCGTGTCTTCACATTATTGGTCCAAAGTATATGAGTTTGAATTTTACTATCATGCCTTCCAGTGAACAGTCTAGTTGTATTTTCTTAAGTATTGACTGGTTCTGTTTTTTCTGGTAATGGAATTCTCACTGGTTCTGTCCTTTCTGGTCATGGAATTCTCAGAAGTTTACTCCAGCACCAGGGTTCAAAACATCAGTTTTCCTGCAATTACCTTTCCCTATAGTCTAACTCTCACAAATGTATGTTATTTCTGGGAAAACCATAAGTCTGACTATATGGACCTTTGCTGACAAAGTGATACATCTTTGTTCTATACATTTTTATCCATGTTTGCTTCCAAACAGCAAGTGTCTTTTAATTTCATGGCCGCAATCATCATCCAAAAAGATTTTTGACCCCCAGAAAAATAAAATCCGTCAATACCATCACTCCTTTCCCAGATGTTTGCAAATAAGTGTTATGTCTAAATTACATAATTTTCACGTTGAGCGACAAACCACCTTCTGCACATTCAACTTTCACCTTCATCAACAGGCTTTTAACTCTTCCTAACTTTCAGTCATTACAGTGATAACATCTACATATTTGAGTTTGCCTGAGATTTTTATATTTAGGGGGAAAATATACTAACTCCAAAACCATCATCTTGGAATAATTCCCATTCTCCCAGTTATCTATCTATCTATCTATCTATCTATCTATCTATCTATCTATCTATCTATCTATGCAGTGGGGATAAGGGGAGGGCTCAAATGCCATGTTGGAAGGTACAGTGGCAAAGCCCCACTGAAAATGCTTTGCAAATCTAAGAACAAGTTTCAGAATTTATCTTAATTTTTTTTAAGTCACAATTTAATTTTTGAAGTTTTAGAACCTGCAGTACTGGGGCTCACATTTCCAATAGGGAGCTTTCTAAAAATATGTGTACCACTAGAAAACTAACAGACAATGGTTGTGTTGGATTCAGCCTTAAGTGCATGATTCTCAGTGAGATGCACAACACAGCAGCAAAATAGAAAGGTGCTTTATGAATAGCAACTAACTAAGAGGAAACTCATAAGATAAACATGTAGCTCCTGTAGTAGCATGCTGACTGAAAATTGTCAGACAGCTTTCTCAAATGTGGATTTCCCTTGTCCTACTAAAAGCATTCTAATTATCAGCTGACATTCTAATATATAAAGAATGGTCTATCACATGAACAGTGAGCAATTTGGCCTCTGAACGTGAGACTTTGCTAGTCTGATTTTCGTTTCACCAAACAGAAGAAATACCATGAAAAAGGAGCAACAAGATTGGATGGGACTTTAATTTTAAACTAAGAGGAAGAAAGTGAATAGAAAGATAGCAAGGCACATACAGTAGAAAGGAATGACAGTCATTTAAGGAGAACAACTATTGGTGGGGACGATGAAGTACAATTAGAAAGTGGTGAGAACTAGGAAAGTAATACAGAACGATAGTGGAAAACTGCTGAGACATGAAACATTTGGAAAGTATTAGCAGTGATAAAGGTCTAAAAATGCAGAGAAGTAAGTCAGCCAAGTAATGTATATAAACTGTATGTGCATAAATAAGGCAGATGAACATATTTCACCACAGATTTCAACTAATGTAATTGTAGCAACTACAGATGGAATGTATAAAAGAAATAAAGCTTATTAATGGGGTTAGTGCTAGTATAAATAATGCACATTTTAACTAACACATGCCTTTAAAAGTATACAATCACAAATTGTGTAAATGGCACTCATCAGTATGTACTTAAGTTTCTATACAGAGAATAAAAAAGCCTGGAGACAGTGTACATGGGGTCACTCAGCATAGTCCATTGATGAAAACCATCAGAGATTGGAATAAAGGTATTTTCAATCAACTTAGACACCAAAATTTGGCTAGAACGTCATATGCATGCATTTGGTCACCCAAAGTAAAGTAATAAAGTAGAAAGAGAGATCTTTAAATGGGGGGGGGGGGGGGGGGCAGTACCAAGTATGCCCTCAAGTGCAATGGAATAATCCATTACAGAACCATGGAGAAATTATTTTGTCTCCAGAATTGTGATACTATAAAACTATGCAGTAAGAGATTGTAGCAAGACCAACTTGGAGAATGGTCCAGACAAAGATTTAAGAGATAAGCGGTTGCAGTCTGAGTGAAGAAGAAAACGTATCATAACACCTGTTGGGAAGGTGTGCACCAACAGCACATGTGACAACTAAGTACAAATGGGAAAGACTGTATCATCATTCTTTTATGGACTGCCAGTGTCAGTGTAATTTAACAGCAATGGACCAACCAAAGCATGCATACATGCCCCAAACAAATAAGTTATGTACTTACCATAACGTTCCATCTGAGTTGTTGCTTTTCATTTGTCTTCAACCTGAGGGACTCGGATCCAGCACAGACCCAACTCGGCCATATACTCCAGCATCGGATCCAAAGTCCAAGCTCCTCCCCTACTCATAATGCCCTGCTCTTTCTCCTCCCCTCAGATCAAATTTGTTGCAAAACAGCACCAACCCTATATAGTATACTTGCCTATAAAACCTGGCACAACCATCTAAAGGCCCACATACTCAGAGCTAGCCAGGACAAAAAGGCCTATGTCTCTTTCAGTTTAGTCCACTACATAGCCCAAGAAAGGCAGGGGAGGATGGTTGAAGACAAATGAAAAGCAACAACTCAGATGGAAGGTTATGGAAAGTACATAACTTATTTATCTGAAGTTGTTGTTTTCATTTGATCTTCAACCTGAGGGACAGAGTCCCTAGCTACCAAAAACCTGGAAGGTCCTCATGGAAGAATATTCCAGAGCACTGCTGAGCCAAAAGATGCTCTGCTTCTGGAGAGAAGATCCGATTTATAATGAGAAACAAAGGTCTGTGATGAGGACCAGGTAGCAGCAGAACAGATATCATCAAGAGGAACCCTGGACCAAAAAGGCACAGAAGTAGAAACTGATCTGGTGGAATGCACCCGCACATGTCCTGGTGGAGACAAACCTCTAGCTAGATAGGCTAAAGAAATACACACTGAAATTCAATGAGCAATCATAACCTTAGAGACAGGCTTTCCCAAATAAGGCTTAGAAAATGAGACAAAAAGCTAATCCGATTTAAGCAAACTTTTGGTCCTATGCAGAATTGCAACTGCCTGTACACATCTAGTAAGTGCAATTTGTACTCCCCTCTGTTCTGGAAATTTGGGAAGAAAACTGGCAAATTAATGACCTGGTTAATATTTGATTCTGAAGCCACCTTCTGCAAGAAAGATGGACTGGTCCACAGAGACACTCTGTCTTTATGAAAAACTAGATACGAGGGCTTGATAGATAGAGCTTGATGCTCAGAAACCATTTTGGCTGAGGTAATTGCCACCAAAATGGCCATCTTCCATGATAAAAACTGCAAATTAACCGAGGCAGCTTATTCAAATGGAGGAGAAACCAAAGCTGCAAAACAAAGGTTAGGTCCCAAGGAGGCAGGCTGAAGAAGAAAGGTATCTTTCAGAAATACCTTACAGAGTTTAAACAAAGCTATAGAGGCCACATTTTCACCCATATGGAAATTGGAAATCACTGCCAACTGGACCTTAACAGTAGGGGAGCTAGTGCCATTATTAAAAATGTATGCTAACAATTCCAAAATGACAGAGACTGGTGCTGTAAAGAGATCCAGGTCATGCTGAGAAGCCCAGACTGAAAAATGCTTCCATTTGCTAGAGTAGATCTTCCTGGTAGAAGTCTTATGAGCCACAATCGGCATGTTTTTAACAGTAGAAGAAGACCTGGGAGTCCTGGCTATCATGACAACTGGAGCAGCCAAGCTGTGAGCTTCAGGCTGACTAAGTCTGGGTGAAGAACCCCTGATGGGTGTGTGATCAGATATGGAACTGGATCCAGAGTCCAGGGAGGACACACTATATGAGACCACAGAGTGGGGAACCAAACTTGACGAGGACAGAAAGGGGCAATGAGGATAATTCAGCACCCCAGCCGATGAGTTTTTCTGAATAAATTAGGGAATTAGAGGAAGCACAGGATACACATATATTAGACTGGAGGGCCAAGCATGGACTAGAGCATCTCTGGGTGACTCCCCCAGAGGGGGATCAGAGTGAAATACTCACTGCACTTCGTGTTGGAAGGAGAAGCAAAGAGATCACAGCAAGGCCAACTCCACTTTAGGAAGATCTTGTCCGCTACTGACGGATTCAGAGACCACTCATAGGGCATCAGAATAGATTGACGGAGCCTGTCTGACAGGATGTTGGACTTCCCTGGAATGTGAGTTGCCACCAGAAAATGGCTGTTGGAGATCACCCACTCCCGTAATCTCATGTCCTCGTGGCTACAGGGATAAGATCTGGTTCCCCTGTTTGCTGATATACCAAACTACTGACATATTTCCTGTCTGTATGGCAGTAGTCCTGGAAGGAAGGAATGCATGGAGAGCTTGCAATGCCAAAAGCATGACCCTTATCTCCAGGACACTGATATGCAGACTAGTCTCTCGAGCAGACCACGTGCCTTGGACCGTCCTTCCCATGCAATGCCCCCACCCCTACCTGAGCAGGGAGGCATCCATGAACACCATGATCGAGGGGGAGGGAAGAACAAATGGCGATCCAAAAGGAGGTTCATGATGCTGAAGTGATAAGTCTGTCTGGAGGCAGAAACACCTTGCCCTGTGTAGTGTCTAAGTGAGCACCTATGAAATCCAGCACC
Organism: Protopterus annectens; assembly: GCF_019279795.1. Lineage (NCBI taxonomy): Eukaryota > Metazoa > Chordata > Ceratodontiformes > Protopteridae > Protopterus > Protopterus annectens. The sequence continues at coordinate 720,959,526 of NC_056739.1, forward strand.
TGAACTGGTGCTAGATGAGACTTGAGATTTATCATAACACCCAGAGACGGGGCTATATGGAGAAGATAATCCCTGGCCTGAGTCAGTCGATGCCTGGAGGGAGCAGAGAGGAGCTAATTGCCCAGGTAAGGAAAGACCTGAAATCCCTGCAGCCGCAGGTGAGCTGCCACTACCGCCATCACTTTAGTAAACACCCAGGGGGGGCAGTGGTGAGTCCAAAGGGGAGCACTCTGAACTGAAAGTGATTGGCTCCCAGCTGGAATTGGAGGAATCTCTGGGAGCGTCTGTCCATCTTGATATGGTAGAATGCATGCTGGAGGTCCACTGAACACATCCAGTCATAGGTTCATAGGTTCATAGGTTCATAGGTTCATACTAGGCTATCTGCCCTAGGGCAATTATAAGCCTAGCCAGAATGTCTTTGGCTTTCGACACCCATTTTAAAGTCATTCTTCTGCAGAAAGGGCATAATGGACCGAAGGGTTACTATCTGAAACTTCGTCTTGGCAATGGACAGGTTCAGGGTTGAAAGATCCAGGATGGGTCTTAAGTCCCCCATTTTCTTTGGCACCAAAATGAACCTGGAATAAATGCCTGATCTGAACTGGTCTAGGGAGACTGGCTGAATGACTCATTTTTCAAGCAGTCTGGCGATTTCTACAGCTGCCTCCTCCCGCTGACTGGGTGGAATGTCCGGGAGGTGTTTCAGCGGTGAGGGGGGATGACGAAAGAGAACAGAATAACCTCTGCATATGATCTGTAGCACCCAGTGATCATTCGTAATGGACTCCCAGGCTGTTGGGTGCAGCAACAGATGCCCTCTGACTATCTCCAGAGATGAGTAGTCAGGCAATCCCTCAGGAGTACTGGAAGGGTCTGTCCGGGAAAGAATCCCGAGACCCCTGGCTCTTCGGACCCCCCCCTCTGCCATGAGGGCGGCATCTGTTATATGCCCCTCTGCCCCTGAGGGAAGATGAATCCTGTGCATCCTGGGGAGAACCTGGAGACTTCCGAAACCACAGCTTCTTGACCCCACGCTGACTCCTTGAAAAGGATCTTTGTGTAGTGGAGAAGCAGATCCTGACAGCAGACAAAGTCTTCCTGTTCATCTCACTCTGGGTTACCGTGTCACAAACCATTTTTCTAAACAAGGTGGAATCATCATAGGAAGCATTCGTGAAAGACGCCTTGAAGGGCTCTTAAAAGCACAAAGCCAAAGCCAGAGCCAGGCATGCCACCAAATAGCCATACCTGCCCCTGCAGCCCTAGAGGCACCCTTGGTAGCATGGAAGAGAAGCCTAATGGAAGTGCTTGAAATAGCAGTGAGGGTGGCCATGCAGGAGGAAAAGACTTTCTCCTGTGCCGACATGGAACCTGGGGCAGACTCAGTGACCTCCTTGACCAGGTCCCACTGCAGTCTGATTACATGTGCCAAATAATTTAGTGCACATAAGGCAAAAGTGGCTGAAGCATAGGTCCACTTCCCAAAATGAACCATCGTCCTAGACTCTATGTCTGGAGCGTGGACTGAGGAGCTCTTCTGAGCCAGCAACTTCTTAGTGGCTGCTGCAACTACCATGGCATTGTCTGGGGACACCTTGGACCAATGGGGCTCATCTGATGGGGCTGTGCACCTTGTCTGGGTTTCTGGGGATGGGGTCAACAATATCTGGTTCCTTCCATGCCCTACTAGAGATGAAAATCACTAAGGGATCCACAGGGGCAGACACCCAGGAGGTAGAAGATCCTGTACCAAATGCCTCCAGAAATACCAGCTTGTCAGGGCTGGGCTTGAAGGTAGACCACCCACTGCATTGGTGAAGGATCTCCATGATGTCCCCAAAGAAGAAATCCTCCGGGGGTGATTGGGAGAAGCCCTCCCCTTCCTCCAAGTCTGTATTGTATGTGAGGGACTCTGGAGAGGAATCTAAGTGCCTTTTCTTGCATGTATGCTTCCAAGGGGGCTCCGAGGGGGGGAAATCTGGGAGAATTTGGCAGCTACGGGGAATTCCTGGATCTGAATCTCCTGGGGTGAAATGGCAACAGGCAGTCCCTGAGACAGCAGGATGGAAGACTCTGTCCCAGAAAGAGAGGAAGCCAGGGTGGACTCCAAGGATGCGAGTGTCAAGGCTCTCAAAGGAGCTGAGAGGACCCTCTCCACCACCTTGAATGCCAAAGGCAAGTGGACCCCTGAAAGCAGAATGGCCGGGGCCTAGGCTGGAGGCTGCCTGTCCACCACCTTTGGTACCAAGGGAGGAGCCGGAGCCGAGCCTCCCAGCTCAGAAGCCTCACGGGGAAGAGATGACTCCAAAACTCTCAACGTCGAAGCCATCCCCTCAGATCTGACACCGAAGCTACCGCTCTGAGAGTTGTCCCATTATGAAAGCGTCAGAGCCAAACCACTCAAGGTTAACATTTGGGGTTGAGGTACCAGGGACCATCAGTGCTGACCCCTCAACACCCAGGAATCTTGCATGCAAGGGCTCTGAAACTGAAGGTTGGATCAGAGAAGGAGAGATAGGGAGGAAGGCAGACTGTGTGCTCCCGGCTCCAGAGGGGGATGGAGCAGGAAGACTCAGCTGAATCTAGGCCAGAATAAACTTTAACATCATCCTGTCCACCTCGGCTTTGGACAGGCTCCGTGTGGACCAGACTGAAGAAGCCACCGAACCCAGCTGAGAGTGATGCCGAGGAGAGGTAGTGGCTGGGGACCGAGTCTGAGAGATCTACGGCTGCGGGGAGAAGCATGGAGACCACAGCTGAGAACTCTGTATCAGATCAGGCTGGGACTTGGAGGGAGACGTAGCTGAGGAAGAGTGCTCTGGAGACTTCTTCCTAGGCTGATCCCACTCTCTTGAACAGGCTTTCTCTCTGTCCCTGGACTTTTTAGTGGGAGTTTGAGCACCAGAAGCCAGGATGGAAGAAGAGGTCTCTGCAGGAGGTGGGAGAAGACCCTATAAAATAAGCTTGTTCCTCCTGTCAATCAAAGAGCAGGGGTTGAAGCCCACACAGATCAAACAGTAGGTATCCAAATGGGGAACTCAAAAACAGACTATGCACAGAGTGTGGACATTGGAAGGTGGAAGCTTATGCCCACACTCTGCACACTTCCTAAACCCTGGCTTATGGGTGTCAGCCATGGGAAGGAGGGCCCTACACACACACACACACACACATACACACCCACACACACACTAGGAAGGAAAGAAAGTTTTTTTTTTTTTTTTTTTTTTTAAAACAAGAACGATTCTGGAATGTGGATAGAAGAAGTTAGAGGAAAGAGGATAGATGAAACAGAGAAAGATAACAGATAACCCCCAAAAAAGAACACTTACAGAGTAATGGAGCTTGGAGCAGTAGAAAACCCATGCTGCTCAAAGCGAGCGGCAAACAAGAACTGAGGGGAGGAGGGAGAGTGGGGCATTATGGGTAGGAGAGGAGCTTGGACTTTAGATCCGATGCTGGAGTATACACCTGAGTCCCTCAGATTGAAGATCAAATGAAAACAACTTCAAATCAGGAAAACTACATGTCAGGGCATATTTTAGTAAAGTGTCAAATGTCATGGGAATCACAGGCTGTTGAAATGTAAGAGCTACAAGATAAAAAGCCTGGAGCTGAAAAGAAAAGCAATGAAGTGCTGATATAGTGTTAAAATCTAAAGCAACCTAGACCAAAAGATATTAAGGCAATGAAATTATGTAAAATAAGATGCTCAAGGTCAGAGGTAATGCAGAAGTTATAGTACGAGCACAGTTATGTTACAGTCATTACATCTCAGTAATACTGAAATGGCTGTCAAACAACTATGAATAAAGCCAAGACAGATTAAAAAAAAAAAGACCTAGAAATTGTTACTGGCACTGGTTCATAAAAACTTTTTTTCAATTAGTAATTCATGCAGAAGAATATAAAGTTTTCTCATTAACTAATTCTGCATCAAGCAGATAAGGATTAAGAATATATTTTATTTATGTATTTATTTATTTGCCTCACTTTCTCACCATATACACATATATATTTATGTCTGAGTGTGTGGAGACAGACGGGAGGTGGGGAGTGCGCTGTGAAAATCAGTGTGGAAACTAGTCTGAGAAAAATGCTTAAGCAGAAAACTGAAGGAAGTGCAGACAAGTGAAACATGGAGAAGGATCCCTGTGCTAGTGAGCTATGAAGGATGCAAAAGGATGAAAGAGAGAGTGGGGGAGCTGCACAAGGAACTACCTCACAGCTTTACTGCTGCATGCCTGGAGAATCATTAGACAAAAGAAATGACAAAATCCATGTTTACTTAAGTCCTTCCCATTATTTTTAGGGGTGTAGTTCTGAATTCCTGCCTAATTAGTGGCTAAACAGATGGGGTGAATTGGCAACTTCAGAATGGGAGTGATGCCTATCATTCTAGGGTTGCTATAGCAACAGTTTTGTGCGACACACACTGCAGTAACATGGTTGCAGACTCCCTGATTCTATTCCATCAGTCAGCTGATGGCATCAATAGTAGTTCGGTTTCAACCTTCTGTGTTATCTAAAGGTCTGCAGAAAGACTGTAATTAAATTGATTTGCTTTAACTCATTTCATAAACCAAATCTTTTTGAGGTTTTAGCTACTAAAGGTAAAGGCAAAGTTGTAGGCAAAGGAACATTTCAGTCAGATTCTGAAATATATGTTGGTTTGAAAGCATATATATAAAATGAATACAATTTTACATATATACATTTCTTCATATAATCTCACTGACCCAAACAAAACAATTTAAATATAAGATATTTTTACAAGTTAGATAAATTGTTAGTTACTAAATTCATTGTATGGTTTGCATAATTATGAACATTTTTAATGTATGAGGCTGCACAATGCATAGCCAACTCCTAGCTGTATGTATAATCAAAGTATTCAAGAAAACACTACTAAATTATAATGTACTATCTACTTGGCAATCTCAGTTCCCAAACAGCTGTCATGCAGGTCTAGATGCATAATGAGGAATTAAAGCAATATGCAATACATTATTGCACAGAACATGGGAATAAACAGAACTGGTGACAGGTACACAAAACTGAGTTTAGGTTACTGTCTGACATATAACGAACCTGTGAAAAGCACACAAATACTACTGCACCGTAAACTAGACAATATTTGCAATAGTATGTGATCAGGCTTTCCACACTCACTGAGTAGCTAAATACATATCAGCTCAGAATCACAATGAAATTATGCTTGAAAAGCAGAAATGGTTTAATTTCTAAAATGACCAACTATCACTGCACAATCAAATGTCAAAAGTAACCTTTACAGTGATCTATTTTTTATCATTTCCACTATCATTGCTGACTTCAGATTTTCTGTACTTTAGATATTAAGGTACTCTGGGGTAATGACAATAACTAAATGTGCATAATAGGGAGTGTGCATGTCTTTGTGCATGCCCATACACATGCATGCTCGTCTTTGCATACACATGCATGCTCATCTTTGCATGCGTTTTTGAGTGACCTTCTGAAGGACAAGGCAAAAAAAAAATATGCTTGAATCACAATAGGATAACGTGCAGCATAGCATCACAGGATAGGTGACGTAGACAGTGAAGTGTTTTTATTTTATCACACATGGTTAAATGCTGTTACAGCAGCAGAGGTACATAATATCCCCCAGATTTACTAAACTTCCGTACAGGACTAGCTTAGTCCTGCACAGAAGAGCCCACATAGGAGTAGGACGGCAATGCGCCATGCATAGTAATGGAGGCATGCTGGCCGAGCTCCTAGGCTTACACAGAGTGTGTATGAGTGCAGGGGGTGTGTCTGAGAGCAGAGCTCTCAGAATAAACATGCCCCTGCAATGTCGAACAGCAGAAGCTGTTAAGGAATGAGTGAGATCACTCACAGGTGCCCTCATATCCCCACCAACAGACCCCCACGTGTACAACAGCAACAGGGCATATGAATTAAAAGAAAAAAAAACAGCTTTATCTTTTAAAACACTGATTAAAGCTAACTGTAGGTATGCGGGTGTGCCCATCGCTTAGCTAAGGTTAATGCAGCTGAAATAAAAGGAGGATAAAAAGCAGGATACGTGCAAATGAAGCAGTACAGCAATATTGTAGTGGGCAGAGTGTTTGCCTCATGAGCAGTCAATCCCATTCAATTTCCATGTCAAATAGTGTTATGATCAATATATTTAGTTGTATAACCTAATAAATAACATATATGTGTGAACTGGACTAGGAAGCAGTGTAATAAATAATAACCCCATACACTTGCCAACCCCCCCCCCCCCCCAAGAACCAGTAGACTAGTACTGTCAAAAATAGAGCAGTAGTAAGGATAAATAAGCACGACTAAGCAGGTGCAAGTCTGTTTGCATGACCAAGCAATGACTACACTGGTTAAGCAAATCTGAAGCTAACACCCTGTAAGCAGATGTAACAGCAGGTTAGCAGTGCTTACCTCCACACAAACCTGCTAACAACTGACTAAACATGCCTTAACCACTCTGTATCCAATGGCCCTTGTTCTGCCCAGCAACAAAATAAATAGCCTCTGCTAGGCTCGAACACAGAATCCTACACACCATAGGCAAAGTGATTTACCACTAAGCCATGTCAGATATGTTTTCAATACATCAGGGTTATGTATATCAACCAGTCAGTCATTCAACAGTGCAGAGAATGTATTCCAACATGTAAATGTATTTGTGTGAGTAAATATAGTAATATCTAAATAGATAAAACATATCAATAGATGTAGATATCTATATATACATATATGGCCACACATCTGTAGATAGCAATGGTAGATTGACAAATACAAATATGTCCACATGCACCGTTAATGAGGTTGAGATGCCCCAAACAATATACATCATGTGCGAATAGGCATACTCCACCACCACAGCCAAACACGTCTGCTCTGCAATACACTAAAGTGTTACAGATTACATAAGCAGGACCTGGCATGACATGTGCACAACATGTAAATAGTACTACAACCCACCTGTATAATGCCAGGCTGATATTGGTAACATATCATGCAGTACAGTGTGGCTCCCATAGGAAATGTACAATATGGAAGCTATCCCCAGGATACATATACACAGACACATATATGCAGATATATATATATATATGAAGGTGCGCACAATATGGAACAACCACCAAGCCTACAGTTAACACCTTAACAACTGGACACTGTATGGGCCACCCATAAAAATGACAATCACTGCCTGCAACATATGCCCACAGAGAGGTCATAAGATAAAACACCATACACAGGTTTGCAGAAATGGAGAACCATTATGTGTGTACTATTACAGTTTTATATGCCATGTATTATAGCAGTTAGGGCACGGACATCCATATAAACAGAGTAATACAACTGTGAAACCGTTATACTAATACATTAGTCTGGAAAGGTTCACAACTGTTGCTGTCCAGGCCAAGCCCTTCATATTGTACAATAGTAAAAACAGACTATGCCACAGGATACCAAACTATTAACAGTAAGTAATGCAGGTGTATAGTTCAGCAGCCTCTGTCTACACACTGTACAAATTCACTAGGTGGTAAAGATTTCAGCTGACCAAATGGAATGTAACTGTTACATAACAAGGCATAACTGACACCACCACAAGCACACTGACAAACAGAACTGTCTGTATGGCAGGAGGCAGTAGGCCTGCATTAACCCAATTTATGTAAGTAATGTAAATATAGGTGAAGTGTATGATACTGTACATCCAGATACATTAAGGCAGCTCACCCCTGATACCCCCACATTTTGTAACAGCCTAGGTCATTTATGGTGCATCCCCCCAGACTCAATAATACAGGGCCATATACCTCTGTTACATACACTGGCCTCTGGATTGCATAAGGGCACACATGTATTGTGTAGGTGAAGCCCACACATATATGGCCTCAGCCTCACTGTATGTGTGGGGGATACAACAGCAGTGGACTGATGGCAGCAATGCCAGTGTGATATACTCACACCCACAACAGAACAACCCCTGACAGCATGTCATACGTGAAAAGCTTGGTATGTAGGTGGAGGACAGAGGCTGGAACACAGGCCCATATGTGGAAAACTGTTGCTACACACTAAGCAAGTCACTGGTATCACAGGATAGTCTGCAACATACCCTTAGTCGGGGAATTGAGGTTAGAAACATAAATGGATGTAACCATGTACTGATAGCACTCAACACACACACTGCCAGTGAAATATCAGACACATCACCTGTGTGGAGGACAGACAAAAAAATGATAGGCACACCTCTGGCCACCAAGAGGATAGGCCCACAGGTGAGAGCTATGCATACAGACTGCGTTCCAAGGTAAACTAGTATGTACACACACACCCTGTAACACCAGTACTATACAAAGCATAACACAACTCTACTCACAGTCCGTCTGCAGTTCTGGAACCTCCTACAAATATGTAGCTGGCCTGAGAGTGCTGGTTCTCCTGTAAGAGGTTTTGCTACCTGCTGTCTGTAACACTGATGCCCACACACAGGGAGGATGTCCATCACACAGGAAAGGTAAAGAGACCACGCCCACATGATGTGGGAATTTATAGTAGGTGGTTGCCATGACAGTGGTAATTGGAGGTATTACACAGGAAGCTGCATGCAGTTTAGCAAGTGGAGGACACTGATTGGTGCAGAGGTCATCACCTGATCATGTGCATCACCTACTAAAGCCAGGCTGCAATCTATTCAAAGCAGCTCAATCCATTTACTGGAGAGACAAAACAACTACAACTACAACTACAACTACAACTACAACTACAACTACAACTACAACTACAACTACTACAACTACAACAACTGCTACAACTACAACAGCTACAACTACAACTACAACAGCTACAACTACAACTACAACTACACCTACAGCAACAACTACAACTACAGCAACAACTACAACTACAGCAACAACTACAACTACAGCAACAACTACAACTACAGCTACAACAACAACACTCTTCAAACAAAAAGCTGACATCACAGGTATTTAGGCAGCTGTCATTCAACAAGACATCATTCCCACAACAGGTATGTGAGGTATATATACATGTAATAGAATGTAGTACCTGGTCCATCATAATGGGATAGATGATGTGGAATGAGCTATATGTGCCATCAGGTGTTGTTGTGATGATGTTCAACTGAACAACTGCTACAGACAATAGTGTCTGTCCCTGTGTGTAGTGGGCCATAGCCATTAACTGTGCAGGTCAGCACTGACAGACAAGATGTAAGCCATCATAGTGTGTGCAGTGTAATGGGAAGTATGGATATTATGTGGCCAATAGCTGGTGGTGGAAGTAATGCCATTATGATGGACATGTGGGAGCCACAGCCCACCACTGGCAGGATACTCAGGTAAATCTGTAATGTAGCATGCCGGAATGCCATAGGTGTGTAATAGGGTCACCTGCAATCGGCTCCTACATATACCCCCCTAATGTCAGGCTGTGTCCATATGTGGCATATGTCTGTGTTTTAGCAAGGCAGAATACTGCAGCTGTGCAGGAAGGTGTTGTGAGATTGTGGAGCTGATGTCTGAATGTACCCCACATATTGGTATGCATATGTCTACATATGTCACATATATAATATTTAAAGATATATATATGTATGTCAGCATGTATGTCTAGAAATATACATATACCCATGTGTAGACATATATATGTGCACATATATATGAAGTCACATATATCTACACACATATAGATAAATACCGATATGCAAATGTCTACATCGGTACAAACACACACATATACAGATATGTATGGTAAGACATGTCTCCTATATCACTACCACAGTGATGTGTGCTATTTGTGAGGCAGCAGCACACATAACAATACAGACAGATATCTACAGCTGGCAGTGTGTGCACCATGGATGGGTATGTCACATGTTAGTCCCGTCCTAGCATGATAATGCCCCCGTTGGTGAAGTATGCAATGGGAATATGGGGAAGTATGGCAGATGCACATGTGGAGGTGGTCAGGATTGGTAGATATAGAGGACAGTCTACAGCGGTGGTATGTGACACATGTGGTGGGTAAATACCATGGATGGTGTGTGCGGTCTGTAATGTGGACGCACCATGGTCCCCAATATGGGCACAATGGGAACAAGGCTCCCACCAACTACCACTCACAACAGCAGTCCACGTCCTGAAGGTGCCAGGTCTGGTGGCTGAGCAGGAGGAGCATGTTGGCCATGTGAATGTGTACTGGGTGCCTCAGACAGATGTAGCACATCCATCATGTGTCTGTGGAGCCTAGTATGGAACATACCCTAGACCTGAGCTCAGGGGACAGGGACATGGTGTGTGCCTGATGGGGGTGGGCCAAGGTGGTTCCACCTGATCGTATAGCTGTAACAGTACACGAGGAGGCCCCAGGTTGGCACACACATGTGATGTGGCCAGGTATCCTAGTTAGATGGGTGGGGAGAGGTGGATCAGCTGGTCAATGGAACATATACATGTTATTGTGTCACTGTCACAGTACATATGTTGGTAGTAATAGTTACACAATCCTGGTACATGTCAAACAGCATGCATAGAACCCCCCTATAATGCAGACTGTCAGATGTGAAGCAATCTAAGAGCAGCCATACCACTGGCATATATGTAACCATAGTGGCCCTGACAATGGCATACATGTGAATAGTCTGTAACAGGCTGACAATGTTAGAGTCCACACAGGGGACATGGCTGCAATCACATAGCAGAAGGTGTGGTACACTACACAATCTGTCCAAACAGTAGTTAAGCTGTAGTCATACCTAATGAGTTGTGTGTATAGTCTGTTGAAGCTGATATGGTGGGGGGTGACAGAGATGTGGCTGGAAGCACATACACAGGGCCAATATTGACATGTTGCTGTGATAACCTCATACATGTAATGTCGTAACAGGGTTTGTTGCAACATGTGTCCTATGAGGGATATAAAGTCAGTAACTGTCAGGGCTTTCACCATCTACAGACTGCAATCCTCACACTACCTTCTGCAGTTCACAGATACGTGTTCGGTGGGTAACACATGACACCAAGGGCACAACACACTGCCCAGTCTACAGACGATCCTGCAGATATGGATTCCTCAAACATAGTACTGACATGGCAGGTATTACAACATGCAGGACAGCCATATCCACACACACACACACACACACACACACACACACACACACACACACACACACACACACACACACACACACACACTGTTAAACCAACATTACTCCACATGCAGTATAGCAGCACTTACAGTCTGTAGTCAGGTCAGGCACACACCCCTCCTGTGTGTTGCCCTGTTTCCACAGTGTAAGTTGTTAGAGGTAAATCCCCAATCCATCTGAGATGCATTTCACCAAACAACATATCTAGTTCCTGCCCACAGTGGATGTAAAGGGCCAACACCACAATGATGCTCCTAGATATTGGAGCATGTTACCATGCAATTAGCTATGGGAATGTTACCACAGCTGTTCCGCATGCACTCAGCTAGAGGAGGACTGCAACTGGTGCAGAAGCCATCAGCTGATCATGAACATCACTTACAAAACACAAGCTGCTGCCTAGCAAAGCAGGTGTACATCCCACATCCAGCTGAGAGGGTGTGGGCAGGACAGACAGAGACAAAGTATGTCAGGGAAGGTGTGGTTGAGTAAAACTTAAGCATGTTTGTGTCACACACCTACCAGTACAGGGTTTCAAACACCTGTCTGACTATGCATAGCTATCACATGCGTATGCAGTTATTGCATGCGCCACACAGCTTACATGTTGGTGAGCTGTCCAGATGTATATGTGCTGTGAGTGACATCTGCAACACTGTTGTGATACAGTAGATGTAGCACACGAGCCTGTCCACATGAACAGGTGTCAGCGTCAACATAGCCACACTATGTAAGGGACTCATACACATTGCCACACTTGGCAGGGTAACGAATACACTTCCTAACCAATTACCTTGCCACACTACAGTAATGCATAGGTATCAATTGGCCCACAGGGGTTATCTTGGGGTTTTATGGTCAAAGGGTATATGCTGGTGTCTAACATTAGAGAGCATACTTCAGTATGCCAATGGGGGTTGTACTGGGTGTGAATGTGGTCAGAAGCATCATACACCATGCACACAGACACAGGGTGCTAGTACAGGCATTCATGTGTGCAGTGCTTCATGGGTGTGTAGTGGTTGATGGTGCCAGATGGCTGTACAAGGCTAGGTGAGGGGTATACCTTGGCATCAGGCCATATGAGAATGGTCTGCATTATGGCTAAGGGGTGTAGTGTCTGGATTGGACCACACAGGTGGGTATAATATTCACCATCCTGTCTCCTGGGTTGCTATTGGGAGTGGCCAGTGCTGTGCAATGCTTGGCATGTATGTGTTCTATACATCATGACATGGACGGTGTTTGGGATGTGCACACATCCCACAGTCATGTACAGTGGCATGTGGAAGTGTACCTGGTTTGTCTGGCCCATGTTGTGTACACAGAATGTTATCATCAGATGTGACAGTCACGCCCTCATGTGGTGGGTCCAGGTAATGGACAGCAGGTTGACCCTGCACCTACACTGATAGCATGTTACAGGTATTCCCTGGTGTCAGTGGCATTTGTCCATACAAGGCATGTGTGTAAGGCATGGTATGTCCTTTGTGGATCACGTTTGATGGAACCACAGTTGTTGCAGGCATCCAGTGGGAAACATACTGGAGGTGTACTGTCTGCAATTATGTGACTATTGTACTGATGGACAGGGTGCCATGGCCTCTGTAGGCCACTGCATTCACACTATAGTTACTATCAGTCGCCAATATGCAGTGTACTACACACATCATGGCTGTTGCCTCACCACGTGTGTGTGTATGAGACATGGGTTGAGAGTGTGCTCTTGGTAATACTGGGGTTGCTAACTGTGATTGCCTGGCATTGATGTCACATGTATGGATATGCACCCCAGCCTCTCGGATATTTTACAGCTGTTTTCCCTGTACAGTGGACATTGTAATATGTACTAGGGCCACCATATAAGAAAACTGCAAAACCTGCTCTGCTACACATTGGACCCAGGTGTCACACATGCACACCCACCTCCACACAGGATATGAGGTACAAACACACACACCTCTCATGTCCAGGAATAGAACCCCTACCTAACTTGTTTATTACACTACAGCACTATGCAGTTATAGAATGCACCATGGTGATTACTGCAGTACTCCTTCCCCAAAGGTGTATATGACATTGGCTGACATCAGCAGGATTGCCAAAGTAGGGCATTTGACATGTACTGAGTGTGACTAGCCTAAAATGCATAGCTCCCTACACAGACAGTGGAACACACACAAAACATCCATAATTGACATGGGTGGTTATAGAACCCTACCAGAGTTCTGAATCACACTGCAGCAGTACGCAGTTATGGCACATGCTACAGTGATTACTGGGCTACAACCTTCCCAAAGGTGTATTTCAGTGTGGATGACATCAGCAGCCTTACCAAGGCAGAGTATTTAAATTTTAGGGGGTGTGCCTACCCTACAAAACATTGCTTTCTACACAGACAGACAGAAACACATGCACAAACACACACACAGTTGCCAAAGCTGAGGTTAGAACTCTTGCTTAGCTAGTTTATCACACTACAGCAGTACATAGTTACGGCACACACCATTGAGATTACTGGCCTATCACTTCCCCAAAGGTGTAATTTCATGGTTGATGACATTGGCACACTTGTCAAAGTGGACCATTGGAACACCTACCTACGTAGTTTATCACACTACAGCAGGACACAGTTACAGGATGCGCTACGGAGATTACTGCGCTACAGCTTCCCAGAGGTGTATTACAAGGTGGATGACATCAGCTGCCTTGCAAAGGTTGAGCATTTGGATTGTGGGGAGTATGGCTAGCCTAAAAAGCATTGCTCTCTACACAGACAGACACACACACACATACTCACCATATCTGGGAATGGAACTCCTACCTAACTACTTTATCACATGACAGCTGTACGCAGTTACAGGACGTGCTATTGAGATTACTGGGCTACAATCTTACCAGAGGTGTATTTCTAGGTTGATGACATCTGCAGCCTTGCCTAAGTTATGCATTTAAATTGTTGGGAGTGTGACTACCCTAAAAAGCATTGCTCTCTACACAGTCAAATAGACATGCACATGCGCATACACACACACACACACACACACACACACACACACACACACACAGCTGGCAAGTCTGGGATTCCAACTCCTACCTAACTAGCTTATCACACTACAGCAGTACGCAGTTACGGGACACGCCACGAAGATTACTAGGCCATAACTCCCCCAAAGCTGTATTTCACATTGGATGGCATCAGCAGGCTTGTCATACTAAGGCTATGGGGAAGGCAGTGTGTGCATGGGCCATTACCCATTCAGCTAGGGGTTGACACGCCACATGCAGGCACACACATGGTCATATTTCACAGGTACATGTATGCAGTTGCTAGGTGACTACTTCCTTGTACAGTCATGTTGCACAGCTGGCACGTGCACCACATAGTCTGTACTGCTGACAGATACTGGTGGCTAGTATCTGCTGTGAGTGACATCTGCACCCTTTGGTTGTGTGCTGGGTGGGACAGGCCTGGATGGTTCCTTTTCACAGTCACCCTCTTCCACACATCTATGTCCGTCTACCTTTGGCTTATTATAGTGTGTTGTCCTTACATATATGTCTGTATTCCTATCCACTGTGTGTGCAAGGCATGAGTAGTGCATACTGATGGGTGTATGCACTAACAACTGCTACTGCCAGATATGTCTGGTCCATTGGTGTTTGCAGACATGGCCTTCATGTGGTGTGTGAGCATGCCCAGTGTGACCTTTCAGTATGTTGTTGACTTACATTGCCTTAATTTCTCTAAGTGTACCTTTCAATATGTTGTTGACTTACATTGCCTTCATTTCTCTAAGTGTATGAGCATGCCCAGTATGGTCGTCTGTATTGCATGTGTGGTCAAGTCCAGGTAGTTTGTACTGCAGTGCTGACATTTGTGTTGTACACCGACAGGTAGCATGCTGTCTCTGCAGGGTATCCATTGATCATTTGGCATTGATTGTTACTACATTTCTGGGGCACACCTGCCTATTTCTAAATTTCTACACAGGATTGGGGAGCACACCTGACTGTTACTATATGTCTACATAGGATGGTGGAGCACACCTGATACGTACACATTTGCTAGGACTGTACTGGTATGTCGGTTACTCCATTTCAGTCTGTAGTCTTACCTATTGCGCTGGCTAGAGGCATATGAGTGTACTATAGATCTTAGCCTATAATTACCTACATATTAGTGTCTGACTTCCTAGCCTTCACAACTGACATCCCACTGCCTGGCCTGCTGTAGTCAGTCTGTGTAGGCCTGGGGGGGTTGCCCATAGGCCTCATTCAGAGGCCATAGCACAGCATTTGTTTGTGTTTGTCTACACCTGTCCTGCTGGCTGTGAGTGTTGTTGGGTATGTGACCCCCCCCCCAATCTGGCATGTGTGAGTCACTTACCTTGTGGGTGTTCCAGTATTGAGGGTGGTGCTGCAGGGCTGCCTATGTTGGATGCACATAGTACACTCCCTACACAGGGTTAGGCACAGGTAGTGTAATGTTTGGCATCCCTTTTACTGTATGTGAGAGTCAGAGAGAGAGGTAGTTATTCCCTGCTTCACTCCTGTGTCAGTATATGTGCTATGCACTGTCTCTTTGCCAAGGCCAGGGCATACTGGGCATGCCTACTGGGGCAGGCTCAGGTTGTTCCTCCTCTGAATCACTCTGTGCCTGTGCAGGCCTTGGCAATGGTGGGGGGCTGTGTGGCCCTGCCCCATGCTGTTCCTGCTGCAGCTGTTTCTGCGGGATCATATTGTGTAGCATGGCACATACAAGGACAATTTGGGTACATATAGCTGGTGAGTACTGCAAGGCTCCACCAGATGAATCCAGGCACCGGAACCATGACTTGAACATCCCAAACACTTGCTCTATTATGATTCTTGTTTGTGCATGTGCCTCATTATGCAGTTCTTATTTGGGTGTGTGTGCATTTCTGATGGGTGTCAGCCATGGCTCCAGTGTGTATCCAGCATCCCCAACTAGGTGACCGTGTGGGATATCCCCATTGTCAAATCTCTGGTACAGCTGAGTCAGATGCCAGATGTGGGAAATGTGATAGCTTCCAGGGCAGCCAGCACATACGTTCATTATTATGCCCTAAGCATCGCACATAACCTGGCAGTTGATGGAGGGGGAGCCCTTGAGGTTGATGTAGATCCTACGCGGCTCACCGGGTGGTGCTTTGTTGAGTATATGCGTGCAGTCTATAGCACCCACTACCTCAGGGTATTCTGCGATTTGGTGGAACAGTTGCATATTGCTGGCCAATGCCTCACGGGTGTTGGGGAAATATACGTGCCCACTGACATGTGCTGACATGGCATCCAGGAACTGGCGGAGTATCCTGGATGCTAATGCCTGTGAGATCCCCATTATATCCCCAGTTGGCCTTTGGAAGGTACTGCAGCTAGTACTCTTAGGCCTACACATACCTTTGTATCCACTGGGATGGGTTCCCCTCTGTTAGTTCTGTGTATGAGGTGTGGCCAGCATAGATCAACAATTTGCTGTAGGAGGTCCCTGTCCACCCTATAGTGCTCCACTATCTCCAGCTCATGTAGCCCTTGGTAGGTTACCCTGGGTCTGTACACTCTTCTCCGTCTCCTCACTGTGGGTTGCTCGGCAGCATTCACATCCTCACCACCCTCAGCCTCTTCCACAAGTTGTTGTATGGTAGCTATTGCAGCCCTTAACATTTTGCAGTTGTGAGTGTTAAAAGTTCCCCACTTGTTTACACTGGTGGTGTAGAGTCTGGGAAAACTAGAGGGGAAGGTGTTTGCTTAGTTTATAGTAGTGCTCTGGGCTGGGCTGGTCTGCTGCCTGTGTAATTGGCTGATTCTGATACATTTCACCTGCCAGCTAAGCTAGTTCTCCTTGATTACCTTCCTACTGCTGTTTTCCCTTTCCATTGCCTTCCTGTTTAAGCTTGTGTGCACGCTGCACAGAGTGCTCATATGTGCACAGTGCTGCTATTTCCTGGTTTAACCTCTTTTTTCTTCCTGTATGACCTGATGAGCGGCACACACACCCGCTTAGGCTTTGTAACGACTACTAGGCAGGTTTAGACACACCCCTAGCAACCCCGAGCCACAGGGCTCCAATCCGCTTACAGTATGCCTGACACCCCCCCCCCCCCATAATGTCACCTACCTCCTAGGCTTGCACCCAGCTATTCATACTCTTACACTGTTGGGACCTGCCTCGCATCCTGGGGAAAAAATAAGTTATGTACTCACCATAACATTCCATCTGAGTAGTTAGACTTCATTTGTCAGCAACCTGTGGGTTTCGGATTTGAGCCAGCAGATTTCCAAGCTAAGATCCAAGCTCCAAGCTCCTCCCCCTTACCCATACCACACTGCAACCTCCTTCCAACCCTCAGATTGAGTTTGCCACCCACACCGTGACACACACATCAACCCAAGAGACATAACCTGACTTGATCACACAGACTAGGCTCAGAAGACCCAGTAAGTCTGAGTCCAAGGACTATTGTAAATCACTAAGGTCAGGGGGAAGGAGGGAGGGAAGGTTGCTGATAAATGAAGTCTAACTACTTAGATGGAACATTATGGTGAGTACATAACTTCTTTATCTGAAGTAGTTAAATTTATTTGATCATCAACCTGTGGGACAGAGTTGCCAGCTACCAAAGACCTTGGGAGGCCCTTATGGAAGGATATTCCGGAGCACTGCAGAACCAAAAGAAGCTCTTCCTCTAGATACCATATCCAACTTATAATGAGTAATAAATGTGTGAGAGGAAGCCCAGGTAGCCGCTGAACAAATGTCACCCAGAGAAACCCGGGACCAGAATGCAGCAGAAGTAGCCATAGAACGAGTAGAATGAGCATGAACCCTGTCTGGTTCTGGTAATCCATGATATTTGTACACCTGCAAAATACAAAGTGAAATCCATCTAGCAAGAGTCACCTTTGAAACTGGTTTCTGCAAAAAGGGCTTGACAAAGGAAATAAACAGCCGATCAGACTTACGAAAAGGTTTAGTTCTATGCAAATAAAAGTGCAACTGTCTATGGACATATAGCAAATGAAGCTTGTATTCCCCTTTGCTTTGAAAATTAGGGAAAAATACTGGGAGATTAACAGACTGATTGATATATAACTCCAAAGTGACTTTAGGGAGGAAAGAAGGAGTTGTCCTTAGAGAAACCCTATTCTTATGAAAAACTAAGTATGGGGGTTTCATACACAAGGCTTGAAGTTCAGACACTCTCTTAGCTGAGGTGATGGCGACCAGGAAGGTTGTCTTCCATGACAAGAATTTTAAATCAACTGATGCTGTGGGTTCGAATGGAGGTGCAACTAAGGCCTGAAGAACCAAGGTCAAATCCCACGGAGGGGAAGGATGATTAATCGGAGGTCTCAGCAAAAAGGTGCCTTTGATGAAAGTCTTACAAATTCTATAAGTGGCTAGTGAACCTGAATTTTCTCCTACATGAAAATGGGATATAGCTGCCAACTGGACTTTAACAATGGAAGAGCTGGCCCCCTATTGCAAATCTGAGACAGAAATTCTAATAAGGCTGGAATAGGGGCAGTAAATGGATCCAAATCTCTCTGAGAAGCCCAAATGGAAAAAATGCTTCCATTTACTGCAATACACCTTTCGGGTGGAGGACTTGTGTGCTGCCACCAAAATGGACTTAACAGGAGAAGAGAGTCCAGGAGTCCTGGCAATTAGTGGAACTAGAGCAACCAAGCAGTAAGCTTGAGGCTGTCTGGATTTGGGAGAGGACTTCCGTAGGGATGACAAATGAGATCTGGAATGGGATCTGATATCCAGGGCAAAGCTACTAGATGAGACCGTAGGCAACGGAACCAAACTTGATAAGGCCAGAATGGGGCTATGAGGATAATCCTGCACCCCAACCGACAAGCTTTCTGCAAGAATTTTGTCATTAGAGGTAGCAGGGGATATGCATAAAGAAGACCAGGTGGTCAAGCATGGACAAGAGCATCTCTGGGGGCTTCCCCCCTAAGGGCTAATCAGAGCAAAAAACTCACTGCACTTCGCATTGGTCAGCGATGCAAAGAGATAGCAGCAAGGCTGATTCCACTTGAGGAAGATCTGTTCCGCTACACAAGGGTTCAGTGACCACTCGTAGGGTAAAAGGATAGTCCTGCTCAGTTTGTCCACTAAAATTTTGGACTGACCCAGGATGTGCATTGCTATCAGAAAATGGTTGGTGGAGATCGCCCATTCCCACACTCTCATGGCCTCTCGACAAAGCGGGTAGGACCTGGTTCCCCCCTGTTTGTTGATATACCAGACCACTGACATGTTGTCTGGCAGAATTGCAATCATTCCCAGAGGAAGAGAAGCATGAAGGGCCTGCAACACTAGAAGGCTGCCCTCATCTCTAGAACACTGATATCAGAATGGTCTGGTTTGGGGACCATGTGCCTTGGACAGTCCTGCCCGAATAATGCCCCTCCACCCTAGATGGGAGGCATCCATGGTCACCGTGGCTTGGGGTGGGGTTGCAATAAAGGGGTGTCCTTCTTGAAGATCCTGGGATTGAAGCCACCAGATGGGGGAAGTTTTGCACACCTTGCTTAGAGGAATTGGGTAACTTAAGGGGTGGTATAACAGAGACCACTGAACTTGTAATGTCCACTGTAACACTCTCATGTGCAGACTTACACAAGGAACCAGATTTATAGCTGCTGCCATGGACCCTAAGACCCTCAGAACTAGCTCTTCTGGGGGTGAAGAAGTCTGAAGAAGTGTCAAGACATGGAGGGTCAGTTTCCGAAGTCTGTCTGGAGTCAAAAATACCTTGGCCTGGAGAGAATCTATTCTCGCCCCTATGAAGTCCAGAATCTGAACAGACTGAAGAGAGGACTTCACAAGGTTTATTGTGATACCCAGTAAGTTTTTCAGCTGAAGGAAGGAATTTCTGGCTTGAACAAGTTGATGCCTGGAGGGGGTGGTGAAAAGCCAATCATCCAAGTATGGAAAGACCTGAATGCCCTGAAGCCTCAGGTGGGTGGCTACAACTGCCATGACCTTGGTAAACACCCTGGGGGCTGTGGTGAGACAGAAGGGTAGGACCCTGAACTGGTAGTGATTGGCTCCATGCCGAAAGTGGACAAACTTCCTGGATCGCCTGTCCATCATAATGTGGTAGTACTCATCCTTGAGGTATACAGAGCACATCCAGTCTTCTTCCTGCAAGAATGGCAGGATGGATTGTAAGATGACCATCTGGAACTTCTTCTTGGCAACAGACAGGTTCAACGTGGATAGGTCGAGAATTGGCCTTAAGTCCCCCATCTTTTTTGGCACCAAAAAGAACCTGGAATAGATGCCTGATCCAGACTTGTCTGGGGGGACCGGCTGGATTGTCTTTTTGTTTAGCATATTTTCTATTTCCAAAGCTGCCACCTCCCTTTGAGTGGGTGGAACATCTGGGAGGTGCTTTGGAGGTAAGGGACTGGTCAGAAAGGGAATGGAATAGCCCCTGGATATTATCCAAAGCACCCAGCGGTCTGATATTATGGACTCCCATTGAGCTAGGTGCATCAAAAAATGCCCCCCAACTGCCTCCAGAGTGGAGCAGTCAGCAAACCCTCAGGGCTGCTGTGCAGGTTAATCCAAAAATGGTTCCCGTGACCAGAAATTCTTCGGTACCCCTCTAGCTCTGGGCCGGCATCCACCTTGTCCCCCTCTGTCTTTAGGGGGAAAAGGAGTCCAGAGTGCCTCAGGAATGCTGAGACTTCCGGAACCATAACTTCTTTTGAACTTGCTGATTCCTGGAAAAAGGCCTTTGAGGGTTAGAGAAGTGGAACCCAATGGCCGACAGCATCTACCCATCCTTCTCACTCTGGACTAGCGTATCTCGGATGGTCTTCCCGAACAGGGTCAAACCGTCAAAAGAGGCATTCGTGAAGAAAGCCTTGAAAGGTTCTGAAAAATCACAAATTCAGAGCCAGGCATGACGCCTCATGGCAATGCCAGACCCAGCTGCCCAAGTGTCTCCCTCGGTGTCATGAGAGAGTAGACGCATGGACGTGTTAGTCACCAACTTAAGAGTGACCATACGTGCTGAGAATGAGCATTTATCCTCGGCCGAGATGGACTCCAGGGAAGACTCAGCTTACTCTTTTACGAGGTCACGCTGAAGTCTGATCACGTGGGCCATGTAGTTCAGCACCCTTATAGCAAAGGAAGCTGAAGCATATGTCCACTTTCCAAACTGATCCATCATCCTAGACTCCCTGTCTGGAGGATGGACCGAGGAACTCTCCTGCGCTAGTTCCTTTTTGGTGGCTGCCACCACCACCATGGCATCAACTGGAGAACCCTTACTCCATGCAGGCTTGGCCGTAGGAGGGCTCAAAATCTTGTCTGGCCATTTAGGTATAGGTTCTACAGTGTCCGGCTCCTTCCAAGCTCTGGTGGTAATGAGGTACACCAGAGGATCAGCCATGGGGGACACCCAAGAGGTAGATGGGCCTGCGTCGAATGCCTCCAGGAATATCGACTCATCCAAGGAAGGCTTTTGGGTGGACCAACCTCCCCTCTAATGGAGGATTTCCATTATGTCTCCAAATGAGACATCTTTGTGAGGTGATCTGGTGGTGCCTTTCCCTTCCTCCAAGTTGGTATCTTCTGTGAGGGACTTGGGGGAGTCCATGTGCCTCCGCTTGCACTGGCATTTGTGAGGGACCTCCTCTGGGGGGGCTCTCCGGGGAGGGCTCACAAACAGCTTCATATTCCTCAAGGGGAACCTTTTGGAGCATATTAGACACAGGCTGCCCCTGGGAGGACTGAATGACAGAAGAAACACACAGCAGCGAGGGAACAACAATCTAGCCCAAAGGTTCCTAGAGTTCATAAACTCAAATGCCATGGAACAACTAGTCACCATTCCCACAAGAGGAGATAACATACTAGATCTCATCATCACGAACATGGGGTCACAATGTTCAAAACCGGAAGTATACCCTTCACTGGTGAGATCAGACCATAAACTAATCTCACTGGAAGTCCACATCCCGCCCCCACCTGGGATAAAAAAGACCACAGTGAAGAACTTCTCAAAAGCCGACTTCACACTTCTAAAGGCTAGTGTGGTCTCTTTTATGGCCCCCAAGACTGCGGAAACCATTACTCAAGCCGCTGAATCACTTACAAATGCCTTCTACCAGCACCTACAGGACTGCATGGATCAGGCAATCCCAAACAAAACAAAGACCCTTTGTACCAAAGGCAAGCATCCAGTTTGGTGGACCCCAGCCATAAACAAGCTCTACAACAAAAGGAGGAAGCTACTACAAGATAGAGCAAAATCCTTAAAAGGGAAAACACCCTTGATCATTATAAGTAAAAAATTAAGATCTCTCATAAAATCATCCAAGGCAAATTTTTAGAGAAAAGTCGCCAAGGACTCAAAGGACAATCATAAGGCCTTCTTTAGCTATGTTAGAAACCTGGGAGGAAACTCCCAGATATGCTCAGAATTAGTTCAAAATGATGTAAAAATTACTGATCCTACGGACATTGCCAACATACTGGCTGACAGGTTCAGTGCAAACTTCTCCCCCCCCTCCCCCCCAAAAGGTGAGATATCTATACCAGAGAATTATAGCCCCCCAAACATCTCAAACGCTCAGGTGAGAACTGCTCTCTTCAAGGCAAAAAACACAGCATCCATGGGACCAGATGGTGTCCCCGGATGTGTGCTCCATGAACTCAATGAGGAATTAAACCCGCAGTTAGGGCAGCTGTTTAATCTTAGCCTCACCTCAGGATATGTGCCTAAGGAGTGGCGTACGGCAACTGAGGTCCCACTTCACAAAGGAGGTGCCTCCACCGACCCGGGAAATTACCGTCCCATCAGCTTGACAAGCTTGATCTGCAAAGCTATGGAGAGGATCATAATGGAACTCATAAATAAAGACGTAGGAGACTTGCAGACTTTGGATCCGACCCAGTTTGGCTTTATCAAGGGCAGATCATGCCTTTTAAACCTGGTGGACTTTTTCGAAACAGTCACCAAGCCCATTGATGAGGGAAAGGCAGTCCACACAGCCTACCTGGACCTGGCAAAGGCTTTCGACACAATACCCCACTCAGGTATCATTGAAAAACTCATCAGCTTAAATGCAAACCCATACGTCACAAGATGGGTTGCAAATTGGCTAAGTGACAGAACCCACAGGGTCAGAGTCGCTGGCGCCATGTCAGACTCAAAGCCTGTCACAAGTGGTGTCCCACAGGGCTCAGTCCTGGGCCCTCTCCTGTTCGGCATCTACTTTTCAGAAGTACAAGCAAACACAGGAGGATTATGGCTGACAAAATTTGCAGATGACTGCAAACTGGGCGCCATAGTTGAGAACACATCTGACACAGATATCCTTCAGAAGGGTCTTATAGAAATGGAAAACTGGTGCCAGAACCATGGCCTAAAGTTAAATGCCAAAAAATGCATAGTCATACCCTTCGGGAAAAACAAGGTTACTCAGGGATCTGGGTACCCAGGTCGACAGTAACCTTTCATTTGATATTCACGTTGCCAAAGTAGTTAGGAAGACCTTCTACATTGCCCACCTGATCATGAAGGGATTCGCATCTAGATCAAGGGAAGTCATCGTCCCCCTGTACTCATCACTCATCAGGCCAATGATTGAGTACAATGCCCCATTCGGAATGTACCTGACACGACACCTGCAGCAACTGGAAAGGCCCCAAAAGTTCCTCACCAAAAGGATAAAGGGTCTCAAAATATGTCCTATGCTGCCCGACTGAAGGAACTTCAGCTCTACTCAGTCGCCACCGCCTGCTCAGAGGTGACCTGTGCCTGACATACAAGGCCATGTCCAACCCAGAATTGATGAACATGCTTCACCTCAAAAAATCTAGATCCCTCAGAACTACAAGGGCGGGAGACTTAAACCTCGACACGGTTATTAATAGGACCTGCTGGAGGGACAGATTCATCACCCAGAGACTCCCTATGCTGTGGAACAAAATCCCAGTACATGTGAGGCAGAGCACCTCGCTGGCTTTATTCAAGAGAAATCTTGACCAATGGATGGGAGATCGCAGATATACCCCAGGGATTATATCAGTGTCACTGATTGACAGAGGCACAGCAAAATAATGGGCATAGTATCCTCCAAACTAAAGGGGTGGCAAAAGCCACAAAACTCTGGCTAGGCTTATAAATGCCCTTGGGCAGATAGCCTAGTATGAACCTATGAACCTATGAACAGGGATGGACTCCGAGGAAAGAGTGAGGGGTCTCAATCCTCCTGAGAGAACCTTCACCACAACGTCGAAGGCTGAAGGGGAACCTGCTTGTCTGAAACTAGCAGGATGAGTAACAGTGCCCCTTGGATCTGACAAAAGGATTAGAGCCAAATCCGGGACAGACAGACCCAGAGGAATGGTATGTCCTGACCATAAAGGAGCCAATAACACACTCATCCCCCTGGATCTGCTGCCCAAATCACGGCTCCAAGAGCTCGGATCCGATATAAGATCTGACAAACTCGAGGGCATGGCCGGCGTCGAGGTTGGAGGAACCATCGGTGCTGACCCCCTGACTCCGGGGGCTCCTCGGCTCCAGGGACTCTGAAACCTGGGGATGGATCAGAGAAGGAACTATCGGGGCAAACATTGGAGCCGAACTCCCCGCTATGGCAGGAGGGGGAGTCAGCAACACTCCCATCTGCAACTAAGTCTGGAAAAACCTTTTCATCATCTGGTCCATGTCAACCTCCGAGAAGCTTCTTGTGGAACTGGAGGACTCCACCGACACCAGCCGAGAGGGCAGATGTGAGGACAATCTCGAAGCAAGCCAAACATCCTCCTCCGGCTCCGAAGAAAATCTAGGGGAATGGAGCCGAGGGGAAGATGGCTTAGGAGTCTTGTCCAGGGTAGTGACCACCTTAACAGGAGGATCCAAAGGATCCGACAGGTCTGCTGATCTCTTACCTTTGTCTCTTCTATTTCTTTTTCTCTGTCTCTCTCCCTATGCTTCTCCTTCTTGGCCTCTTTGTCACCCTGTTTAGAAATGGGAGTGTGAGTCCTAGACAGTGGGGGAGGACCAGCAGCTGCTACGGCCACAGCAGTGGCCGTAGAGGAAGAAGAAGCAGATTCTGCCGGGAGAAGCACAGCCAAAATTAACTTGGCCCTGTGATCCCACAGAGCCCATGGGTTAAAGGCTGCACAAATTTTGCAGCCTGAAGAAAGGTGGGGGACCCCCAAACACATGACGCACAGAGTGTGGCCATCAGCCGGGGACAACTTATGGCCACACTCTGTGCATTTGGAGAAAGTCAGCTTTTGAGAGTTCAACATCTCAACCCCCACAACAACAAAAAGGCTAACTAAAGCCCTACCCAAACACATGCACACAGCAAAGGTGGGAAAGGGTGGCCTACACTAACTAAAAAATACAAAGTTTTACTACTTTTGTTTTTTTTTTTTTTGAATGGAAACCTGGGAGGAAGAAAGGGAAGGTAAACACTATCCAAGCACACTAAGCTGACTTTGCACAGTTACAGCCAGAAAAATCCTACTCTACCTGCCTGAAGCTCAGAGATGACATCTTGGCGAAGCCACGACAAATGAGATTTGAGGGTTGGAAGGAGGTTGCAGTGTAGTATGGGTAAGGGGGAGGAGCTTGGAAAGCTGCCGGCTCAGATCCATATCGGATCTGAAACCCACAGGTTGATGATCAAATAAAGTTAACTACTTAAGATCTGGGATTCACTATCCTTCCCCTCATTTGCATAGGACTGCCTGCTAATGCATAGTTACATGTCTCACACTGAGCCTTCCCCCTTAGTAACCACTACTCACTGGCCATGTTGTTTTCTACCTGCCATTGACTTGCATGGCAGAATACTGATTTTAGTTAGAATGCTTAATTTAGGTTTGTTTTGTTATTTCCCTCCGATCCCATTTGCTGGTCGCTGCCCTACACTTAAACAGCCGAGATTGGCTAATAAGAATTAAAAGTTGATTTTTTAAAAATTTTTGTACTGTTTGCAATGCCAGTGGCCTTATACTTGGCCATTGGCATGCTTACTACATGATATGCAGCATTTATTTGGGGCTGTCATAGCTCCGTTTTGGATTTTGCAGACATGTATTCGGTTACTAACCGAGTATATTTCTGCTGATTGCACTAGTCCTGCACAGACGGTCGCAAGCTTCCTGGATCGCAAATTCACCTCATTTGCATGGATTTTTCCTGCAAATGGGGTGACTTGCATACAAGGGCTTCGTCCGTGCAGGAGCGCTTGTGCACGCCCCTGCAAGCTGTTCCTGGATTGCACGGGATGGGAGGTTGGCATAATGGTTAAGGTGTTTGCCTTACAAAGACAAGGTGCAGGGTTTGACTCTCACATGGGGTAATTGGCTAGGCTTAAAATGGCCCACAAGGGCACTTAGCCTAGTATGAAGCTATGAACCTATGAATGGTGGACTTATTGCCTGCTTGAGCTCCTGCACCGTGCAAGCTTTTGAGAATCTGGGGGTATGTTTGTGTTAAGCAGATACTGGTTATGAAGAGGTAAAGAAAACAGCTGTTCTCATTTACTGTGAACTGATCCCAATAGAATGCTCAAAAGACTTTTCATGTTGCTATCATTTATTTTTATCAAGCTAGGTCCTTAAAATATTACCAGCATACATAATTTAAAATGTAAACCCTGAAATGACTAAGTATGTGCCTAAAGTCACTCCAATTTAAAAACTAATGTTCCACATATGCATGGTCTTTCATGTATATAAAAAATCTCCAGAAGGACAGATATACACAAGGGTACTAATAGGTGAATTTATACAAGGATACAGGTGCATTCCATGACACAAACGTTAACCATTTAGCTTGATTTTGCTGTTATTATTAAAAATACAGCATTAATTACTGCAAAGCCAGAGCAGAGTATTGCAAAAATGTGCACGCACAAGTAACACAATCACTTGACATGAGGGAGTATTTCAGTGCCACCTAGAAGTGTTCCACAATGTATAACCTTGCATTGTTTGATGAACCATGATGGCTAAGCAGTATGCCAAATTCTCACTATTAATTAGCCAATAATAATGGCTATGTATGCAAAGCCAGCAAAACTTCAAAATTTTATGCCGCCAAAACATGGAAGCTGACAATTATTTACAGTTGAAGGTCCAGTACAAAATATCACCTTGGCAGGATTGGCTGCTTTACTGCTATCCCCCCCCCCCCACCACCACCACCACCACCAAAAAAAAAAAAAAAAAAAAACTTTTCTAATTGCCTTCATGGGATCAAACAGCTGCAAGTTTACCTAACAAAAAAAGAAAACAAAAAGCGTAAAACTGAGGAAACTTTGTTTTTATTTTTCTGAGAAAGAATCCAAGAATTTTGCGAGGGCAAAATGAAACCTTTTGAAATGCAGTCCCAGAACAGTCACATAGAACTCCAATACATTTCTACATCTAGTTTTTAAATATAGAAAAGTCGTTTGATTATTTTTAGGCCACAGATTTTAAAGTGATTTCTATGTATACATACTTTATGTCTAGTTTATTCTGCTGAATATTAAATGTGGAAAAATCTTGACCAACGCTTTAGCTGAGTTTGTAGGTGACTTTTCTGAGTGACTTATTCCTCAAAGGCAGAGGAGTGCGGTTTCAGTTTTTAGCTATTCTAATGCAACTGTCCTTCAGTCTGAAGTTTGAAACTTTGCTTTATTTATCTACCTATAAAACCTAGTTAATAAGATATGCATAAGTAATAAAAATAATACATTTTAGTGACTCGGAGTCCCTGATGGTTCAGCTGCTTAACTAGCATAGTGTCTTTTTTTGCACTTTTTTGTGCACCATGAGTGATTTTCTGAGGATTCAGAGCATTTGATCACCTGGGAAGCTGTTTTAAGACAGGTCAGTAAAAATACACTGCTGAAAGTCACAGTCAGCAAACTATATGCTAATGGTCAAAATCATGACTCAGTAAACAAATTTAAATACATATATATTCTGGTTAGCCCAAGTGCCCTGGTGCTGTCCGTGAAAATAAAACCTGACCATACACAAGTACGCCAAATGCAGATCACAACTCAGCCCTGCCATACTCATGAGGAGTCATTGGTGGTAGGGTATGCCTCTGACGGGGAATGCTAGTCAATGTCAGTGATATTTCTAGGAGGAATAGTGCATACAGAACTCTCCTCTATGCTGTGCCCCTCCTGCAAAATTCACTTATACAAAAATACCTTTCAGCACCTTGGTGAGATCCCACCCCATAATACCTCCTATATTTATAGGAGGAGTGCATGGCTTTCTACAGTTAGCATGCCCATATACGATAAACTTTTATGCTCAGTTACAGCTCCAGGAGACCTGTGTCAGCTGAACTGCAATGTATTGACGGTGGCTTTCAGCAGTGCATCTTCACTGACCTGTCTTTTAGTGACTTGTCAGGTGGCTATACCCATGCTCCAACATTCCTTTGTTAAAGGAAGCTGCTGTGCTATAACAGCAGAGTGAGCTATAGCAGATACTTAAACAAGCTTTAGGTAATCTTCATATGGTGAGGAGTGTTGCAGAAAAATGTTATGACTCATGTTTATTCTTCACTAAACACATTAGAACTTGTAATTTCTTCACAAATTAGTCAAAATGTTTGATATTTTTATGTCAAAGGAAAGCTGAAAAACAGATGCATAATTGTGCAAGGTATATTTTCATATGATTCAAGTAGTAGTCTTATATTTTTTTTACATGCCTTACAATTATATCCTTTCTATTAGCAAACTATAGTGTATTGACAAATAATTGGAGGCAAAGTGCAGAAGGACTTGAGAGATGTTGAGAAGTCTGGTTTCAGAAAGTTAATGAACTGTGGCAGATACCTGGTGGAAACTGCATTAATCAAACAAGGAACAGTTACATTCTGGCCTTCTCAGATTGGGTGATGAGTTTTTGCATGGCATTCTGAGATAGTGCAGACTGGTAATGAATGTTACAGTGTTGAAGGACAATAAATCTGTAACACAGGTGGCTCATGTTTAAAATGCATACTTATGAAGTGATCGAGTGAAGCTCTCAGTGAGAAGCTTGAGGGTTGAGAAGATTTTAAAATGCACACTCCCCCAGATTTACAAAGCCCTGTAGAATGTGCAGGATTAGTCTAAGAGCTATTTTTGGCAATATGGCCAACATGCGATCCAGGAACGAGCTCCCGGGATGTGCATGTGAGCTCTTAGACTAATCCTGCATGGACTGAGCTCCTGTATGCAAATTACCCTCATTTGCAGGTAAAAAGCATGCAAATGAGGGTAATATGTGATCCAGGGAGCTGGCAGCTGTCCGTGCAGGACCAGTGCAGTGTGCAGAAATGTACTTGGTTAGTAACAGAGTACATTTCTGCAATCTACAAAACAGAGCTATGACAGCTCCAAATAAAGGCTGCATATCATTGAGGAAGCATGCCAATGGCCAAGTAGAAGGCCATTGGCATTGCAAACTGTTTAAAAATTAAAAAAACAACTTTAATTTTTTTTTTTCGCTGATTTCACCTGTTTAAGCATAGGGCAGTGGCGGGTAAACGGGATTGGGGGGAAATAATAAAATAAACCTAAAATAAGCATTCTAACGAAAATCAGTATTCTGCCATCCAAGTCAATGGCAGGCAGAAGATAAAATGGCCAGTGAGTAATGGTTGCTAAGGGGGGAGGCTCAGTGTGGGACATGTAACTATGTATTAGCAGGCAATCCTATACAAATGAGGGGAAAGGTTAGTGAATCCCAGATTTTCCCAAGGTGTGAGGCAGGTCCCAAGAGTGTAAGAGTATAAATAGCTGGGTGCAAGATTAGGATATAGGTGACATCATGGGGGGGGGGGTGTTAGGCATACTGTAAATGGATTGGAGACCTGTGGCTCGGGATTGCTTCTAGCTTAGCACAGCTAAGCTAGGGGTGTGTCTAAGCCTGCCTAGCACTCTTTACAAAGTGTAACTGGGTTTTACAGGAAGAAAAAGGAAGTTAAACCAGGAAAAAGCAGCTCTGTGCACATTTGAGCAATCCGTTTGCACAGCGTATGCATGGGCTTAAACAGGAAGGCAATGGGAAGGGAAAACAGCAGTAGGAGGGTAATCAAGAAGAACTAGCTTAGCTGACAGGTGAAATGTATCAGAATCAGACAATTACACAGGCAGCAGACCAGCCCAGCCCAGCACACTACTATAAACTATGCAAACACCTTTCCCCCTTGTTTTTCCCAAAAACTCTGCACCACAGGTGTATACAGATGGGGAAATTTTACAAAATGAAAGAAAGAGAAAAATGTTAGGGGCTGCTTTTGCTATCAGAAACCAGCATGTGCAAGAGGCTGAGGGTGGTGAGGATGTGAATGCTGCTGAGCAACCCACAGTGAGGAGACGGAGAAGAGTGTACAGACCCAGGGTAACCTACCAAGGGCTACATGAGCTGAAAATAGTGGAGCACTATAAGGTGGACAGGGACCTCCTACAGCAAATTGTTGAGCTGTGCCGGCCACGCCTAACACACAGAACAGAGGGGAACCCATCCCAGTGGATACCAAGGTATGTGTAAACCTAAGAATACTAGCTACAGGTACCTTCCAAAAGCCAACTGGGGATATGATGGGGATTTCACAGGCATCAGCATCCAGGGTACTCCACCAGTTTCTGGATGCCATGTCAGCACATGTCAGTGAGCACGTATATTTCCCCATCACCCGTGAGACGTTGACCAGCAATATGCATCTCTTCCACCAAATAGCAGAATACCCTGAGGTAGTGGGTGCAATAGACTGCACGCACATATACATGAAAGCACCACCAGGTGAGTGGGGTAGGGCCTAACATCAACCGCAAGGGCTTCCTCTTCATCAACTGCCAGGTCATGTGCAATGCCTAGGGCATAACAATGAATTTGTGTGCTGGCTGCCCTGGAAGCTACCACAATTCCCACATCTGGCATCTGATGCAGCTGTACCAGACATCTGCCAATGGGAAAATCCCACACGGTCACTTAGTGGGGGATGCTGGTTATGCACTGGAGCCATGGCTGATGACACCCATCAGAAATGCACACACACCTGTACAAGAACTCCATAATGAGGCACACGCACAAACATAAATTATAATAAAGCATGTGTTTGGGATGCTCAAGTCACGGTTCCAGTGCCTGGACACATCTGGTGGAGCCTTGCAGTACTCACCAACTACTTGTATCCAAATTGTCCTTGTATGTGCCATGCTACACAATATGATCCTGCGAAAACAGCTGCAGCAGGAACAGCATGGGGCAGGGCCACAAAGCCCCCCACCAGTGCCAAGGCCTGCACAGGCACAGAGCGACTCGGAGGAGGAACAACCTAAGCCTGCCCCAGTAGGCAGAAAGAAGCATGCCCAGTATGCCCTGGCCTTGGCAAAGAGGCAATGCATAGCACATGACTGACATAGTAGGGACCCAGGTAATGACACCTCTCTCTGATTCGCATATACAGTAAAAGGGATGACAAACATGACACTACCTGTGTTCAACCATGTATAGGGAGTACACTATGTGCATCTGACATAGGCAGCCCTGCAGCACCTCCCTCAATACTGGGACACCCACAAGGCAAGTGACTCACACATGCCAGTTGGGGGGGCACATACCCAACAACAGTCACAACCAACAGGATAGGTGTAGACAAACACAAACAAATGCTGTACTATGGACTCTGAATGAGCCCTATGGGTAACCCCTCCCCCAGGCCTACACAGACAGACTACAGCAGGCCAGCCAGTTGGATGTAAGTTGTGAAGGCTAGAAAGTCAGAAACTAATATGTAGGTAGCTAAAGCTAAGATCTGTAGTACACTGGTATGCCTCTAGCCAGCACAATAGGTAAGACTACAGACTGAAATGGTGTACCCGACATACCAGTACAGTTCTTGCAAATGTGTAAAAGTGTAAGGTGTGCCCCACCATCCTATATACACTTATAGTAACAGTCAGGTGTGCCCCCCACTGCTGTGTAGAAATGTAGAAACAGTCAGGTGTCTCTCCCCCCCACCCCCGCTATGCAGAAATGTAGCAACAGTCAATGCCAAATTACCAATGTATACCCTGCAGATACAGCATGCTACCTGCCGGTGTACAACACAAAGGTCAGCACCACAGTACAAACTACCTGGACTTGATCCACACATGCAATATAGATGGCCATACTGGGCATGCTCACACACTTAGAGGAATGAAGGCAATGTCAGTCAACAACATACTGAAAGGTCATACTGGGCATGCTCATACACAAACACATGAAGACCATGTCAGCAAACAGCAAGTGGACCAGACATATATATATATATATATATATATATATATATATATATATATATATATATATATATATATATATATATATATATAATAAGCCAAAGGTAGATGGACATAGATGTGTGGAAGAGGGTGACTGTGACAAGGAGCCATCTGGGCCTGTCCCACCCAGCACACAGCCAAAGGGCCCCAAACACATGAGGTGCAGGTGTCACTCACTGCAGATACTAGCCACCAGTATCTGTCAGCATGATGGTGGGTTGCACGTGCCAGCTGTGCAACATGACTGTACAAGGAAGTAGTCACCTAGTAGCTGTATACATGTACCTGTGGCATATGACCCCATGTGTGCCGGCATTCGGCATGTCAACCCCTACATGAATGGGTTACGGCCCATGCACACACTGCCCTCCTCATAGCAGTATCATGACAAGCTTGTTGAGGTCATCCAATGTGAAATACACCTTTGGGAAAGCTGTAGCTCAGTAATCCCCATGGTGCATCCCATAGCGGCATACTGCTGTAGTGATAAACTAGTTAGGTAGTAGTCCTAACCCCAGACATGGCAACTGTGTGAGTGTGTGTCTGTTTGCGTGTCTCTCTATCTCTGACTATGTAGAGAGAAATGCTTTTTATGCTACTCACACTCCGTACAGTTCATATACACAGCTTTGGCAAGGCTGCTGCTGTCACTCACCTAGAAATACACCTCCGAGGAAATCATAGCCCAGTAATCTCCGTAGCATGACCTGTAACTGCAAACTGCTGTAGTATGATAAAGTAGTTTGTTAGGTGTTCTAGTCCCAGACCTGGTAACTGTGTGCTTGTGTGTGAATTTGTGTGTTCATGTGTGTGTCTGACTGAGTAGAGAGCAATGCTTTTTAGGCCACTCACACCCCATACAATACACATACTCAACTTTGGCAAGGCTGTTGATGTCACTCACCTAAAAATACACCTCTGGGGAAATCATAGCCCACTAATCTCCATAGCGTGTCCTGTAACTGCATACTGCTGTAGTGTGATAAAGTAGTTAGGTAAGTGTTCTAAACCCCGACCTGGCAACTGTGTGCTTGTGTGTGAATCTGTGTGTGTGTCTGACCGAGTAGAGAGTAATGCTTTTTAGGCCACTCACACCCTGTACAATACATATACTCAACTCTGACAAAGCTGCTGATGTCACTCACCTAGAAATACACCTCTGGGGAAATAACAGCCCAGTATTCTCCATAGCACGTCCTGTAACTACATACTGCTGTAGTGTGATAAAGTAGTTAGGTAGGTGTTCTAATCCCAGACTTGGCAACTGTGCACTTGTGTGTGTGTCTGAGTAGAGCGCAATGCTTTTTAGGCCACTCACATCCCGTACAATACATATGGTCAGCGTTGGCAAGGTTGCTGATGTCACTCAACTAGAAATACACCTCTGGAGAAATCATAGCTCAGTAACCTCTGTAGCATGTCCTGTAACTGCGTACTACTGTACTGTGATAAAGTAATTGGGTAGGTGTTCTAACTCCAGACTTGGTAACTGTGTGTGTGTGTGTGTGTGTGTGTGTGTGTGTGTGTGTGTGTGTGTGTGTGTGTGTGTGTGTGTGTGTGTGTGTGTGTGTGTGTGTGTGAATCTGTGTGACTTTGTGTCTCTGTTTGTCTCTGAGTGATGAACAATGCATTTTAGGTCACACACACTCCTTAGAATTCATATACCCAAAGCTGGCAAGGCTGCTGATGTCACTCATCTGCAAATACACCTCTGGGAAAGTCATAGCCCAGTAATATCTGTAGCGCATTCTGTAACTTCATACTGCTGTAGTGTGATTTAGAACTGTGGTAGGGTTCCATCACCACCCATGGCAGTTCTGGATGTTTTGCATGTGTTTCAATGTCTGTGTATGGAGCAATGCATCATAGGCTACTCACTTGCAGTACATTTCAAATGGCCTACTTTGCCAATCCTGCTGATGTCATTTATTGTGAAATATAACTTTGGGGAGAAAGTTTCCTGTAATCCCTGTGGAGCAACCTATAACTGCTCCATGCTGTAGTGTGATACAGGCATTGGTCATGGTTTCTATACCCACATATGACAGTTGTGGATATTTTGTGTGTGTCTCACTGTCTGTGTAGAGAGCAATGCATTTTAGGCTAGTCACTCGCAGTACAGGTGAAATGCCCTACTTTGGTAAACCTGCTGATGTCATTGAGTGTGAAATACACCTTTGGGGAAGGATGTCTCTAGAAATCCCTGTGATGTGTCCTATAACAGCTCCATGCTGTAGTGTGATATAGGGGTTCTATACCCACACATGACAGTTGTGGATATTTTGTGCGTGTCTCACTGGCTGTGTAGGGAGCAATGCATTTTAGGCTAGTCACTCGCAGTACAGGTGAAATGCCCTACTCTGGTAATCCTGCTGATGGCAGTCACTGTGAAATACACCTTCGGGGAAGAATTATTCCAGTAATATTTGTGGCATGTACTACAACTGCATAGTGCTGTAGTGTAATAAACTAGTTAGGTAGGGGTCCAACTCTCAGACATGACAGGTATGTGTAACTCGTATCCTGTGTAGAGGTGAGTGTGTGGCCAATGTAGAGGGGGTTTTGCTTGTTACTTTTATGGTGGCCCTACTATATATCACAATGTCAACCATACATGGATAACAGATGTAAATGAGCTGGGGGGCTGGGGTGCAAAGCCATACCCATACATGTGACATCAAGGCCAGCCAGCCAATCCACATTAGCCACCCCACTACTACGCAGAGCACACACCCAACCCATGTGTCATACGCACACACATGCCTAGGCAACAGCCAATATGTGGGTAGTACACTGCATATTGGCCACTGATAGTAACTATGCAGCGATAGCAGTGGGCTACATAGGATGTGTCACCCTGCCCATCTGTCCAATATGCGCATACATGCAGACAGTGCACCTCCCCAATGGACACCTGCACCACCTGTGGTGCCTTCACATGTGACTCACAACGGACAAACCATGCCTGACAACATGCCCTGTATGGACAGATGACACTGACATCAGGGAATGCTGTTGGCATGCTATCAATGTAGGTGAAGGGTAAACCTGCTGCCCATTACCAGTTCCTGCCACAGGATGCAAGACTGGCACATCTGATGATAATCTGTGTTCACAACATGGGCCAGGTACAGTTCACATGTCACTGTACATGCATGTGGGAGGTGTGCACATCCCAGACACCATCCATGTCATGGACTAAGGAACACATACATGGCATGTGGTGTACAGCATTGGCCACACACAGTCACCCAGCTGACTGGATGGAGGATGCAATATCCACCTGTGTGGGCAAATGCAGTAACTACAGGCCTGAGCCACAATGTAGACCATTGTCACGTGGCCTGATGCCAAGGAATACCCACTGCCTACCCCTGTACAGCCTGCTGGCACAGTTGACCACCACACACCCATGTAAACATGCACCCATGCATGTCAGAACTGGCACCCTGTGTGCTCATGTGTTTGTGTTGTATGGTGCGTATGTTCACATACACACTCACTACAACCCCCAGGGCATACTGAAGCATGCTATCTGATGGCTGACATCTCCTCATACTCCTTGCCCATACGGCCTCCATATGACCCATATGGTGCATGTGATACCTGCACATTGATGTGTTGTGGCAATCCCACTAGTGAAGAGTTGCACTCCTGGCCCTGCCAAGTATGTCAATGTGTGTGCATCCCTGTGTGAGTGTGCCTGTGTTGACGCTGGCACCTGTTCATGCAGTTAGGCACGTGTATGACACCTACCGTATATCTACCATAT
Organism: Protopterus annectens; assembly: GCF_019279795.1. Lineage (NCBI taxonomy): Eukaryota > Metazoa > Chordata > Ceratodontiformes > Protopteridae > Protopterus > Protopterus annectens. The sequence continues at coordinate 720,995,855 of NC_056739.1, forward strand.
CCCTGTGGCAGATGTCACTCACCCTCACGTATATGTTCTGAGTGCTTCACATCAGGTAACCCATGTGGTGCATCCAATAACTGCATCGAACTGCGATAGCACTACATAGTTGTTGGGGGTTTGATACCCTGTGTTGGTAGGTGTGTGACACAAACATGCTTCAGTTTTACTCTCCCACCCCTCCCTGACATGTATCTGCCTTTGTCTGCCTCCCCCACTCCCTCTCTGGTGAATGTAGAGACCCACACCTGCCTTGCTTAGGCAGCAGCATGTGTATTTTACGTGATGCTCATGATCAGCTGATGGTCTCTGCATGAATTGCAGCCCTCCCCCCTAGCTGATTGTATGTGGAACAGCTGTGGTAACAATCCCATAGCCAATTGCATGGAAACACACTCCAATACCTAGGAACATCATGGTGGTGTTGGGCCTTTGCAGTCACTGTGAGCAGGAACTGGATCTGATGTTTGGCAAACAGCATCCCAGATGGATTGGAGATTTACCTCTAACAACATACACTGTGGAAAGACGGCAACAAACAGGAGGGGGATATGTCTGACCTGACTACAGACTGTAAGTGCTGCTATACTGCATTTGGAGTAATGTTGGTTTAACAGTGTTTGTCTGGTTATGCCTGTTGTACATGTTGCAATACCTCCCATGTCAGTTCATGTATATGAGGAATCCCCATCTGCAGGGTCATCTGCAGACTGGGCAGTGTTGTGCCTATGGTTTCATGTGTTAGCCACAGTGCATCAATCTGTGGAATGCAAAAGGTAGTGTGAGGATTGCAGTCTGTAGATGGTGAAGGCCATGACAGTTACTGACTTCATTAGGACATATGTTGCAACAAACCCCATTACAATGAAAAAATATACAAGGTTATCACAGCAACATGTCTATACTTGCCCTGTGTATGTGCTGTCAGCCACACCTCTGTCAACCTTTGTACATATGGCGTGCATGAAGTAGTGCATATGTGCTGTACACCATAAATACTGTCATCATATTTGATAACAAGACAGTGATATTTCAGATTAGTACACATCATGTACAGTAGTGGCTATATTTCATGACATAAGCTGGCCATTCTGTGGATGTTTGTACAGTACTGAAGTCTGTGTAGTGATGGCGAATGTCAGCAGTGTGTGTATTGTTAATATGTACTTCAGCCTGTGTACAGACTGTGGTAGATGTCATTGTTCTAGCTCCCCTTCTATCAGATGTTACATGCTGCCCCACTGTATGGTACCGTTCCACCGTACATGTTTGTAAGGCCATACACACACATGTCCCATACCACAGTCAGCCATCATACCAAACTGTGTAGCAGCCCAGTATATGTATGGTCATTCTGTAAGTGGCACATATGAGGATGGTGTAGAACAGATAGTCCACATACTGTAATATTATGCTAGCTTACCATATGTGGCTGTGTTCACGTTGGTTGTGGTTATGCACTGTCACACATGTGTATCTTACCCTGTGCTGTGACATGGCTGTCAAGCCTGCTATATATGCAGGTACATGTGCATTCCCACATACGAGATGTAGGACAGTGTTGAGCCAGTCTGCCTGTAGCCTGCACAGTGCATTGTTACATGCCTAGCAGCTTAGTGTACTTAACCAGTGGGATGTTATGTGCAGATACTTGCCAGATGTACTGCTGCTGGGCCTCCCTTAAATGGCATGTATGTCAGACAGAGCAGTGGGATGCTGTACAGATGTATGTCAATATCAAGTGGGTGGTATGTGTCCATGGCACCCCTGTACCAGCATTCATTATATATCAGGCCAGACAGGAGTGTGTGAATCCAACACCTATGGTGCCAAATGTATACCAGTTGGTATGTGTTATACCCATCTACATGGCTGTCTACATCCATATTGTCTGGCCTGGTGCACATGTGGTGCACTAAGGGGTTATGTGTATACCTCTGGACTATAGAGGGAGTGCCCGAAGTTCCACATATAGTGTCCAAAACTCTGCTGCACTCCACAGGGTCATTACATGCTAGCAGCGGTACCTTACAATGATTTCCTTAGGATGTCTCTCAGTAGCCAATGGCATATGTTATAAAGAGATGTCAGCATCCACACACACCATGTCTGTGAAGACAATCCCAATGACAGTAGCAACATTCTAGTAATATACCTGCTATACATACCTGTCATCCCCTTGCACTATGTCTTTGGGACTGTAGGGGCTGGTGTACGGCTACACTCCATGTCCAGGACATATGGTGGAAATATATGTACATATACATATAAAGATAGCTATATATATATATATATATATATATATATATATATATATATATATATATATATATATATATATAATTACACGTGTACTACATTGAACTACCACTGTCATGGCAACCACCCACTGTAAATCCCTACAGCATATGGGTGTGGTCCCTTTACATTCCCTGTGTGATGGACATCCTTCCTGCATGTGGGCATCAGTGATACAGGCAGCAGATAGCAATACCTCTTACAGGAGAACCTGCACACTCAGAGTGGCCACATATTTGTAGGAGGATCAGGAACTACATACAGACTGTGGGTAGAGTTGTATAATGCTTTGCATAGTTCTGGTGTTACAGGGTGTGTGTGTGTGTGTGTGTGTGTGTGTGTGTGTGTGTGTGTGTGTGTGTGTGTGTGTTTGTGTGTGCACATACTAGTGTACCCTGCAATGCAGTCTATCTGCATAGCTCACAACTGTGGGCCTAACCTCTTGCTGGACAGTGGTATGCCTATCATGTGTTGTCCATCCACCACACAGGTCCTGTATCAGATATTACACTGGCAGTGTGTGTGTTGCGTGCTATCAGTACAGGGCTACATCTGTGTCTATTTCTAACCTCAATCCCCTGACTAAGGGTATGTTGCAAACTATCCTGTAACACCAGAACCTTGCTTAATGTATGGCAACAGTGTTCCATGTATATGCCTGTGTTCCAGCCTCTGTTCCCCATCTACATACCAAGCTTTGCACATATGTTATGTTGTTGGGAGTTGTTCTGTAGTGGGCTGTGAGTATATCACATTGCCATTGCTGCCATTAGTCCACTGCTGTTGTTTCCCCCACACATAAAGTGGGGCTGGGGCCATATATGTGTGGGTGTCACCTACACAACACATGTGCACCCTTATGCACTGCAGAGGCCAGTGTATGTAACAGTGGTATACGGGCCTGTATTATTGAGTCTAGGTGGGGAGCACCATAAATGACCTAGGCTGTTACAAAATGGGGTATCAGGGGGTGAGCTGCCATATGGTATGTGGATGTACAGCACCATATACTCCACCTATACTGACATTACTTACATTACTTGGGGTACCGCAAGCCTACTGCCTCCTGCCATACAGACTGTTCTGTGCGTTATGCCTTGTTATCTACCGGGTACAACCCATTTGATCACAAAATGTCTTTAACTCCTATGGAGTTTGTGCAGAGTATAGATAGAGGCTGCTGAACTACACACCTGCAGTATATACTGTTGATTGTGTGGTACCCTGTGGCCCAGTCTGTCTGCACTATTCTACATTCTGAAGAGCTTGGCCTGGACAGCACCAGTTGTTAACCTTTCCAGACTACAGTATTAGTGTAACAGTTTCACAGTTGCAGTACTCGGTTAATATGGTTGTCAGTATTTGAACAGCTATATGATATTGCATATAGAACTGTTAAAGTACACAATTAAAGGATTCCCATTGCTGCAAACCTGTGTGTGGTGTCTTTCCTATGACCTTTCTATGGGTATATGTTGCAGGCAATGATTGACATTAGTATGTGCTGGCCATACATTGTCCAGTTGTTCAGGTGTTAACTGTAGCCATAGTGGCTGTTCCATATTGTGTGCACCTCCTACATATGTATCTTACTGCACACATATCTGGGTGTGTATGTGTAGTCACATGTGTATATATATATATATATATATATATATATATATATATATATATATAAATATGTATATCTGTTTCTGCATATATGTGTTTGTGTATCTATATCTTGGGGATGTTGATGGCTTCCACATATTGCATTTACTATGGGAGGCAGACTGTACTTGGTAGTGTACTGCAGGGCGCATGTGTTTGGCTGTGGGGGGATGCCTGTTTGTACAATGTGTATAGTGTGTGGGGCCTCTCAACCCCATTAAGGGTGCATGTGGACATAGGTGTATTTGTTAATCTGCAATTGCTATCTACAGATGTATGGCCATATATACCTATATAGATATATTTATCTGCTAAAAGATATATAACTGTATGTGCATAGATAGTGATATATATGTATATAGATTTAGTAAAATAACATATATATATATATATATTTATATATATATGTATATCTATACATATATGGATATGTTGTATCTGTTAAGGTTGCAATATAGTTACACACACAGACATCTAGATGTTGGTATACATTCTCTGTACTGTTGCATGACAGGACTGTCTGATATGTTTCTGAAACATTGAATATCTGTGTATCTGTCATGGCTTAGTGGTGCATCACTTTGTGTATGGTGTGCAGGGTTCTTGGTTTGAGCCTTGCAAGAACTGTTTATTTTGTTGCTGGGCAGAACACGGCCCGTTGGATACAAAGTGATTAAGGCACCTTAAAGAAGTTGTAAGTAGGTGTGCGCTGGTTTGCACAGAGCTTAGCACTGCCTACACAGGTTAAACAATTTATAAGCTGAGTGTATGAAAACGTAACCGGAGATTAGCAGTGCTTACTGTCTCGCAAACCCGCTTACAACTGCTTTGCAGTGCCTTACTCACTCTGTATCCAACGGACTGTGTTCTGCCCAGCAACAAAATAAAGAGCTCCTGCAAAGCTGAAAACCAGGATCCTGCACACCATACAAAAAATGATTTACCACTAAGCCATGGCAGATATGCATAATCATGATGTTTTGACATACATATCCAACCCAGGTATACAGCACTACAGGGAATGTATTCTGCCATGTAGATGCATTTGTGTGTGTGTATATATATTCATCTTTAAATGGATATAACATATCTATATATGTAGATATAGGTATAGAAATATATATGTATACATATACATAGATACTCATACATCCATAGATATATATGTATACATTTACATGTCCACATATATACAGCACTAGGAATGCATATATGTCAGCATATATATGGCTCACATTTCAAAGGGAGAAATCCATGTGTCCAATAGTAGGAAGGCCAGATGTATGTTCTCAGTCTTGCACAATCTTGCAATACATGCATTGAATGTGCAATGAGCGAATGTCACTATGTATTCGCTCATTGCAGATTAGGCAATTTGGTTGCGGATGGCACTACAGTAGGGATGGGGAATATTTGCCTATCCCCACTGTAGTGCAAACTATGAGTTAGTATATCACAGTAGGAAGGTTGTGGGGGGCTCAGTCCCCCAGACAGGGGGTGCAGGGGGACATGCCCCCTGCATTATGATATGTATTCCAACTTGCAGTTCGAGAGTCAGCGAAGGTGCCTTTAGAACTGCTATGTTTTGAACTGTGGTGCAGTAAGAAATTATGGGTTTGTCCTTTTGGTTTGCAGAAAGGGATGTTCGAAGGAATGAGTGTCTCCTTGTCAAAGGTGAACACATATATATCATTATAAGTATATATGGACATACATCTGGAGATGGAACTGGGAACGTAACCACAACATATATGTCCACATGCATCATTGATGTGTTTGAGAGACCCAAACAACATACATCTGGCACGGATGGGTATTCCCCCCCAGCCAAAAACATCTGGTCTGCAATACAATACCAACCTTAGCAGAACCCATAAGCAGGACCCTACATGACAAGGGCAGTACATGTTAACAGTACTTCATCCCACCTGCAGGATGGCAGGCTGGCATTACTAACATATCATGCAGTACAGTCAAGTGAAGTGTCATGCTTGGGAGAACCCCCTGGGCAGATGCAGTAAGTAGCTGGGATCCCTCATACGATCCAGTAGGCCTACACCTGACAATGGATTCACCAAAGATGGCAAGGATGACCACAAATCCACCATGTCAGCTGGGAACTACCACTCAGTAGCCTGATGACCCTGGTCTGCAGGGACATGGAACATATCAACAATGAACCCATGGCCAATGTCACTGGTAATCTTAACACATGGGACCCCGCCAATGTCGGACTTGTCAAAGGCAGAGAATACAACCTGAACCTGGTATGCCTCCTTTACCCAATCATGACAGGTGTAGGTGAGGTATAGGAGGTGCACAATGCTGATGTAGATCATAGCAGGCTTTTGTACACCATCCCACATGTAGGAATATGTGTAGCTGTGAAGGGATTTACTTCCATTCATTACATGACTGTGATGCATAGCTTCTGTTAGTAAGTGATGGCCTTCCCCCTGGATCTTACTGCACCCATGTCCACATCTCTGCTGTGCATCTGTTCAGCACCCTGACATGTACTGTGCACCATACCTCACAGGTGTACGCACCACTGCAGGATGTGTGGGAGGTTGGCATAATGGTTGAGGTATTTACCTTACAAACATAAGATTCAGGGTTTGATTCTCACATGAGGTAATTGGCTGGGCTGAAAATGGCCCACAAGGGCAGTTAGCCCAGTGCTAATCTATGAACCTATGTGTATATGTGTGTCAGTTGTATTTCCGCTGCTGCTCGTAGCCTGTGTGTTTCAGGATCACACGTGGACATGTGTTTAGTGAATGCTTGATGTGTATTCAGAGATGTCATCATCAGTGGTGCATGTATGAGTGATAGACTACCATTGGACCGACCACAGACACAATGTACTGTACCTGTGGTGAGTGTTGAGACCATTATTGACCATGATTGAGCCCTGGCTGATGTTGCCTTTGGTACATATAGGTTCATAGGTGAGTACTTGTTTATTGGTCCTTGGGCCTACATAAGCCTAGCCATGAATTCCCAGCCATGCACCACCCACTAATGTTATTCCCCTTTGCCCCTGTCAGGCTGTGGCACAGACATACTACCCAGGGTGAATTTCCCATCCAACTGTCAAGTCTTTCTGTAAAGAGGGCCAATGAGTAGCATTGCCTGACATGTATGGGTAGTCCATTCTAGAGTGTGGGTATTCCCCAGGACAGGGCCCTATCCCTCCAGTATGTTCTGTGTAATGTGTTGATGAGGCGTATGACCCTGGAGTGTGTGTTAGCAGAGGGAGTGGGATATCTTTATATGTAGCATGTTTAACTGCTCTGGGTATGTTGGGCAGATGTCAGCTGTGCCTGGGCAATGTGCACTGGAGTGTAGCCACAGTTGTCTGAGATGGACTTTGTAATACATGTGTTTGAGGCTGGTAATCCCATTAGTGAGGGGTGTGCTTTGTCAGTGCACATGTACAGCATGCATTATGGGTAGGTGTGTTAGATGTGTACATGGCCTACACCTTAGCTATGACATGCACACTGAATTGCCAAGCATAACCTTAAACCATACTCACCAGCATCCAGCTGCTGCCTTGCTGGTATCCCAGACATACCTACATTGAGATGGGATAGAGTTGATGTCAGTGGCCACAGCTGTGGCATTGCTACAGGGTGGCTGTAATATTACAGTACAACAGCTAAAGTACACAGTACTACAGATTAGGCATTACTGCTTATCAGTACTACACAGCAACAGACCCACATCTCACATATGCATGATCTACCTGTACAGATGCATACACTACAGTAGTCTACTGATATGCCCTGGAACCTTACCTGCATGCTCCATGTTGTCTGGTGTGTGTGTGTTGCACCCACCTCCATGACTGCATAAGTCTGTAGCTCTTGTGGGTGGGCAGGTGCTACCAGGCTCATGAGCAGTTCCTCCACTCTGGTGAGGGGGGATGGATGTTATGGCCCCCCCCCGTTGCAAGATGGTCACCCGTGCGCATGGCAGTGGCACAGTGACGTACTTGCCGGAGCAGGTCACTACAATGGTGGCGGACCTGCTCATATGTATGGCTGTGCATCCTCACCTCATTCACCCTATGGACCACATCATTCCACACGGCTGTTCTCTCCTACTGGTACTGGCTTGTCCATGAAAACAACAGCTGGTAGTTGTGGATGATGCTGGTGATTATACTTTCCTCCTCAGCAGCACTGTAAGCGGGATTCCTCGAGGGCGCCATACTCCCTGAAAGACATAATGATGGAAATATGTCTCAGTAACTCATATGTCAAGTTTACCATAATACAATGCACATATCAGTCTCCCGCCACCGTATCAGCTCCAACATAATGTTCACACAACGCTAGTGGTATGTGTCCGGTATATGTACCATTGGGTCATATGTTGTATTGTAAGACACTTTCTGCTATGCGTTTATAGACATGCTCCCTGTGGGGACATTAGAGTTGCTGGGCTGTTACAGGGTATTTCACCTGCATGCCATTGTCACTGCCACTGTTTCCACATATGCATGTGGTAGGCCTGCTATGTGATTGCTACAAATGTGCCATTCTCTGATACTGGAGATATCTATGAATGGTGATGGACATGTTCTGAGATTGTGTGGAGTATTACAGCCCACATATGTTCCACACTAGTATGCGTAGGGATTATTTGCCAGCAGGGACACCACTCCAACCTAATGTACACATGTTACCAGTCCACATCACAAACATGACCCACCATGGAACCTCATTATCTACTGTTCCAGCACTACCTTCTTGTGGAACCACCTCAGGGGATGGTGTGCCCCCCCCCCGCATGGAGCACACACAGACATACGTCTGTCACCCAGTTAGGAACATCTGGACAACACTCATGTACCCTCTTTACTTCATAGCTGAACTGTTCTGCCTTGCTGCAACACAGACAGGTGTCGCATGTGAACACAGACTAACATTAGGGGGGTACATATGGTGATAAACATTAGATAAGCATATTATACTGCTATGGCAGCTGGGCATGCTATGCTACACTTTAACATGACTGTCCTGCAGGTGGTGTGGTCTCTCACCCATGTGTCTATCATGGCAGTATTAATACCCCTACCAGTCATTGGCCAGAGTAATTTACAGAACACAGATATCATGGGTCACATCTTTGCCATTCACTGCTGGTCTGCACATTTGACAGGTATGTTCCACTGCCCACAGGGACTAAGACTACTGTCCAATGCAGTTGTTGAGCAGAACATCATTACAGGAACAAGTACTGATGGCACATATACATCCTTTCACAGCATACATCCTATTATTTTATGCCATATACTACATGCCAGTAAATGCATATCTGTTTCACATACATGTGAATGTTTTTTTCCACTGTACCACAACCCTGTGCTTTGTGACCTTTCTTGAAAGTTTTTTTTCCTCTTTCTCTCTCTCTCTCTCCAGTAGAGTGATTGAACTGGTTTGAATAGATTGCAGCATGCTTTTGTTGGTATTGCACATGATCAGGTGGTGGCCTCTGCACCAGTGTCCACCAGATGCTATTTGCATGCAGCCTGCTGTGTAGTACTTCAGATAACCACTGTCATGGCAACCATGTACTACAAATTGCTGCCTTCTGTGGGCATTGTCCCTTCACCTTTACATGGATGACATCCTTCCTGTGTGTGGACATCAGTGCTACAGACAGCAGGTAGCAATACCTCTTACAGCAGAACTTGCAGACACAGGCCAAATCCACATTTGGGTAAAGTTCTAGACCTACAGACAGTGTGAGTAGTGTTGTTGTGTGCAATGTATCTTGCTGTTCTTACAGGGTTTCTGTGTACATGGTACTTTTTCATGGAATGCTGTCTGTCCATATAGCTCTCAACTGTGGGCCTATCCATATGATACCTGGGGATTGGCTGTTAGATTTTGTCTGTGCACCACACAGGTATTGTCCCAGATATATCTGTGGCATTCTGTCTGAGTGCTATCAGTACATGGCTACATCCATTTGTATTTCAATGTCATAACTGTGCATAATGGTATGCTGCAACAAATCCTGTAACACCAGCAATTTCCAGGGTGTTTAGTAGCAATAATGCAAATATGGCCCTATGTTCCTG
>NC_056739.1:721015899-721280899 GCF_019279795.1 Protopterus annectens
GGGTGTAATTATGCATACAGCTTTCTATCTGAACATTGTATCACAGTCTGTACAGGTGTGGGATATGATTATGCATACAACTTAGTGGCACTCCCAGGAGTCGAACTCCTGCAGTGTGTGACAAAAAATTATTACTAACATCACAGTACACTGTGCTATCAGGGAATCGATGTAAAGCTTTCAACTGTTTTCTATCTAAGTCTCCCTAACTTGTACAATATGACTGACCTCTTGGCACTTCCACCATTGTTATGCAGGACTTCATACCCATTTTATCTGCATACCACGGTGTGGGTGACACTGCTTAAGATACAACAGCACTATTTAAAGCATGGAACAGATCGCAAACATATGAGAGAAGAGTAAACAGAAGCACTCCAGAGGTTATACCTTTATTCACAGACTATTGACACATTTATTTCTACTGGTACAACACTTTCTAAGGCTCTTATATTCTTTGTTATGACAGTACATGTAGACTGATTATTAACCTGCCTTGCGATGCAGCCTTTGCAGCCTAGCATCATGGGCTTGTTGGTTTGCAGCCCACTCATCTGCAGCTGTTAGAGAAATGCATTGATATTTAGCCATACCTATCCATAGTATACACATGCTAGGTAATTATTTACTACTTAGTAGAATGTGTACTAAGTCCTGGGGCATTGGCCATCTGCTGAGACTCCTGGATCCACTGTTCCAGTACATCCCCCCTCCGTCGCGCTTCAGGTCAGCATGGTGGTGCCTGACCTGCTCACCAGTCCGGTGGATACCTGTGGCACTGATGAGGTCACGGTCGAGACTGTCCCAGGCCTCTGTTTTGTACTGCGAGCCCTGGTACTGGCCCTGCAGTAGTCTCTGATCATGGTGTTTTACCAGGAGCCATACCATGATTTTTGACTCCAGGATGCTGCAGCGCTGCACTCTGAATTGAGTGCCTTCACCCACACCAGCCATTCTGCCTGCAGTAGGAAGCTACAGCCAGTTATGAGACGTATTCCCGCCTGTGGGGTTTAAATATGGCCATTTTCCTGCACTTTCGTGTGATTGGCCAGTTTTGTAAAGGCTAAGCTATGGGCATACCTGCTTACATAAGGTTGGCACTGCTTAAAGAGGTATACCACTAGGCAAGTTGAATTGGCTCCCCTACACATTGCTTACACTTACTAACATGAGCTGTGCTGTGGTTAGCATTGCTTCATAGTTGATTATCACTATATTTGCCATTTGACAATGATTTCTTCTTCATTACAAGTTATATATATATCTGGTATCCGTGATGTGTACATACACTGTATGGGAACCTGGGGACTTCTAAACCTTATTACAATGACACCTCAAATCTATGCCTACTGCAGTACTTCAGTTCACATTATGTTATGTAGCAGGTCATACCACTTCACACTGTACATAGATTCAGTTCACATGTTTGGTTTGATTTTCCTGTGGTGAGGATTAGTTTGCTGACACCTCATTCATATCTATTGCTATGGTGGCTTAGTGGTTAACTACTGTGACTATAGTGTACAGGGTCCTGAGTTTAAGCCTTGCAGAGGCAGTTTATTTTGTTGCTGGGCAGAACATGGGCCACTGGATACAGAGTGATTAAGGCACTTTAAAGCAATTGTAAGCAGATTTGCGCCACGGTAAGCACTGTTAACCTCTGGTTACAGTTTCTTACACTCAGCTTCTACATTGCAACAGACTTTAACAAAAGCGCTTTTTCAGTGAAAGTGCTTTTGTTAAAGTGCGTTCGGCTATTGTGGATTTGGACTATTGAACTTTCGTTCAAGAGTCCTAGATCCATGCACACATGTGTGTGGTGTGGTGTGTGTGTGTGTGTGTGTGTGTGTGTGTGTGTGTATATATATATATATATATATATATATATATATATATATATATATATATATATATATATATATATATATATATATATATAGACACACACACACACATTTTCTTTCTTTCTAATAATTATTCACACCAGCATTACACAAAATTGCTTAATTCCTGCCTTCTGTTAAATCTTACTTCTCCTCCTGAACATTATTCTGTATGTACTGTACCAAGACATTCCATTTATCTCTAGGTAATTTGCTTCTTCCATTTTCTGAAGATCCCTCCTCTAGATCTTTTGTCTCCTTTAAAATATTCAGTACTTCAATTACAGTCGATTCAGATTTTGATTTTCAGTTTTAGTCTTTTTTTGACAGTCAATAGCATTAAACTTAATAAGACCTTATTTTATATTAGGCAATTCAGATCCTGCATCCAAGCTCAAAAGAATCATTTCCTTAGTTATAGCCATTTACTCCCCCAAAATTTCTGACAGGGTTCTCTGTATGAAATTTTTAAAAATCTGCCAACTTATCACACTTCCAAAAAGCATGCTGCTGGTTACCCCTCTTTAATTTCTATCGCATTTCCTGAAAAAATTCTCTGAAGTCTGCTTGGTGTATAGAAATTTCTATGCAAACACTTCCAAGCAAAAATATTCAACCTTCTGGACTTTGCTACATACCTAAGACCTATACAAATGCCCTCCCATTGTTTCTTTGTGAATTGCCTTTCCAGTCTCCCTTCCCAGTCTTTTCTAACCTCATCTGACTGATTTTTATAGGTATCAAACAATTTTTTTATGTCCTATTAATTACCCTTTTTTTAACAGCAGCTTCTATTCTAGACTGAAAACTCTACCAGAGATGGGCTTTCACTTAGCACTGTCCTCTCTCTTTATCTTTGTCTATACTCTGATATCAATCTCTGATAGGGAAGGCATGAGCTTCATAACTTCTTTATGTTATGTTGTCCTTTCTCACCTTCATTCTTGCTGGTTGGGACAGCGTCCCCAGCACCTTCTTTCTTGGGTGGCTCAAGGGAGTAGGCTCTTCAGAACAGTGGAACCAAAGGAAGCCCTGTTTCGGGAGACCATGTCTACATTGCAATGAGTGATAAAGGTATGAGGTTTAACCCATGTGGCTGCAGCACAGATTGAATCCATAGGTAATCTTGCCTGAAAGACGACCAAAGTTGAAATAACTCTTGTTGAGTGGCTTTTAATCTTTCCTGGCAATTGTCTATGCTAAGAATTATATGCATAGGAAATAGTGTCAGTCAGCCATTTCGATAAGGAAACTTTTGAAACTGGTGCACCTTTCTTGTTATCTGAGAAGGAGACAAATAACTGATCAAATTTCCTAAACTCCTTGGTCCTATGCAAGTAGAAATGTAGTTGTCTGTGTACATCTAACTGGTGAAGCTTATATTCTGCCTTGTTGGCATAATTTGGAAAAAAAGACTGGCAGGTCAATGGACTGATTCAAATTGGTCTCTGAACATACTTTGGGAAGAAAGGAAGGATTACTTCTAAGACACCCCAGCAGCGGTAGAACCTTGGAGGGGATCTCCCAGCTCCTTCAGGAGATCCCTCTGAAGTCTGGTAAAGTGGGTTAAGTAGTTCAGTGACCGGAGAGTAAAGGCCGCTGATGAAAACATACACTTCCTGTATCTGCCCATGGTTCAAGATTCCTTATTCGGTGGATGGACAGATGAAGTCTCAGCCCACTCATTTTTGGTGGCTGCTGCCACCATCATAGCATCTACCGGAACACCTTTGGTCAAAAATTCCTTGTCCAAAGGGGTAGTAATGAACTTGTTTGGCCTCCTCGGAACAGGTTTCACAAATTCTGGGGAGCCCCACACCTTTCAAATCACCACCTGAAGGAGCTGATCAAAAGGCAGAGACACCCAAGAGATGGAGGGTCGAGAACCAAAAGCCTCCAGGTACACAGATTCATCCTCAGAAGGGTTTAGGGTCTTCCAGCTACCTTTTTGCTTCAGATCTCAAGAATGTCTGAAAAGGTTACATCCTCAGAGGGTGACCTTGGGGACCCTTCTGAATCCTCTATGTCTGTGTCCAAAGTGACAGACTCCTCAGGGGAGTCTAGATGTTTCCTCTTACAAGTTCTCCTCCAAGGAACCTCTGCAGAGGGATCCTCTAGGGAGGTTTCAGAAGAGAGAGACTCACCCAAGTCCTGGGGCACTGGTTCCCTATGCCTGGGGGGGGATGGAAGAGAGGTAGAAGCCGGCTCTTTAGGGGAAGAGTGCCAGGATCCAAGCGTGAAAGCCATCTGGGGTGACAGCACACTCCCCATCACCTCGAAGGTGCCACGACCCGGGTCCAAGGAGGCCTCCAGCTTCAAAGAGCCCGGGAATCTCCCCCACAACAAAAAGGTGGGCTCCAAGGCCAATGTAGGCACCGAGCTCACCTGCGTTGAAGCTCAGAGGAAGAACCGGATCTGAAAATGGTCCGATCTGACCATCCTCCCCGGACCTGATGGGGAAACATTAGCTCCCAGATCTTTTGAAAGAAGATAAAACTGAAGAGGTCATAGCAGAAGTTAGGACTGAAAACCCAGGGGTGAGTCTCAGGCCCAACAGTTCCACCACAAAGACATCCAGGCACTCTGGCTCCGATACTGCTCAGGTTGGAGGAGGAATAGAAGCAAGGGCAGTAGTAGGTGTCAAGTTCACTTCCTTATGGGCTGGCCTTGATAAACTTTTGGCTAGGGCCGGCATTCAAAGTAACCTCTTGATGATCCACTTCATATCATCATCCAACAAGCTCTTGGAGGATCGGGAGGACGGGGTTGAGAACTTAACACTACCAGCTATAGATTTCAATAAAGATGATTGAGGGACTGAGGAGATCGGCTCCAAAGTTGGAGACCAGCTCCATATATGACTCCTACTTGGTTCTGATAAACCCTGAGGAACCGATGGAGACGATTTCTCGGGCCTGACAGCCTTCAGGTCTGATGTATCCTTGGCTACTTTTCTTACCAGCTCAGACACAGGAGCTGAAGAAGAAGCCTGTTTTGTAGATTTTTCAGATCTAGGGGACTGAGAAGGTTTTGAGGAAAACTGGGTACCTTCTAGCACCTCATCAAAAGGAGCTTTAAGCAAACCCCTAGCAATTAACTTATTCCTGCGTTCCTATAACACCCTCAAACTAAAACTATGGCAGATGGATCAGGAATCCTGCAAGTGAACTGCACCTAGACAATAAACGCAACTGGTGTGCCCATCAGTAAGTGACATATTTTGGGTACAAGAGTCACATTTTTTTAAAACCAGACTGTTTGGCTTCCTTGCCTTCCTTGGACATATTGACAACAGAAAACAAACACCACACTGTCAAGGAAAGGGTTTTATACTATGTATTCTACATGTGTAAACTACAGTTGTATATCAAAAACACTCTTAACAGGTTACCAAAAGTTTTCTTTTTTTTTTTTTTTTTGACACACATGAGAAAAAGGGCTAGAGGACAGGCCTCTAACTTAAACAATGAACTCCTTTAGCCAGAGGAGATGTCTCTAACTTAAATGATGAACCTCTCAGGGAAAGGGATTAGAAAGGGGGGAAGCCCTCTAACTTAAACGGGTGTGAGAAAAAATTAAGAAAATAACTAACTTTCTAACTTAAGCAGGTTTGTAGGAAAAGCACAAAACTTTAGAGATGGGATAGGGAGGTTTAAGGCCTAGTGACAATGACGGCCAACCACAACAGCTCGCAACAAGCGATAAACCAATAATTAACACCAACTAGAGGCTAAACACACAAAGTCTATAACTAACTAACTATTCTCAATCAAAACACTAATAATGCTAAAAAAACAGAATAATAAGGTTTCACTTAGCCTGAGCCTAGTGAGTTTAGCAGCAAATGAGATCTGGGTCACCTTCTCTAGGCATCATGGGATAGGGTATAGCCTCGAGCCAGTGGAAGTTCTCGAGCTTTAGTAAAAGACTGAGTCATCAGCAGGAATGAAAGTGAGATAGGACAACATAACATTCATGGTTTAAAATTGAAATTGGTGTGTATGAAGCAGAATCTGAAGGGTCTTTACCTAATCTGGGTAATACAGCCACCACATATTTTCCAAGATGCCAGTGCCCCCCATTTTAAACTAGTAGTAAGCAAAACTTTACAAATCTTTATCACTTTTCCTTGCCTAGCTTCCAAAGGAATAACGTCTATTCATATTATGCCTTTAATAACATCTATTCATGTTACTTCTTTCTCATGCTTCTTTATTTTTTATTTCTACCCTATTTTTTAAACCCCATTTTCATTTTATCCCACTCACAAGCTATCCCTTCTGAAGAAATTAATACATTCCCTAATAACTTTTGAATAATTTCTACTAACAATTCCTTAAATGCCTCTCTTTTTAAGTAAGTGGGGAAGTGCCTGTGTCTCATTTTATTTTGTTACCCTGTATCTTTATCTTTTATCCATGTTATTGGAAATATGTCAATGCTACCAAAACAGCACTGTAATCTACACAAAGCTTTTATTCATGCAATAAGGAAATAACACTCCAGGTGGAGGTCCATTTTTTCATGCACTCATTTTTGTTTACACTTTTGTGTGTGTCAAAGCTCTCAAATATCACAGTCCTGCAAAATATAAATTCTATCCAGTGTAGCCCAGTTATTGTAACTTTTGGAATAATGTGTAAATTCTGTTTTATTTCCTAGTACTGAAGTCACATCCTCCATACCAATTATCATATATTTCTTTATAAATGTACCCTTTTTTATATTTCCCTTCTAGGTCCTCCAGATATATAATCACTATTGTAAATCAAGTTCCAGTCTCAATCCATAAATAATATTCACTGATGAAAACTGATTATGTTTCCCAAAATGTGTTTAAGCTCCATAATAGCAGTTTCTGGTGAATATTAACACATGACAGTGTAATCTTCCTTGCCAGTAGTCTCTTACTACCCAACTCTACCATTATCCTCTTTTTTTACTATTGGAGCTTCTCTAGTAATCAGTATCATTACACCCTTTTCTTTTATTACTAATATTTTGCTGACTACCCATCCTACAATCTGTAGGGCTACTGTAAAGCATATACCTTGTTTATGTCTTTAATGTTTAAAAGGGCACTAAAGGGAAAAACAAGTAACTAAGTAAAGCAATTTTTGTTCTTATTAGCACTTGTATAAAACATTTCATGATAAAAAATGTATGTTACATTGGAAAACAGTTTTCTGTAGTGTGCAGTAAGGTGTATTTTAAATGTGTGGGGTAGTCTTTTCAGAGACTGTTGTATGTGTTAAAGATATTAAAGTTAACAAGTACTTTTTAGTTGTAAGAAATACAGATTTTACAGTATAAACAAGAGAAGAAAGGCTGAACAGACGCAAGATTAAATTAATATAATGCTGTGATCAGGGCTGCTGGGGTGGGGGTGGGATGTGAAAGTGTACTGATTATATTAAATGTAGAAGTAAAATGATAGTTTCCCTTGTTTTACAAGGGCAGATGTCTAGGTTAATTTCAATGATTTAAACCATGAGCAAGTTTTTGTTAGCAAATAGGCTTGAAAATACGAAACAAATGATGAAAACAATGAAAAAAAAAGTTATGTACTCACCATAACGTTCCAACTGAGTAGTTGTACTTCATTTGTCTTCAACCTGTGGGATACGGATCTGTATCAGATCTGAGCTCCAGACTCCTCCCCTTACCCAAATACACCTCTACTGCCTTCCATCCTCATATCGAATTTGCTGAACTTATACTGAGAACCCGACCTGATAATATACTTGTGACCTATACTGCAGCCCGTAGGCTGATCATGCGCCAAGGTCCGGGGGAAGGAGGGAGGGATGGTTGAAGACAAATGAAGTACAACTACTCAGATGGAATGTTATGGTGAGTACATAACTTCTTTATCTGAAGTAGTTTATTTCATATGGTCTTCAACCTGTGGGACAGAGTTTCCAGCTACTAAACCCCTAGGAGGCCCTCACGGAAGGATATTACAGAGCACCGTGGAACCAAAGGATTCTCTCCTTCTGGAAGTCAAATCCAATTTGCAATGAGAAATAAATGTATGAGATGAGGACCAAGTAGCTGCAGAACAAATGTCATCCAAAGACACTCTAGACCAAAAAGCCGCAGACGTAGCCATGGATCTAGTGGAATGAGCTTTCACCTGCCTGGAGGAGACATTCCTGAAAACTTACCTCTGCAACTCTTGCTATCCTCCCTACACTGTCCACTATTTCCTCAGTGGCCTGACAATTAGTCAATTTATCTTTTCCAACATGGATAATGTTCACAGAACTGATGGTGCTGCAGGGTCTGTGCATCGTGATATTGATATGACCGAGGCAGTTGTGACAGATTCTGAAAATGAAGAACATAAAGCATGGGTCTTAATGAATTTCATTCAGGAAGAAGAGTTGAAGGATGGCGAGGAGGCTGATTGGAATGCAATGGTTGAGCACGTTACAGAAACAGCATTGTTGGTAAGAAGCCAGAAGAAAAAGAAACAAATTTTGGGAATGATGGTATAAACCTGGAGGCATTTTTTTTACTAATTGATAATTTGTTTTTTAGAACATACACCTGCACCATGGTGAAGACAGAAGAATTAATACAAATGTGGAAAGGAGAACTTCAAAGACTTGTGCTGAAACTGTGAGTTAAATAGAAGAAAAAGAAGGAGCATCATGGAGTAAGAGGGAAGGGCAGGAATTTAAAGGAGCACTGATGGACTAATGTGCAGAGGACATGACCAGAACAAAAAACAATAAAAGCCATTACCGGGTATGGTAGTATGAATAACATTATCTTGCCATTGGGTTTTGATTTAAAACACAAAAGAGGATTTATTTGCTATGCTATAGGCAGGATTCACAAATTCATGCTCAAGCCTACAAAACAGCAAGCTCCTGCAAAACTAGAAGAGAAATAATGTTATGTTTTTCTCCACTCCTCAAAAAACTTCTATCCAATCCAAGTGTAATATTCCAGGACCTAAAATGTAACCTCATTCTAAACATTTCAAAAACAAAAGTATCTCGGACTTGCAACTGACCCATCATTCACCTTCTCTCATCACACCCATAGTATCACTACTAAAGTGTCCTCCCAACTTAAATTTTTTTTACTGTTATTTCCCACTTTCTTTCACCTACTACATGAGCTGTAATAGCCAAAAGTGTCTTAATTCCAAAACTAGAATATTCCCTTTCTCTCCTCTGTTTACATTCTTTAGTCAACACATGAAAAATTACAACCTGATGAAAATAAAATTTACAGATTTGTCCTGCTGTCAGATATCAACATTTCTTAACGCAAACCATTACAAGATTTCAATTACCCATTATCAGCAAAACTATTTTTTCTCAGTAACTTGATATTCAAAATTCTGCAACTTGATTAGTAAAATTCTTCTCCTTATCAAAGATAAAGCTGTTCTCTTAGAAGTCAAACTGATTTGACTAATTTGGCCAGACCAGAATTCAGAACCATCATTGCTGACAACAGCTTTCTCCAGATTAGGCCCAGCACTGTAGAACCATCTCCCAAACAAAGTAAAAAAAAAATCAGGTTTTATAGGCCTTCAAATCTGCACTACATAACATTTACACAACAAAGCTATGTGCACCTGCTTTTGTGATATTGGCTAACTGACTTTGCAATTTTTATTTGATACTTAAACATATGCTATACTTTATCCATCATACTGAAGTTAAAACTTTATACCACATGTAAAGATTGTAGATAGTGTATAAACTGTTTTTAGAACTTTCTGGTTAAATTTGTTGTACATCTTAGTGTATAAAATAATGTGTTTTATGCATGCTTTTTCAACCAGTGCACCATGACATTTCTAATTTTGTACAGTAACACCATGCTTATATTGCTCTTTAGTTTTATAACATGATTGTTCTGATCTATTATTTATTTTATTATTTTATTTGCTTCTGATTAGTGGGGAAGTCTGACTGGGTGCACTGCCCATTTTCAGTGAAGGGTCAAGGAGAAAAGCTCCAAGAAATAGTAGATACAGTATACTACACTACAAAGTTTAAACAAATTTTGAAAAAGATGTACAAAATAATGAATTTGTTAAATGAAATAAACAGGAAATATCACACAAGCATATAAAGTGTAGTAACGCCTAAGAAGTGACATTGGTGCACCTTATAGAACACGACTGAAGCATGAAATTATCAGTATAGATGTAACAGCATCATTAAGAAGTACAAAGAATCAAACATTTGCGAGCTAAGTATTTGCTATTCTTTCATATTCATTTGGATATATAAGCAGTTAAGAAAACAATAAAGCATAGATTTCTCATGGGGAAGTGCAATAAATGTACTTCAATAAGACATAAAATGCCATCAGAGAAGTAATTATTTAGTAAGTAAGAAGAAGAAATCTAGAGTATTTTGGCGTTTTTTTTTTTATCCTGGAGATACAGAACACTTGCAGATTTTAGTATGAATTGGATGGAGTCTGACTTGAATTTATACCACTAAAGGTACTCAGGTCATGACTTACAGATACTAGTATGAATTAGATGGAGTTTGACTTGAATTTATACCACTAAAGGTACGCAGGTCATGACTTAAAAAGGTCGTGGATAAGTTCACTTACCTGATTAACAAATGATAGATTTATGGATAGACAGATAAGCAATGAAGACTTCAGTGAATTAACATATGAAACTCATTTGTTAGTTACCATAATGCTTTAGGAATAAAACTGAGAAAACAACATGCTTTCACCATGGTCTTTCTCTTTTAGAACTTAGCAGATAATTAAATATAAAATTAAATGTACAGTTTAAAACATCAGATGTAGAAGAACATGAGTTAAGAATTTTTTTCAGAAAATTCAATCACAATGGACATTTCTTGTAAGACTGCCTTTTTTAGAACAAAAAAGGGAAATGAATAAGAAAATACTAGAGATGAGAAATGACTAGCCGAAAATGTTACTGAAGATAATTGTGAACAAGAAAGTACTTTGATGAAA
Source organism: Protopterus annectens (assembly GCF_019279795.1). Taxonomy (NCBI): domain Eukaryota; kingdom Metazoa; phylum Chordata; order Ceratodontiformes; family Protopteridae; genus Protopterus; species Protopterus annectens. Next base: position 721,026,759 of record NC_056739.1, read on the forward strand.
ATAAGTGAAGAAAACAAAGGTCAAATACTGAAAGGTAAAGGTAAATAAAGAGGGGATGGGATGGTCTGTGGACAGACAGGTATCAGGTACAAGTTAAAAGTAAATATGCAGTATTAGAAAGTGATAAAGGAGAACAGGGTGAGTTGGAGACAGAGGAAGAACAAAATGATGAAAAATAATTTGGGAAGGGTTAGAAGAAGAAACAGAAAAATAAAAAAATTGGAAGCAAAAATGCTAAGAAAGGAAAAGGATGATATAGGAATACTGATATTAAATGGAAAAAGTATATTAAATGATACCAAGAGTATGTTAGTTACTAAATACTTTAAGAAATTAAGGGCGGATGTGATATGTTTGTTTGAACCAAGATGTGTGAAGAAGGAAAAAAAAAAAAAAAAAAAAAAAAGAGAGAGAGGACTGGGGCAATGTGGGTAAGGAACATTATATGGCCAGTGGTAAATCTGACGTGTTCAGGGATAGGGATTCTAATAAGTGAGGAAATAAAAATGTTAGACATGACTGTAGTAGTACCTAGAGTAATATGTGATATGATTAGATTAGCAGTGTTACATGCACACAGAGGTATGCCTAAAAAGAAAACAATGTTTGAAGAAATGAAGTATATAATGGTAAATATATCAATTATTATGGTGGGATGAGATTGTAACAGTAATGTAAAAGAAAAAAGAGGCAAATAAGATAGTAAGATGATGAAAGAGTTAATCAAATGTGAAGGGCTGAAAATAGGACAAACAGAAGATGATTTTTTAAACTTAAATAGCTTAACTAATATATTCAAAGATATGAAGGAAATTAACAGTGCAGTATAGGCTAATGGGTGTACTGTGTTTAACTGAACTTCTCTCATGTCAAGTGTAAAACACTGAGAAAATAAGTTTAATCATACACAATACAATTAAAAATAATAAAAAACAATAATACCAGCACAAAAAAACCCTGAGAACAATAACTACTTCCTCTTCCAATAATAACACTAAACCCCCACCCCACGTAACACTAGCCTTAAATTTATCTAATTAGTGGAAGTGTTACGGGAAGGGTTTAATGACATTAAGCTCACTACCCAAGACATACTCAGACACACAAACATTCACAAACACACACAAAGAATACTACATCTATTCCCTAACCTAACCCTTACCCTAAAATACACGAACTTGAACACAAACAAACATCCATCCTTGACTCACCCGTGACCCTAACCCTAATTCACAAATACAAATAGAAACACACACACACACACACACACACACACACACACACACACACACACACACACACTCTCTCTCACCCACCCCCAACCCCACTTACCTGTATTGAAATTCCATATGCTAAAACTATCCAGCATTTGGCCATCTGCACCTTCGACACATTCAGGCATCCTCACAGTTGACATAAAATCTCTCCGCTTGCATTTGTCGAACAAACATATATTCAGTCAAACACAGGGAAACTGGGCTAATATAGGAGATGATAGGTATCAAAGGAAAATAAATAAAAAGGTTAATTGGTGTAGTTAACAAAAAGGATGAAATCAAGGAAGATCTCCTATTGAATTGACTGTATACTGGTGCTAGAACTTTCCAGTACTGGCTGTATGTCATTTTTGCCTAAATATTTTATTTTAAGTTTTGTCCTCCTATGGGCAGCACACACGTGATATCAGCTAAGGTTCTTTCCCTTCCCAGGCCATCATCTTTATAATAGTTACCCTTCTCCACCTCTCCTCTTCTTTGCTACTCCCCCCTGCCCCTGGCCATTTTACCATCCCTTGTCAGCCTGCCTTACTACGGCTGAAACACTCCACTTCACTTGTCTTTCCTGTTTCCTTACTGTCTTTATTTTACTGACCTGGCTGCTGCTCTCCTTTCTCTTTCTTTCCTACCTTACTCCTTATCATTTGACTCTATTTTGTATCTGCTTGCCTACTTTCTATCCTTACTTATCACTCTCCCTCTGCTAACTACTACTGTCCTTGTATACCTGTGCTTGCTATATTCTTGGAAACTACTGCCTACTCTTTTCATCCTTTTTATGAGAAAAGAAATAACTCTCCTTATTATTTGGCTAAACTACATAGCATATGAAACAGTAGTGTTTCAGCTACTCTGCTTGCTGATACACTTTGCTCTCCTCTCTGGCTGTTTCTGCCCCGCTTCGCTCCCCTCCCTACCCCCTTATCCCACCCACCCTACATAACTGTAGCCTTATACCTAACAGACCACACCCCTCTACATCTACACCTATCCTATACTCCTACATACCACACCTCCTCTTTATCCACACCTACCCTAATCATCTATCTCACTTGCTCAACCCTCCTTCTGATACCTCCCTCTACCTCTCCTCTCTCCCTCCCCACTTAAAACTACACAGATACCTTGATATCCACCTGTGTTATTTACTCACTCTAGATACTAAACCCATATCTAGTCTACTCCTCTCTGTCACATCTCAACATGTCTACCAAAACTCACAAACCAATATCTAAAACCCCTGTAACAGGAACTACTCTGAATAAGTTAACACTTCTACTTATTATTTCTCTGGCCCTCACACTACCATACTTCCTAACCTGTTATGAATCGAATTCCAATTACCACTTTAATTTCTCTCCCAAACATACTGCCTTTGAATTCCTAACCACAAATTTGACTCATTTAAACATTACATCTACCCCTAGCTACCTCCTTGCCAGATATCACAGACTGTTCCACATTAAAATTCTAAATCTCTTGATTAGGAAACCAAAATACTCACTGTACTCCCCCATCACAGCCTACCTCAAACATAAGCATTCTACCTTAGCAGATGGGGACATCCACCCCAACCCAGGGCCCTTAACCACTTCATCTGATGAGGCAACCACTTTACTAAACTCTTCCCTTCCACTACCAACCTCTAATCCAAATACTTTACTCATAGGTCACCTTAATATACGAAGCGTCAATAACAAAATCACCCATCTCCACTCCCTTCTTCAACATCACTCCTTTGACATTCTCTGTTTAACTGAAACCTGGTTGAAACCCTTTACTAAAGACAATGTAATCCTACCTCCAGGCTATAACATCCTAAGACTTGACCGCAAAACTAAAAAAGGCGGAGGAGTTGCAATTCTATTCAAAACAGAACTTAATGTAACATTAATACCCTATGATAACCCAGACAGTAATAAGACTGAACTTCTCATCTCGAAGCTGCAACTAAACCCTAAAAAATCCATCTATATTATCTGTATATATCTACCTCCTGGAAATAATTCCACCACTATAGAAAATATCCTAAGTTGGCTCTCCACCTCCTATCCTCAAGAAACCATAATTCTTGGTGACCTCAACCTGGACTGGTCCTCTTTAACTACTAATAACCCAGCTTTCCATATCAACCTCTCTGGCTTCAGTCAAATAATAAACACCTCTACCAGGATTAATAAATCTAACAACAAAGGAAGTACTCTAGATTGGATACTTATTAACAAACCTCAACTTAAATATCAGTCTGGAACAGTACCTGATGACTTTAGTGATCACAATCTAACCTTTATTATTAGGCAAAGAAATGCCTCTAACAATACACCTATCTATAGGACCTTACGCAATCTCAAATGTTTCAACCCTACTCAATTTAGAACTGAACTAAAGGCCTGCAATTGGAACCCACTAAAGACACTTCCCTTGAAGAAGCTGTGCTTTTCTTCAACACCACCTTCCTAACTATTCTTGATAATCATGCCCCATCACGCTCCATCCGAATTAAATCTAAACCTGCCCCCTGGCTATCTAAAGACACAAGACAAAAAATGATTCTTAGAAACAAAGCATGGAAAAATGGCGAGCTAGCAAATCTAGCGTAGACCAACAGACCTTTAGACACCTAAGAAACTCTACCAAAAAAGCCATTTTCTCTGATAAAAGAAGTTATTATAGTAATCTCCAACAAGCTAACCACAACAACCCTCAAAAATTCTGGTCAACCCTTAACAGGCTTCTACACCCTGGACAGACTACCACTCCTTCCCCTACCGGATCTGAAAAGAATTCCACCCTTGATACTGCCAACACTTTCAACTCTTTCTTTATTGATACTATTAACTCTTTGGCCTCACACCTCTCTAGTGACAACACTAGTATCCCGATCCTGCCACCTCCAAACTACCAGCCTTTAGGCTACAACACATCTCGAATGCCATTATACAAAAATGTATTCACATACTGAAACCATTCATACCCTCAGCAGACGAAATCCCATCTGAATTCCTTCAAAATCAGCATGAAATTGCCTACCCCATATCTATTCTTATTAACAGAACCATAAATGAAGAAACCATACCTGACATCTGGAAAATCTCTCACATCATACCCTTACACAAAGGAGGTAACTCCTATGAATACTCTAATTATAGGCCCATTGCGCTCTTGTCCCCACTAGCAAAAATCATGGAAAAATGTGTCCATTATCAGTTAATGGACCACCTAATAAAAAATAACATTCTCACTCCCTGTCAACATGGCTTTAGGCCTTTTCATAGCACAACCACCGCTCTCCTCACCTTTACAGACCTTATTAACAAGAACCGAAATAATTGTACCCTGTCTTCAGCTCTCTTCATTGACCTATCTAAAGCCTTCGATATGGTCAACCACTCTATTCTCTTAAAAATTCTTGAATCTCTCTCCTTGGAATCTAAGACTGTCCAATGGTTTTGTTCCTATCTTACAAACAGGAAACAAGCTGTTCTCTGGGATAATAAACTCTCATCCCTTCTCCCAATTTCACTCGGGGTCCCCCAAGGCTCCATTCTTGGACCACTTCTTTTCTCCCTCTTTATTAATGACTTACAAACAGCTATCCCCCAGGCTACTTGTATACAATATGCGGATGACTCCACATTAATTTGCTCTGCTAAATCCATCTCTGAACTTCAAACTATTACTCAAGCTGTTTTCTCTAAAGTTGAAACTTGGTTCTCAAAACGCTGCCTACTCCTAAACGCTAAAAAAACCAAACTCCTACTCTTTAAGCCCAGTACCAGATCCCCTCTATTAGACTTTACTATCCTATCTAACAATGGAACCATTATATCACCTGACCCCGATACCAAACTGCTAGGTGTCACGATTGACAACAACCTTACCTTTGATTGTCATATCAACAATACCATTAAATCTGTAAACAGGAAACTTGGCTCTCTTTATAGAATTAAAACTTTCTTAACCTCCCAAGCCAAAGCTACTCTTGCCCACTCTCATCTTATCTGGACTCTTCACTATGCCTCACCAATCTATACGAACCTTAAGAAAAATAATCTCTCAAAATTATGTTCCACGTACAATAATATAGCTAGATTTGTCACTGGTCAACCCTTCAGAACTCACCACTGTCTGAATCTGCAGCAACTTAACTGGCTTGAATTGTCTAACATGCTGCTACAGTCTCAACTGACATTTGTCCAAAAAGCATTCTACCAACCTCAAAACACACCTATACTCTCTAACCTCATAACCCCCTACTCTAATCTGAACTCCCTCCGTTCATCAAGTAAGCTGCTAGTTACCTTAACCAAATCCAATAACCTAGCAGGTGATTCCCTTTTCTCTAACACCATTGGAAAACACTGGAATCAATTACCTACTGAACTTACTTCCATTGCATCTACTGTTCTGTTTAAACAAAAACTTAGAATTTACCTTAAAAGCCACTGGATGTGTCCCTGCTCTAATCCTGACTAAAGTAATTTGCCCCATCTAATCCATCTCTCTCTCCCTACTTTTCTTTCCATCCTGCTTCCTCTCTTTTTCTTTCTATCTCTACCTCTGTGAAGTCCTCCTCTTCATCTATCCTCCTTATGGCTAGAAATCTCTTCCACACTAGTATTTCTCTTTATTCTTGCTCTCTCATTTTTCGCTGCTTCTCTCTCCTTGATCTTTGAGCTCTCTTCTTGGTATTAAAACATGTTAGTTTATTCATCTGGATGTTACTTTTTCCCTAGATTGTCAACTTCCTCTTCTTTCTTTTGACAACTTTCTGTCATTTCTCTTGCCCTGCTCTTACTCTTACTATTCTTGTTTTTAGAAATAGGTAAAAATGTGTATTATGATTTATTTTTTGTGCTTAAAATGTATTTCATTTTTTAAATGTGGAGCTTTTCTCCCCGGGCCTCTGCTGAAAATGGAAATATATCCAGTTGGACTAGCCCAGTCAACAAATGTAAAATAAAAAATAAAAATAAAAATAAATAAATTATTTAAAGAATATACAATGAAAAGTGTGCTATGAAAAATGGACATAAAGATGGGTGGAGAATAAGAAAAGGCATAAAAAAGTCTCTCAAGGCAAGCACTTATCAATCCAAAAAAAAAGAAGTTATGTCTTACCATAACATTCCATCTGTGTTGCAGATCTTCATTCATTCATTACTGATAGGACTTCGGTTCCGTCCTCAGAACCGACATGGCCGGTACCAAACTTCCGCCAGCCAAAAACTCTCAGCTAAGTCCTACCCACAATGCCCCTCTCATAGTCTCTTCAGATCGAGTTTGCCCACCCTTATACTATAAAGAGGTTAATAATAATAGAAGGAGGCTCTGTCTGAGCGGATACCATAAGCAATAAGGTAATCCAAAAGTCCACCAGGAGTCCAGGCAGGGGGAAGGAGGGTGGGAAGTAATGAATGAATGAAGATCTACAACACAGATGGAACGTTATGGTAAGACATAACTTATTTACCTGATGTTGTAAATCTTCATTCATTCCTTACAGATAGGATGGAGTTCCCACCTACTTCTAGTCCTGGGTGGCCCTAAGGAAGGATATTCCTGAGCACCATAGAACCAAAAGATGCTCTTCCTTGGAGGCAAAAATTCAATTTGTAATAAGTGATATAGGTATGTGGACTTGCCAAGTGGCTGCTGCACAGATATCGTCCATAGAGGCTCTGGAGTGAAAGGCCACTGAGGTTGCTATTGATCTAGTTGAGTGAGCCTTTATTTTGGAAGGCAAGGACAAATTGTTCTGTCAGTAGATGAAAGTAATGGCATTTCTAAGCCAAGAAGATAAGTTCATTTTGGAAACAGACTTACCCATCCTGGGTCCTGCAAAAGCTACAAACAGTTGATCCATTTTCCTAAGAGATTTTGTTCTGTCCAAGTAAAAACGAGTTGCCTATGAACATCAAGGGTATGTAGAAAGTACTCCCCTTTATTGGAATGAAGGGGAAAGAAAACGGGTAGGTCAATGGAATGGTTGATGGAAAAAACAGAAATGACCTTGGGCAAAAGTGAGGGATTAGTACGAAGAGAAACTCTATCCTTGTGAAAAATCAGATACGGTCTCTTGACACTCAAGGCCTGCAACTCAGCAACTCTTCTCGCTGAGGTAAGGGCTACTAGGAGTAGGTTTTCCAGGACAAAAATTTTATATTGCATGAATTAGAAGGCTCAAAAGGAGGACTTGTTAATGACTGAAGCACCAATGTCAAGTCCCATGGCTTTGTAGGGGGCTTGACAGGAGGTTTAATATGTAATACTCCTTTCATGAAGGTTTTGCACAGTCGGTGTGACATAACTGATGAAGTGTCAATTCCATTGTGAAAATTTGCAATAGCTGCTAAATGTACTGTAATTGTCGATGATGAAGCTCCACCGTGTAACAGGGTAGTGAGATATTCTAGGATCTTCTGAATCGGTATAGAGAAGGGATCCATGATTTGTTCTTTGGCCCATATAGGGAACCTAGTCCACTTACTGAAATATTTTTTTCTGGTGGATGGTTTGTGCGAAGCCAGGAGGATCTTGCGAACAGGGGATGAAATATCAGGTAGCCTGGCAATCATCAGAAGTGGAGAAACCAAGCTGTGAGCTTGAGGCTGTGGAGATTGGGGTGAATCAATCCCTGAGGGTGAGTCATCAGTCCTTGAGATTGATCCAGGATCCAGGGGCTGTGGATCAGGTGAGGACATAGGAATGGGAACCAGACTCAGACTTGACGGGGCCAATAAGTGGCAATGAGGATCACTTTGCTTCTCAACCTTTGAGCTTTCTGTAGAAATACTGGGATGAGGGGAAACGGGGGAAAGACATACAGTAGACCCAGGGGCCAACTGTGCATCACAGCATCCCTCAGTGACTCCCCCTGAGGGGGGATCAGGGCAAAGTAGCTTCTGCATTTGTTGTTTAGGGGTGAAGCAAACAGGTCACAGAAAGGCCTGCCCCAGCGACGGAAGATTTGAGCCGCTATAATCGGGTCGAGGGAGCACTCGTGAGGCATCAATATGTTCCTGCTCAGATTGTCTGCAATGATATTGGAGCTCCCAGGAATGTGCGTCACTATGAGAAAGCATCTGGAAGCCATTGCCCAATGCCATATTCTCATGGTTTTCCGACATAGGGACTAAGACCTGGTTCCACCTTGTTTGTTGATGTACCAGATGACTGACATGTTGTCCAACTGAATTGCAGTGGTTCCGGAAGGAATGGATGTGTGGGACGCTTGCAATACTAAGAGAACTGCCCTCAATTCCAGGACATTTATGTGCAAATTGGAGGACCAAGTGCCTTGGACCATCCTTCCCTGGAAATGCCCCCCCACCCTAACAGGGAAGCGTCCATGGTCATCGTGGACTTGGGCTGGGGGAGACAGAATGGTCGACACCAAAGATTTGCTTCTGGCTTCATCCACCATAGCATTTCTTTCTTGGAAAAATTTGTAAGCCGTATCATGTGGTCGAGTGGGTGGGTTAAGATCGACCATTGTGATGAAAGAAGCCACTGTAATAGTCTCAGGTGCAACCTCGCCAGGGGTACGAGGGTAATGGTTGCTGCCATAGAGGCTAGTAGTTGTAGTACAAGGCATGCTGGTACAAATGTCTGTGGAAGGAGAACTTGAATCTAATTTCTTATTTTTGAAAGCCTGTGAGGAGGAAGGGAAGCTTGACAGGACGTTGTGTCAAAGATCGCTCCAACGAATTTCAGTGTTCTTGTTGGAGCCATGTTTGATTTTTCTATATTGATTATGATACCTAGGTGAAGAGCAAGGCCTTGAGTGTAAGACAGACTGAGAATGAGAACGTTCCTGGTTGTGGCGGTGAGGAGCCAATCATCTAGATATGGAAACACCTGGAATCCTTGTAGTCGGAGATGAGCTACTATGACTGCCATACATTTGGTAAACTCTCTGGGGGCTGTCGAGAGACCAAAGGGCAGTACCCTGAACTGGTAGTGATTGGCTCCCAGCTGGAAGCAAAGAAATCTCCAGGAGTGTTTGTCCATCTTTATGTGGTAATACACATTCTGAAGGTCTATAGAGCACATCCGGTTGTCCTTCCCCAGAAAGGGGAGAATGGATTGCACTGTGATCATCTGGAATTTTTGAGGTTTGATGAATTTGTTTAGTATGCTGAGATCCAGTATTGTTCTCTAGTCCCATGTCTTTTCTGGCACTAAAAAGAACTTTGAGTAAAACCCAGATCCTATTTGGTCTTGTGGGACTGGTTGGATGACTCTTTTTCTTAGTAGCTTTTTGATTTCCCAGGCTGCAGCATCCCTTTGACCAGGTGGAATGTCGGGGATTTGTTTGAGGGGTCTGGGAGTGAGATTGAATGGGATATGACAGCCTCTGGACATTATTCTCTGCACCCATGAATCCATTGTTATGAGTTGCCAGGCTTGTTGGTGCAAAGAGAATAATCCCCCAACTGCTTCCAGGGGAAAGCAATCAGGCCACTGCTCAGGAGTGCTGGAATGGTTGGCCAGAGAATGAATCCCTGGCACCCTGGTTGTGCGGACCCCCTCTGCCCCGAAAGGGACGTCTTCCAGATGAGTTGCTCCCTCTGCACCAAGGAGAACGCTCATCACAAGTGCCACGAAAAGATCCCTGGGACTTCTTGAACCACAATTTTCCTCCCCTCTGATTTCTGGAGTAGGATCTCTGGGGGGTGGAAAAACATATGCCCATGGCAGACAAGGTCTTTCCATCTTTCTCGCTGCGTGATAGTGTGTCTCTTACTTTTGGACCAAAGAGGGAAGATTCGTCAACAGGCACATTGACAAAGGAAGATTTGAAAGGGTCCGCAAAGTCATACAAACGCATCCAAGCTGCTGTCTCATGACGATGCCCGATGCGGCTGCTCAAGCTGCCCCCTCAGAGGTGTGAGAAATCAAGAGCATCAAGGAGTTCAAGATGGATTCTAGGGTAGCTAGCTGTGAGGCAACAGTATCACGCACCTCCTCAGGCAGTACCTGCGCGAAAGAGGCAGACATTTCTGAAATTAAGTCTCTTTGGAGGTGAGTAAATGTGCCAGGTAATTCAGCGACTGAATGGTAAAGGTCGCTGAAGCAAAGGTCAGCTTCCCCAGTCTGTCCAAAGCCTGAGACTCCCTGTTCAGGGGATGAACACTGGAACTATCTTCTGCCAGTTCCCTCTTAGTGGCTGCTGCCACGACCATGGAATCTACTACTAGCTGTTTGGACCAGTCGGGATGGTCTTCAGGTCTGGACAAAATTTTATCGGGCCTCCGGGGACAGGTTCGCTGTTATCCGGAGCCTTCCAGGCACGCTGCACGATAAGCCTAATGAGCTCATCTGCAGGTGGGGTCACCCAGGAAATAGATGGTCAAGCACAGAAAGCCTGCAAGGAAACCAATTCCTCGGAAGAAGGGTTGGAGGATTTCCAATCTTCCCTCTGCTTGAAGATCACAAGAATGTCGCCAAATGAGATGTCTTCCAGGGGATCTGAAGAGACTATGAGAGGGGCATCATGGGTAGGACTTAGCTGAGAGTTTTTGGCTGGCAGGAACTTGGTACCGGCCGTGTCGATTCCGAGGATAGAACCAAAGTCCTATCAGTAAGGAATGAATGAAGATTTACATCAGATGCTATATTTTGTGTGTTGAAAATGAAGAGTATCTTTTCTGATCAATGCAAGACAGTAGTATGTTTAAGTACAGAGACTGGTTTACTGTTCCCTGAATGAAAAGTGTTAACAGCTGTTTCTACAGCTAACATAACAACAGGGCACAGGCTCTAATAATATCCCCAACTTTTATAGTTATTTGCTCATCCTGAACTGTCCCCAGGTTGGAAAGGAATAGGATACTGGGATTTGGGGTGAATCAAGTAGTGACCTTAGTGATACTTAACTGCTCATACACACAGTTCATTAAGGTGAATAGTTGTTCTGTCCCACTGGAAGCAGAAACAAGAGACTGCCAAGATAGCCATGATAGCTGAAGGAGGAAGGTGCAGATACAACAAAGGAAATTCAGGTCCACAAAAAAGAATTGAAAATGGAGAAAACAGCAACACCAGAAAACACAGCAGGCATCAGGGACCCCCTAAAAGCTCTGATCTGGAGTCTCAAGCAGGGAAACCAATAAAGCAAACCCAACTCTACAGAAAGGGAAGAGGGAAGAGCAGATTCCCTTGAAAATACACTTTTTTGTACTGGAAAAACACAAAGAAATTAAAAAACCTGCAATGAGAATAAATATACCTAACAGCTAGCCTCAAGGTAGAGAGAGTCCTTAGAGACCTGAGATTGATGAAAACACTCATATGGATTAACGTGGAACAAGACCTCCTCTTTCAATGGGAACAGAAATTAGAGGATGGAGGTTTAAGATCAGGCATGACAAAAAAAATACAAAATACCTACACCAACAGTGTACTGAAACTTGAAAACAAGATCAAAAACTACAACAATGAATAGGTAAGGGTTGATTCAGGAAAAACAAGAGAGTGCCAGTATAGCTGTAACAGCTGAAGGAGTAGGGAATTTGAGAGAAAGATAAAGTAAAAGATTACATGGATTCCAATGGGACACTAAATCAAAAGAGGAGCAGCCAATGTGGATGTGAGACCCTAGAGGCTGCCCCACCTAGAGAGAAGCCTAACTTGATTTACCAGGACAGCCCCCAGAAATATCATTAAAATACAAAATACCTAGTTAATGGAACAAATGTGAATAACCACAAAACAAAGGAACCAGGACGACAAAGTGGGGTAGAGGAAGACACACAGCACTGGAAATTACAGGATTTCCAGACAGAATCACCACAACAGTGCCAGACATACAAAAGAAGGACCCAGAGTTGAGATTCTAGAAAGACCAGACACCAAAAACATAAAGAACACAGAAATCACAGAGAGAGAACAGATGAACTCCATATCCACAAACTGACAAAAAAACAATATATATGGTTAGAAATAGCAGGTATAGGGAACATTTTCATGAGGGAATAGCCCATAAATACCAGGGTAAGTTCTAGAAGAACTCTAGTATTCCCCTTACATAAATAAAATAAAGGTTCTAGCGAAAGGAATGCCTTTCATCTCACATGAGCAAAGGTCTGAAACTTTATGTTAGAAACTAAACCTCAAGATCTACTTTCAGAAAAAACCATAGAAATTCAAACGAGGAGCAAACCCCAACCAACAGCATCACTATCAATAAAGGAAAATATGGAAAAACCCTAATGAATTTTGCTCACCTATACACCCAACTCTGAATGCATATGAAAGTAAATGTAAGGAGGACATAAGCAGACTACTTAAACTAATTGGAAACAAAGTTTACAATGTGAGCGACAAAGGGACTGATGCTTTAAAAACTTTAGCAGGGACTAAAGCAAAAATCTAAAGAAGATAAAGGTGGTGGCATTTTCATGATGGATACCAAAATCTACAACTTAAAAACTGAAGGAATGCAAAAATACAAGAATTACTATGATACAGTAACCCTAAACACAGTAGAGGGCTTACAAAATAATCCTTAATCAACTAACCAATCTACAAATAAATGTCCTAGTCAGCAACAGTTTCTTGGTGTTCCATACAGCAGCACGCCCACAGAACCCAAACTTTTTTGGCATTCTTAACCAAATAAGATCATCACTGATCACCCATATAGACAAGTGGTAGTATGGAGAGGGTCTGCCATGGTCACTATCCATTTGTTTGTAGTATAAGATTAAACCACTGTGCAGGAAGCAAATTCTTACATACTGGACACACTAGACTTCCAAAAAAAAGGACAAAGAAAATAAGAAGCACTCTTGATAAGTTAGATGTAGAGGTACTCAGCAGTGTACTGCCCCATAATTACTACACAGATACTGTAAATCAAACTATGGAAAGGGAAACAACCTCAGTACAAGAGGAAATCAAGTTAACGACTATACTTCTGAAAATTCTGCTCAGTAATAACTACTTCATTTACAGCAAAATCATTTACAGAGAAATCAAAGGCATATCAATGGGTAGCCATGGCATCAATCCTTGCCAACGTGGCACTCAAAAATACAAAAATGACACCATTTACCAATCAGAATACAACAGGATCAAAGGGTACTTTAGGTGTATTGATGATATTTTTATCATTTGGAAGAACAGTTTGAAACTTGTAAATATTTTATGCACACATCAGTAATTCAATGGATTTTTTAAAAGTCAACACACACCATGGCAGAGAAAAAGTAAACTTCCTGGATTTAATTATATTTATTTTAGTTGAGACAGGAAATTCAGCAATGACTTTTTTCAGGAAACCCATCACAGTAAAATTCTTTTTGCACACTACACGTCTCCACAATATAAAACGGAATATCTTCAAATCACAAAGGATATGCATGGTCTGAGTCTATATTGACCTGGTTGGATTTTTAATAAACATCAATGAGCTCCATAAGACCTGCTTGAAAGGGGGTATGGTCATAAAATGTTAAAGAATTTAAACCAACATAATAACCCTAAGTACACCACATGTATGAATAAAAAAGCACCTGACCCACAAAATATATGCTAGTCGATTTCACCAGATAAAATAATCTAACATTTTATTAGGAGCTTTCATCTAACATGTAGTTTATACTTCTCAGAATAATAAAATCCCACTCACAATGCCTTATAAAAACATCTTGCCTTATATCTAATTACATAATGTTCTGCCATATTCAAAACTTAAAGTGACAAAGTAAATAATTCCATTTCTATTAATTTTGACACTGAGTAAATATAAAATAAATAACAAACCTAAATATGTATTCATATATAAAATCCATGTTAAATATGATAAATTAAATAAAATGCACATTTTACAAAATACCAGAATGAAACTGTAATAAATTATTAATAGAAACCCCTTAATTAATTCATGGAGCGACATTAGCATTCAAACAATTTGCTAAAAAACTTCTCTAGATTCCAGGCAATACTTTCAGTCACCCCCCCCCCCCCCATTACGTTTTGAAACAGGTCAGTACCCACTAGAGTGAGCAAAAAAGAAAAAAATGAAGTTTAAAGGAGAGATTCACTCTTTTCCTGTGTTTTCAGTTTTTTCCACACTGCTGGCACTTGGCATTTCAAGTGCCAACATTTCAATTGGGAGCTGTTTGAAGCCTTCTCAAAAACAACAAAAAAATCTAACCCAAATAAATCCAATATAAACAAGAGAATGCTTAAAGAATGCATTTGTGTAGTCATTATATCTTATACTGTAAATGTGCTCATAAATATGTTGTCTCTAAGTGTGTTTCATCTTGCCAATGTAAAATGCCAGACAAGACTTGCACAAAGCTATACACAAAACACCTTTACAGGCACAATTGTGCTTACCTTTGCAAGCAAGCATCTTGGTGAAGGTAATATCCTGAATATATGATACTTAATAAAAACAGTACTGACTACATGTTCCACAGCTATCCATCACAACCCCAATGGAATCCATAGTGGGTGTTTGTGTTTCAGTTATTTTTTTTACATTTCTTCCTATTTTGAAAAGAAAATTTATATTCATCTCTAAGATTTTTAACAAATTCTGGTTTATAACCACAGTTGCAGCCCAATTCCCTTCATAATCTCTTTTATATGTAAGAAATTGTTGAAGGAAGTTACAATCATATATCTACTGATAGGCTCTCAGACCCATTCAATTTGTGTGTGCCACAGTCAGTGTCTTTTACTAGGCCCCTTAACATGATAGGCATAAGTCTATCACATGTACCTACTAGGATGTACTTTCTTGTCTTCAGGAGCAGGCTAATTGAACAACCCTGACTTAAAAACATCCCTTATACATCTCTTGTATAAACATATCTTCACTAGATGTCACTCTGGAAATACAAACCATCTGTCCTTTAACAAGATCTATTTTTTGCTAAATATTGATGGCAACCCCATAATCCAAATATGAGTTGGAAAAAGAAAGTTTATGATAAATTACTGATTCACACTTCTTCTCATATATCACATCTAGGAAATTAATGTAATCTATAGAAAATTGGTATGTAGAACATAAAAATTCAGTAAATTAATTCAAATCATCCAGAGATCTAAGTAATGTCATTTTATAACCTGCCCAGATAAAAAAAAAAAAAGTCATCCAGAAAATGTGTCTACAGTCTTTGCAAACCCATAAAATTCTGTGCCAAATATAAATTCTGCTTCCCACATATACATTACTATGTTAGCATAAATGGCACCAATTGCCATGTCAGACTTAAAAAAAAACTGACTTCAAAAGTTAAGGAACTGAAAATAAGGGAGGACAGTACAAACTATGAAACCCTGAGGTGGAGCCACAATGCTTTCAGAAGCCTATACTTTTCTTTCTTTCTTTATTCATATACCTATCCATCAATCCATCATTGAAAGGGTTAGACCCACTGGACAAGTGGTCTCTTGAACCTTGACCGACTTTTATTTTATTTTGCTTTTATTTACCAGGCTTGTCTGACTGGGTTTAGTTAAAAAAAACCTTTTCAGTGGAAGCCCATGAAGAAAAGTCCCAACATATTATGAACATTTGTACACAGACATTCAGTAAAATGCTTGAACAAGCATTAACAATTACACATTTGCTAATTACATTGCATTCATATGAAATAAAGGCAACTATTACTGTATAAAAGATACTTACACATTAGTAGATGCTCAACACCAAGCATCTGAAGCGGTGTATTAGTTGGTTTGTCAAATAGATAATAGAGCATGTAATTAGTGCTTAAAAATTCAGACACGGAGGTGAGGGAAGGAACTCGGTAGGGCAGAATATATTAACATTGTAGTTAAGAGGTTGGGTATGAAGTAGATTCATAGATTATAACATGACTTTTATACTGTTTATATTAGGCATATAGAGGTGGGGGGGTAAGCTGTGCTACAAAACTATGTATATGGCTGGAAGATACTAGTAAAACTATTCATTTACTGGTGAAGATCAGTTAAGGGGTATAGGATTCTGAATAAAGTGAAAAGGTTTGACAATATGGCAATCTGAAGATAACTGGCATTTATCATGGAGATATAAAAGAGCAGGTCCGTTGCTGATTTGAAAAAATGATACTTTAGTTCTGTTTTAAATGAATTTGCATTCTGAATGGATTTCAGAGATATCTGGATGTGGCTCTATAATTTATTCTATTTAAATATAGACAGTTACCTGCAGTGTTACATAATTTGGTTTTAATGATTAGTGATTTTTCTTAACAGCACAAAATTGTATTATAAAATAGACTATTATTATATTCTACCTTTGACTTAAAGAAAGAGATGCTGAAGAGAAGCCTGGCACTAAACTTCTCCAAGGATGCCCAGGAAATTAAGAAAGCCAGGGAGGACAACTGGGTCATCATTGAAGCAAACAAACCACTCAGCAGATTATTTGACCAAGGTCCATCTTTATTTTCAAAAAAGTGAAAACATCTGGAGCTATGCAGAATCACTGGACATCCGAACTGTAAGTTTTGTGGATTAGTGATTGGAGAGAACCACTTTACTTGTCACTGCTTGGCTGGAAACTTTTATGTTAAAACATTTATTTTATTGATATTTTATCCTCTTATACTAAAATATGACAGGGGGTGTGCTTAGTCAAGAGCTTCCTATAAATTCCAGCTCTTAATGAGTGTCAGTGCAGTGCTGTGCATTCTTTTTTACCCAAACCTGAACTTTGGTTTAGTGTTGTTGTTAACTATTGCATGTGTAAAGGTTAAAATGAAATTTGCTTGCATCTTTAAAGGCTGGTGTACGTGACTGCAAAAGTACAGTGAAAATATGGAAAAGTGCAGAATGTTTTGCTCGTAGTTTAAAACATAATGTAGCTAAGTTGAAAACACAATTACAGGCAACTAATAAGATGGTTAATCATATTCAACACTGATCATCGGGGGCAGGGCCATTATGGGCTCTATCCTCTTACAGAACTTCAGAAATTACAGCTTAGCCACAGCGAGTCATCAAACGACGAGTGCTTGGTTTTGCTCAGTAGAAGTCTGTCGTCTCTTCTTCCACCTCAGGGATTTTTACTCTACCATCTTCTCAGGACGGTCAATCTCCTGAGTCACCCCCTTCCATTAGCCAGCTGAGTCAACCGCCAGAATCACCCACTTCCACTAGCCAACCTGAAGTTTCTTCTTCTTTTTCTGTCTCAGATGGCACATGATCAAAGGCACTTAGTAAAAAAAAAACTATGATGGTTAAGAGCCTTCCAGGATGTAAAAAAAGGGGTATTGTTTTATCCTCCCTAGATGGCATAAGCTATGTTCATGCAACATAGTTACTCGATTTTCTACAATTATAGATGGGGATGGTTATTTTGGTCTTGACAAGCTTAATCCAGACAAAGATGACACTGACTCCCCTTCAGAGGAAGAGGGTGGTAATATAGCGACTCCAAATGCTCAACTGTATCACTTACAAGTCCTGAACCCAGCCCATGGTAGGGATGAAGCAGCACCTTCCACTATAAATGTAGTCTGCCCTTGGTCGGTGGTTGCTTTACAGACAATTTTGGATTCCCTCCCATCAGTTCGAACCAATCTGGAAAATATGCCAGAATTTTAAAAGGACACATTCAATTGCAAAACCCTACCTTTGAAGATCTTAGGGCAGTATTAGAGACATCCATTCCGCCTGATCTATTTAAATGAATTTGGGAGCATGCCAATATACCAGACCCTGTTACCCAGCATACAGATACAGCTGCTTTCCAGGCAGATAGGACTCATTTATTACAGGCTATTACTGCTATGTGTTCACTGGTACCCAAGTGGCCTCGGATAAACTCGGTCACACAAAGAGAGGGTGAGTCTACTGAATCTTATTTACTGTGTGTGACAGAAGCTTTCAAAGCCTTTTCAAATTATACTGAACCTACTGAAGAGCCAGCAGCAGAGTGGTCTCTGCTGCTTTCATGAATGGCTTGTTGTCTCCTATTTGGGACCAACTAAAAAAGGTTTGCTTAACTTGGCCAAGTCTGGGACTTCATGAACTCGTTAATCAGGTTCAATATTTAACAGATATCCTTACTTGTGAGAAAAGGGAGTGAGGATGAGCAACAAGAAAAATAATTACACATACAGCTTCAACAGTTTAATGCCATGACCAAAAATATAGGGGGAAGAGGGGGATGCAATAGACTGAGATTTCTTCAAAATCAAGGACCATTTCCTCAGTTTTCAATTCCCGAGGACAGGGACCTCAGATCAGTATTTTAACTTTGAGCAAAACTGTCACTGGAGGGATAATCGTCCCTTCCTGCAGCCAGTAGATGCATTATTTCACACTGAGCTAATCGAAGGAAGGACACTGAGCAAACTCTGAGCTACAATATATAACATTAAGTGTCCTGTTTTTTGTTTATTTTGTTCTTTATTTATAGCACTTTGTGTACTGTGCATTTTTCTAGCTAGTTTCACTGTGTGAGGTATTAACTGGAAAATTGTCCACTTTTGTTAAGCATCTGTTGGGTTGTTTGTTTCTGATAACTTGTTGCAGTTAAACTTTTTTCTGGAGGCTCCTTTAGCTGTTTAAAACTTTCATTTAAAGGCTCACTGCTGCTTTTCAGCTGTGAGAAACATTTCTGCAGTTTGTTTCTAAGTAATGGGGATATTTGTAGCATTCCATATTCAGGCTTGTATTTGGGCCTAGTGTTTGTGGAGGCTGTGTCTGAGCACATATTCAGGGACATCTTGGTTTAGCCAAAGCCATCAGGCATTTCAGTGAGAGAGAATTGTTTGAGGTCATTGGCTGACTGAGGTCACCTGGACTACAGCTAAGACTAAGCACCTCATTGGTTCTTTTGAGATTTCTTTCTTAAAAGCTGTCTCAGGTTTCAACTTTCTGTTACCTAAAAAGTTCAGTTGTGAGTGTGCTGCCATTTCACACTGAGCTAATCGAAGGAAGGACACTGAGCAAATTTGGAGCTATAATATATAACATTAAGTATCCTGTTTTTCGTTTATTTTGTTCTTTATTTCTTTGTTATTTATAGCACTTTGTGTACTGTGCATTTTTCTAGCTAGTTTCACTGTGTGTGAGGTATTAACTGGAAATTGTCCACTTTTATTAAGCATCTGTTGGGTTGTTTGTTTCTGATAACTTTATAGAGACCACAAGAACCAAAAGTCCAAAACAAACGATAGGGCAATACCACAAACGAATGACTCCAATGCAAATCTGGAAAACTTTTATTCCACTTCGAACCAAAGTTGTAAAAATACAAATATACTCAATAGTTATTTTCTCTCTAGCGCCTCGGCAAACTTGCCTTTACAGAGTAAAGATTTCAGTAATTCATTACATTTCCCCTTATATACACTTAACAAAAACACTCCCATTCAATTATTCAATTACATAACCATTTGAAACTCACAATGCCTATTTAAAAACATATCATTCATATAAAAAACATTTCAAATAAAATAAAATTCCAACAGTTTTAATAAACTTTTCCATGAACAGTCATGATTAAGCCCATTTGGTCTTAATGTATTAAATTTTAATACAAGGCATAATTCTTTTTTCCTTAATAATTGCTTTACATGCTGTTCACTAAAATACATTTTATTTTGCATACTATCCAACACTGCAACTTTTAACTTTTCTGGTTTGCCCTCATGATATTTATAAAAATGTACAGCTAAAGGACTACTTTCTTTCTTGTTTTTAATATCCCTAACATGTTCCTTTATTCTACAGGCCAGTGATCTCTTTGTTTCGCCAATATAAAACTTCCTACAAGGACATTCTATACCATAAATAACTTGTAATGAATTACAATTAAATGCCCCTTTAGTTTCACAAGAAACCCCATTAATAGTTTGAAACTCTTGCACTATATACTTACAAATAGTACATTTACCACATTTTTTGTACCCTGATATTTTATTTGTCTATACATTTGCATGTTTGGTACTATAAAATGACTGTGTACTATAAAATCCTGAATACTACTACCTTTTTTATATGAGAAACTAATTTTATTATTCTTTAAATAATCCACTTCATTCTTGAGTAAATTCCAACTGTAAATTACTCGTTTTTTAACACACTCAGATGATAATGAAAAAGTAGAGACAAAATATATAATTTCTTTATGCTCTCTATCTATACTAGGATATTAATTTCTATTATTTTTAACTTCATTTTTAACCTTTTTCAAACTATATTTTAAGTTATTCTCTTGATATCCTCTTATTTTAAATTTATTATAACTTAATAAATATTCCTTTCCTTTTATAATAGGGTTACTACATAATCTCTTAACCCTATGAAATTCAGTGTATGGAATAGCTTGTATAACATGTGGGGGATGATGACTTGTTCCATACAATACTGATCCAGCTCCTTGAAATTTCCTATGTACTTGATACTGCACCAATTGATTATTACATCCCCTTAAAGTAACATCTAAATATTGAACTATTTTTCCAACTTGTAACCCATCGAATTTTATACCCATGCTGTTATTTTGTATTTCTTCTAGAAACTGCTTTACATTTTCTTGACCACCTTTGCATATAAATAATAAATCATCAATGTAACGGAAATACTTGTAAACATGTTTTGAAAAAAATGGGTTAGTATATACATGATTATTTTCAAATAAACCCATAAATATATTTGCATAACCAGGGGCAAAGACTGCCCCCCCATTGCTGTACCCTGTTTTTGCTTATAAATATTTCCATTAAATTCAAATATATTATTATTTAAACACATATTTAACAACTCTAATATATATTTAGTGGCTGGAGTATCACCCTTAAAATGCTTAATAGCAAATAATCCATCCTTATGTTTTATACTTGTATACAAACTCACTACATCTATTACAACAAAATACATGTTATCTTCCCATTGTATATACTTAATTTTATTAAGAAGGTCAAAAACATCCTTAATATATGAAGATAACTTACATACAGTTGATAATAAATATGTATGCAAAAATTGTGAAATATTCTGTAAAAAGCCATTGGTGGCTGAAACTATAGGACGTCCCGGTGGTGGAAATACATTTTTATGTAGTTTGGGTAAGCAATAAAAGCATGGCATTCTAGGGTTATTAATATAAAATTTCTCTTTTATATCCTTATAGGAAAAATATTGCAGCCTATAACCTTTGTCTATAATATATTCATAATTTCTTTGAGCTTCTAAATAATCATTTAGTACTATTCTTTCATACACTTCCTCATTTGTTAAATGTGCATAACACATATCCAGATATTGAGCAACATTTAATACCACCAGTTTCCCACCCTTATCAGAAGGTTTAAATACCATATTATAATCTTGTTCTAAATTGTTCAAGCTTTTCCATTCTTCTTTTGTCAAATTATATTCTCTCTCTCTTTTATTTTGAATGAAGTAGTAAAAATCAGCCTCAAAATTATGTGTCAAAGATTTATGTAAGTATTTTATGCTATCGTTTCGTTGTGGATGCATAAAATTACTTTTTGTTGCAATTTTACTAGTATCCAATTCAGAATACTCAACACTGTTTAATTCTGAATTACATGAATAAAATTCATCATCCGTATTTATTACAATTGCATTACTATCTTCCACTTCCATATTTTCACTATAACTATTCTTATCATTTATAAACAGATCCATGAGATGTAATTTACGTGAAAAATTAAATACATCAGCTTTTAGCATATGAATTCTCGGTATAACAGTGGGAACAAACTTTAAACCTTTGTTTAACACATTTAAGTCGCACTGTGTTAATTCACAACCAGATAAATTAACCACATACTCACAATTAGATAGATGTTCATTTACTGGGTTACATTTAGTACCATTTCCCTCTTTTGTGAGAACGCTGGTTTCTGATAACTTGTTGCAGTTAAACTCTTTTTTTTCTAGAGGCTCCTTTAGCTGTTTAAAACTTTTATTTAAAGGCTCACTGCTACTTTTCAGCTATGAGAAACATTCCTGCAGTACCCTCCCCCCCTGTTGGTATAGTGTTTTTATAGTTGGTGGCTTTGCAGTTGCCCGCCCCTAGTGTAAATTTGATCTGGGACCCTCGTCCCAGTCTAGTGTCATTACCTCATTCTACCCAGTACAGGGAGAACATTTGAGAAGGCCAATCAGCTTAGTTTCTGCTACTCCTTTCTCTCTTTCCACTAAAAAAAAAAAAAAAAAACTTTTTCTAAGCTAGTTTCCTGCCTTTCCTGTGGGTACTCTAGCCTGGATATAGACTTGCTGTGTCCAGGACTAGTTGTAGGTTTCTAGGGCCCAAGCCTTTCTGTGTTGGAGGGAAGCCTTCTAGCTTAATTTTGTTTCTTAGAACTAGCCAGTTTTTTTGTTTCAGCACTTGTTCAGAACTTATTGTAAGCACTAAATAAGCTACAAATTACTACAGCACTCAACTTTCCTCACTGTCTAGAGGAAAATAGTTTCTAGTACTTAACAAATAAGCACCTATCCAGGCATGTCTAAGGGTCGGCCCCCGGTGTTTTCTCCTGTTTACCTGATGAATCTGGGCATCTTGGGGCAATGCAGTAATTGCCTCATGTACACAGACAACCCTCTCCTCCAACCACCCAATACTACAACCTGTGAGAGATGCACTTATATAGCCAAACTGGAAGCAAAGCTGTCTTCACCCAAGACTGGACTAGACAGTCAAGAGGAGAAGGTAAACACTTGCACCACACCACACTCAGCACATAATCCCTCAAAATCTACACCACCAAAACACACACATAGAAACACAAAACACATACCTACATTCGCGGAGGCTCTCAGTAAAAACCTGCCCAAGCAACAGGGATCTCCAAAGCAGAAACACAAGCAAATTCCACCCCCCCAACACAACCCAAATGACACATAGCCCACAAACTCAGTGTGCCATTCAACCACAGCCCATAAGGCATAACAATGTTCCCAACACTCTAGTTATAGGAGACTCTATAGTCAGGTACACTGATGTTCCACTCACCAGGCTAAACAAGGAGAAAGTTACTGTCAGCTGCCTGTCGGGTGCCAGGATCCGCCACATAATGCATGCACTCAAGTCACTCCACAACAAGTACAAATATGACTCTGTCATTGTCCATGTTGGTGTGAATGACTTAAGACGTACCTCTTTGGACTACGTGAAAAGGGACATGGAGGAGCTGTCCAATCTTGTAGCCCAGGAAGGTATGACCCTAGCCCTGAGTACCCAGAATGATACCACAGTACAAGGACAAAATGATTAACTTCAACAATTGGCTAAGCTTCTGGTGTCATTCTAAGGGGCTCCAGTATCTGTCGACCTGGGATGACATGATCGACAAGCCACGATGCTTTGCCAGAGATGGCCTGCATCTGTTGCCCCTGGAATTCCAGATACTGGCTAAGGCTCTAGCCACCCCTATAGTGCCTTTTTTAGGCAAGGTTCAAATGACAAATTCACCACCCTAACAGGTACAGGGAAGAAGAATCTGAGGGTATTGCTACTCAATGCTAGAAGTCTAAACCTCAAAATGCACTCTCTCGAGGCATTCCTTAAAATGGAGAACATCGACATCTGTGCAGTGACAGAGACCTGGTTCAAGGCTCCAGACAGTACCCCTGCATTACTAGGCTATAATTCATACCACACCTTTCGGCCACCTAACCTGGACCGAAACACTAAAGGCGGAGGCGTGTCCATATTCATTAAGGATATCCACACCTCCAGGCTAGTTGCTCAGCATAATGCATCCGAGATTATCCAAGTGCAACTAACTCTGGGCAAGACTGCAATCCAAATTGTAGCTTCTACAGATCCCCCACCATGCCCCAGGATTCCCACTCCTCATCTCTCAATACACTGGAAAATATTAGGGTACAACTTAACACCCTAATAATGGGCGATTTCAACTACCCTACCATTAAATGGGGAAACTACTCATGTACCAACTCTTGTACTCAACGTTTTCTGGAATTCATAAATTCCAATGCCATGGATCAACTTATCCACACCCCCACCAAGGGCAGCAATATCCTAGACCTGGTTATTACCAACATGGGCAACCGGTGCTCCACACCAGAGGTCAATTCCTCGTTGGTCAGATCCGACCATAAGCTAATCACCCTAGACATCCACATCCCTCCCCCACCCCCCATTAGGGAAACCACAGTAAAAAAAATTCTCCAAAGCCAACTTCACGCTTCTTAAGACAGAAGTGGCAAACTTCACAACACCCATGCTGATGGACAATAGAGGTAAGACTGCTGAATCCTACACAAATGCACTTTATAAGCACTTACATGAGTGCATGGATTGTGCAATCCCTAACAGAACCAAGACGCTATCCTCCAAAAAAAGGAAGCCAATCTGGTGGTCCCCTGCCATAAACAAACTCTACAACAGAAGAAAGAAACTGTTGCAAAAAAGAGTAAAATCCCATGATTGGAGAAGCTCCCTGGTCAGCTTCAGTAAGAAGCTGGGATCCCTCATAAAATCCTCCAAAGCTAGTTATGAAAACAAAATCGCCACTGACTCTAAAGACAACAACAAAGCATTCTATAGCTATGTCAAGAATCTCAATGGCAATACTCAGATCTGCTCTGAGTTACAGAATAATGGCACGAAATATACAGAACCAATGGATATTGTCAACATCCTGGCAAATAGGTTCAGTGCTAACTTTACCCCTCTGTCATCCCATAAAGGGCCCATCTCTATACCAGAAGAATGCAAAGTTCCTGTAAGCACGGCTGCACAGGTAAAAACCACACTATCCAAAGCCAAGAACACAGCATCCATGGGACTGGATGACATCCCAGGCTGTGTTCTACATGAACTACAGAACGTACTGGCACCCCACCTAAGTACCATGTTCAATCATAGCCTCACCTCAGGCTATGTGCCCACTGAATGGCGCACAGCAACAGTTATCCCACTCCACAAAGGGGGAGCCACCACAGACCCTGGAAACTACCGCCCCATTAGCCTAACGAGCCTGGTCTGCAAGGCTATGGAGCGTATCATCATGGAACTTATAAACAATGACATTGGTAATCTCCAAACTCAGGACCCCACCCAGTTCGGGTTTGTAAAAGGCAGATCATGTCTCCTAAACCTGATGGACTTCTTTGAAGCAGTCACCAAAGCCGTAGATGAGGGTAAGGTGGTTCACACAGCCTATCTAGATCTCGCCAAGGCTTTTGACACCATCCCCCACTCTGGAATTATAGATAAATTCACTAAACTAGGTATAAATCCCTATGTCACAAGATGGGTTGCCAACTGGCTCACTGACAGAACCCACACTGTGAAAGTAGCATACTCCAAATCCACCTTCAGACCAGTGACAAGTGGAGTACCACAGGGTTCAGTCCTGGGTCCTCTCCTGTTTGGTATCTACTTCTCTGAAGTACAGGCCAACACAGAAGGTCTTTGGCTAACAAAGTTCACAGATGACTGCAAACTAGGAGCCATAATCATACTCCAAAAGATGTGTACATCCTACAAAAGGGCCTTGCTGAGACAGATGCCTGGTGTCAAAGCCATGACCTCAAGCTCAATGCCAAAAAGTGCATTGTCATTCCTTTCGGTAAAAACTCAGTACCCATGAACTACCACATAGGTGGCGGTCTACTTAACACCAAAAGTGTGATAAGAGACCTTGGGACACAGGTGGACAGTAGTCTCTCCTTTGATAATCACATTGCCACAGTAGTCAGGAAATTCTTCTATGTGGCACACCTCATCACAAATGTTTCTCATCCAGGAAAAAAGAGGTCATTGTTCCCCTCTACTCGTCACTCATTAGACCCATTATAGAGTACAATGCCCCTTTTGGTATGTACCTCACAAGACATCTACAACAACTAGAAAGGCCACAGAAATACCTCGCAAAGAGGATTACCGGCCTCAAAGAGATGCCCTATGCAGACCGTCTCAAAAAACAGCAGCTTTACTCCATTGCATATCGCCTACTCAGAGGCGATCTCTGCCTAACACACAAAGCTATGTCAAACCCAGAGCTTTTAGACATGCTCCACTTAAAGAAATCCCAATCCCTACGAGCTACACGCTTTAGGGACCTAAACCTCATCACCACAATAAACAGAACATGCTGGAGGGATAGATTCCTGTCCCAGAGACTTCCCATACTCTGGAACAAACTACCTATCTATATCAAACAAAGCTCCTCATTAGCACTGTTCAAGAAAAATCTTGATGATTGGATGGGAGATAGGAAATTCACCCCAGGGATCACTTCTGTGGCTCTGCTCGACAGTGGCACAGGAAAATAATTTTCCTGGGTGGCGAATGCCAGGGTACCTTTGGCTAGGCTTATATAGGCCCTAGGGCCAATAGCCTAGTACCTACCTATGAACCTATTGCAGTCTACTAGTCCATTTAATAGTCAAATGCTTCCATGAGTTCTGCAAAATTTTAAACAACCTCCTACATGGAATATTTCGTAGCAGCCACCAGTGTTGTAACAGGATAAACAGGACAGCCATGAACAGGATTCTCTGCTATTTCCTTTACCACCTGTATAGCAGAAAAGTCCATTTGTTAACCAAAAGATTAAGACACTAACATCCCTTTTTTAATGGATACTGGCACCACTAAATCAATGTTACATGCATCGGCTGCTAAGAATCGTCCCTTGTCCCATATATCAGTGCATGAAGTCGGGGTGTCAAGAGTCCCTTTGGACTACCCCAAGACAGTTTCAGTCCCCATTCAGCTGGGACTACTGGCACTGCACCCCTTAATCTTTCAGGTAGGGATCTTTGTAAATTGCAATGTACAATTTTCTGCACAATGGATGGAATACACTTAAATGTTCCTGACTGGTATCCAGTGATGCAGATGTGTACTGTGGCAGGTTTTCTGAATGAGGACACCCTCTTTTCTGTCCTCACTGAGACAGAACCTGTACAGCTGTCAGATGTAGAATTATTAAATGCAGTTCCCTTACAGCTATGGACAACCCATGAAAATGAGGTAGAACTTATTAAAGATGCCACATCAGTACAAATTACCTTAAAACCGCATGAAACTCTGCCCATGGTGACACAGTATCCTCTTTCTGCAGAAGGAGAAGCAGGAATTGAACCCAGAGGCTCCCAGCACTCTGGAATAGAATCCCTGTCCATATCAGGCAGAGCCCCTCACTGACTCTCTTCAAGAGGAATCTTGACGAGTGGATTGGAAATCGTAGGTTTACCCCGGGGATCACTTCTGTGCCACTACTAGACAGAGGCACAGCAAACTAACCTAAAAAAGGACACAGTTAAACTCATTTTAAAGGGTGGCAAAAGCCAAACACACTCTGGCTATGCTGATAAATGCCCTACGGCATATAGCCTAGTATCAACCTATGAAGGAATTGAACCAGTTATCTCAGCACTGTTGCGGGAAAGCATAATTGTTCCTACTAGAAGCCTCTGTAATACACTATTCTGCCAGTGAAGAAATGTGGCAAAGATACTTATAGATTTGTGGAAGATATGAGAGCTGTTTATGCAGTAGTTGTACCTGCTTTTCCTGTAGTACCTAATCCACCAACTATTCTTAGCTCAATTTCTCCCTTATGCTACCACCTTTTCAGTTACTAATACTTTCTCAGCCTTAATCTCTATCTCAATACACCCTGATAGCCAGTATTTGTTTGCATTCACATAGGGCAACAGTATGCATGGATACATTTACCTCAAACAAAGATACATAGAATCTCCAACCCTATTTTTCAGGGAAATGAAAAAACAGCTAAATAAAACACAGACACCTTGTGGGTCTGCCTTTGTACAGTACGCGGACGATCTTCTCATAGCATACGACTCTTTAACTGACTGCCAGACCGATACTATTTTCCTGCTAACTAAACTAGCTGAATTACAGTTTAAAGTAAAATGATCCAAGCTCTAGTTTTTGCAGCCACAGGTTCAGTATTTGGGACATCTAACTTCTGAAAATGCATGACATGTTTTACCCTCTTGCATCACAGCTGTACAGACAGCACCGAGACCTACTACTCTAAAACAGCTTAGAGGATTTCTTGGTTTAGCAGGCTACTGTAGACAATGGATAACTAATTATGCTGAGGTAATTAAACCTTTGTTAGAATTACTGAAAAAAGACACCACAGAACCCCTTCCATGACAACTATGCCATGAACAAGCTTTTACTCAGTTAAACTCACTTCTTTCAAATCCTCCAGCTTTAGGACTACCAGACTATTCTAAAGTGTTCTTTCTTTTCTGTTGTGAATGCAACAAGGTACCATTAGGATTATTAGAACAGTGAAGAAATGATAGCTTCAGATCAGTTGCCTATTTGCAGTACAAATCTTGATCCGGTAGCAGCTGCCCTTCCTCATTGCCTCAGAGCTATGGGCATTGTCAGCTGCATTTACTCTAGGCCATGACACTGTTGTTGCAGTTCCACATTCTGTTGATGCCTTGCTACTAAAGACTAAAATACAATATCTTTCTGCTTTCAGACTTTCTAAACATGAGCTAGTTCTACTAAATAATCCTTCTTTGTGGATTATTAGATGTCCTCCTTTGAATCCAGCTTCTTTCATTCCAACTGCTGATGAAGGTAAACCTTATGACTGTGTTTTGGTTGTTAATAATGTACTTCCTCCTAGATCTGATCTCAGAGATACACCTCTGCAGGACCCCGACTTAATTTTGTTCACCGATCGATCCTGTATAAGAAAGTAGAGTTGTGTACACTTACCATAAATGTAGATGTTCGAGTGTATTCACTGTTAACATCATCACATTTGGGTTATCTGCCTGCAGGTAGCCCTCAGCCGGTCTGAATACCAGAGTCTTTGGATTTCTGCATTGGATGCTGTCGCTTCTTCCATGACATCAGGTCATCAGGGCTATAAAGCATGCAGCCGACGCCATTACATCAGTTTTTCTTGCCCCAGATGTCAAGTGCCTCCACAATAGGAAGCAATTACATGGTATGGAACACCCCTGCAAAAAGCAAATACACATGATATAATATATGCCAAACAAGGAGGAAAGATAAAAGTCAAGAGAAGTTAGGGGGCTGGAGGGAGGGTAACCAGGACTGCAACAGTGAATACACTCGAACATCTACATTTATGGTAAGTGTACACAACCGTACTATGTTCTTCGTGTTTCACTGCTGCAGTCATCACATTTGGGTTGATTCCCAAAGCTAAGGAAGGGTGGAGGTAGTTAAACTGCATTAGGGCTAGCAATAAGGCCCTGTAAGACTGCTGTGGCAAATCCAGCTCTGGATTTAGAAAAGACAGGCAGGTGGTAATGCTTGGTGAAAGTATGTACAGAGCTCCAGGTTGCAGCTTCCAGGATGTCCCTGGTAGGGACTCCTCTGAGAAATGCAGTAGAGGTAGATGCAGCCCTGGTGGAACGTGTTCTTATCCCCTGTGGGGTAGGTTTTCCATGGTGTTTGTAGCAGAAATGGATGCAGTGTGCTATCCATTTGGAAATGGTTTGCTTTGAAATGGCCTTCCCCTCTGCCCCTGCAGCAAAGCTAACTAGCAGCTGGACATATTTTCTGAGAGGCTTAGTCCTGTCCAAATAGAATCTAAGCTGTCTGTGTACGTCCAGAGAATGCAGTATCCTTTCCCCTTTATTCTGAGGATTAGGGAAAAAAGTAGGCAAGTTAATGGACTGGTTTAGAGCCACACTAGACACCACCTTGTGCATAAAGGATGGATTAGTCCTGAGGGAAACCCTGTCCACATGGAAGATAATGAAGGTTCCATTGTCATGAGGGCCTGCAGTTCAGACACTCTTCCTGCTGAAGTGATGGCTAGAAGTAAAGCTGTTTTTCAAGAAAGGAATTTCAACTCTGCTGTAGCAGTTGGTTCAAGGGGGGGGGGGTGAGTTTTTCCAATACAAAGTTAAGGTCCCAGTCTGGAGTGGGAGCCCTTCTGGAAGGTCTTAAATTATTGGCCCCCCTCTAAGGAATTGTTTTAGCAGGGGATGAGAGAAGAGGGGTGGCTCAGTATTATAACTGCTGATATGGCAGAGGCATGAATCTTAATTGAAGAGAAAGATAGGCCCTTGTGGAGCATTTCTGTTAAATAATCTAGAATATGAGGTAAGCTGGGCACCATTGTGTCCATCCCCTGAGCTTGGCTCCAGGAACATTATCTTTTCTACTTTTCTGAATAGGATTTTCTAGTACTAGGCCTCCTTGCCTCAAGAATGACATCCAGCACCTGCTTACTGAGGGTTGCTGGAGGTGAGGTCAGGGAATTAGCAAGGATGCAAGGTTCAGGGTTTGAAGGTGAGGGTGCAGAATCTGGCCCGCCTGCTGGGACAGCAGGGAAGGGGTCTGAGGCAGGTGCCAAAGTTGTAGCACTGTCAGATTGCACAAAAAGGGTTACCAGTGCAGGCATGGCCAGTCTGGTGCAATCAGTATTGTCCTTGGCTTGTCCTGTTTGATCTTTAGTAGAAACTTCGAGAGGAGAGGCAGAGGGGGGAAAGGCATAAACTGAGAGGCTTTCCCAGGTAAAGAACAGGGCATCCACTTTCCAAGCTCGACTGTGGGGAGTTGTGGTGCAGAATTTGTTCAATTGGTAGTCCTGAGGGGAGGCAAACAGGTCTACCTCTGGTGTCCCCCACTTGTTCCTCAAGAGCTTGAATATTTTGGGTTCCAGTTTCCATTTGTGTGGGTTCATGAGATTTCTGCTTAAGTCGTCTGCCAATGAATTTAGTTTGCCTGGCAAGAATCGAGCTTGTAGGTTCACTTGGTAGCTTAAGGCTGTGTTCCGCAAAGCCATGGCTAGTCTGCAGAGTGGATAGGAATGGGTTCCCCCCTGTTTGTTTATGTACCACACAACTGTGGTGTTGTCTGTCTTTGCCAATAGTTGTCCTGGAAGAATAAGGTCTCTGAAGGCTGTCAGAGCATTCTGTACAGCTAACATTTATTTTTGATTGATATGCAGGTGCATCTGTTTTGGGTTCCATTGGCCCTGAATGCACTGCTCTGTTATGTGAGCCCTCCATGCATAGTCTGATGCATCTGTTGTTAGGGTTTGGGCAGCACGGGGTAGAGTGAAAGGGAGTCTCTTGTTGTGGTAGCAGGCCTCTGTCCACCAAAGGAACTTTGCCCTTAGACAAGGAATAATAGGAATCCTTGTGTCCAGGTCCTGAGAATGTTGACACAATAGACTTTTTAGATACCACTGAAGTTTCCTCATATGCAGTCTTGCATATGGAATTAACAGAATGCATGAGGCCATGAAACCCAGGGCTTGCAGGATTTTCCTTGCAGATAGCTGGGTTTTTGTGGCCAGTAGTTTGAAGTAGGTTGTCAAATGAACTTGTTTCTCTGGAGTGAGGGATGCCATCTGGGAAGTTGTGTTCAAGCTTGCTCCCAGGAATACAATCTGTTGGCAGGGTAACAGGTGTGATTTCTTCTCGTTGATGGTGTACCCCAGTGAAGTTAGAAGTCTCTTTACAAATGCCAGGTGTTGTAATAGCAAGTCCTGACTCTCTGCCTGAATCAGGCAATCATCCAAGTATGGGTAAATCTGAATATTTCTCTTCCTGCAAAATGCAATGGCAGGAGCTAGGCACTTTGTGAATACCCTGGGTGCAGTAGATAAGCCAAAGGGCAGTGCAGAGAACTGATAGTGCATGAAGCCTGCCCTGAAGCGTAGGAATTTTTTGCAGGATTCCCTTACTGGGATGTGCAGGTAAGCTTCTTTTAAGTCTAGAGTTGCCAGCCAGGCATCCCTGGCTAGCACAGGAAGAAGCTGCTGAAGAGTTAGCATTTTGAATTTTGGAACCACCAGAAAGGTATTGAGAATAGAAAGGTCCAGGACAGGATGCCAGTAATTTTCTTTTCTGGGAACCAGGTACAGTCTTGAATAAAAAGCTTGTCTCCTTTGTTCTGCTGAGACAGGTTCAATAGCCCTGATAATGAGGAGAGCACTTGTTTTTGGGTCTCTACGCACTAATTTGGCCATCCACCTGGGATTGAGAGTGAGTGGAAGTGGAATCTGTAGCCTAGGGAAACTATGTTTAAAACCCATTTGTCTTGGGTAATGAGTTCCCAGTTTTTTGCATGCAGGGCGAGCTTTCCCCCTAAGGGAGTAAGTAGTTGAGCAAAGCTTGGTAGAGTTAAGGATAAGTCATTATGCCATTTTTCCATAGGGGGTGGCTTACTACTCCCTGCTTAGATTTGTGCATAGCCTGAGACTGAAGTCTTGGTGGTCTGCTGCTCCTGGGTTTGGACTGAAAAGGCCTGGAAAGGACCAGTTCTTTGAAGGTCAATGCCTACTGAATCTAGGTGGCTATACTTGTAAAAATCTTTAACAGTTTGCATAGATATAGCTTTTTCCTCCATCCTTTTGAGAACTTCTTCTGCTTTGTTGCCAAAAAGGCACTCTTAGTGTAAGGGGTGCATCCAGTAATTTAGCTTTAACATGATCTGGCAAGTTTTGTTCCTTAAGCCAAGCATGCCTTCTAAGTACAGACCCAGTGACAGCAGCCCTGCAAGATGCTTCTAAAGCATCAAAACCACATTGCAAAGTATGTTTACCTACTTGGTCAGCAGAATGCATTAACTCTTGTAAATCTTTGTGTTCAGCACAGTCAGAAATCAATATCATTTTCTGTTTAATTAATCCCATAATATGCTGCTGATACTGAAACTGGCAATTTAAAGCCCTAATGGTCAAAGTAGCAGAAGTATATACCTTCTTACCCCATCTGTCTAAAGCTCTAGAATCCCTATCAGAAGGGGTAAGTTTTTGGCAGTAGTAGCCTTAATGCCTTTTGGCCCTTGGGAAATGGTCTCTGGATCTGCAGTAGGATTCGTGAAAAGGAATTTGTGAGACTCATGTACTCTGTTGTATCGGTCAGGTTTCCTGGGAGCTGGAGGCAAAGTGTCTGGGGTAAGGCTGAATTCCAAGAAGACATCATCTACAATCTCCAGAACAGGAGGGATAGCCAGAGGCCTGTGTTGAGGCAGGTTTAAAAATTCGCTAAGTCTCTTTTTGGACTGAGAATAGTCCTGGCTTTCCCAGCGGAAATGCTCCCTAAGGGTATTGCATGGTATCACCAAAAGAAAAATCTTCTAGAGGGGAAGAAGAGGGAATGGAATCCTCTGCATAAGAATCCTCATAAGTAGATAAGGGTAAATCCTGGTATTCAGAAGGAACAGAGATATCAGATTCCTGATCAGAAAAATCTGAAAAAAAATCATTTCTAGGTCTCTTAGAAGGGGGAAGGCTGGCTTCCCCTAATTAAGGTAATAAGGTCTTCAGCCATTCTAATAATTTGTTTTTGAGGCATATGGGCCTGAGAATGCACTTTGGTTGTTGGTGTTCTAGGCTTAGTGCGAACTTTAGGCCTGAGGAATTCGGTATTCTTAGCTTGAAATGACATAGTCGGTTTGATATGAAAATCGGTAGGCCTGAATACAGCCTCAGAAGCCGGTGCCTGCACAGCGGCTCCGGACCCATCCAAGGTAGAGACATCCGCAGGTTCCATAGTTGATGAAGCATCTTGTGACATACCGGACTCCAAATAGGTCTCAGTAGAGGCCTGCGAATCTGTAGTAGTGGGTATCAGGGGCTGGGAAAGTGCCTCACTGAGTAACGGTGGACTGCCGACTAGCTTATTGGAAGCATCATCGGAAGTTTTGGACCTATGCGGTCTGTCTCTGTCTTTATCCTTACGTTTTTTGGAAGATCGGTACTTGGATGGCTTACCGAAGCCATTTCGGAGTATGGAGATCAAGAACGAATGTATTTAGCTACAAAAATAGCCTGACAACGAATAGTTCGGGCGTTGAACAAGTCACAAAATTGACAGCGAGGGACGTTGTGGTCTAGGCCTAAACAAGTGATGCAGTAAGAATGAAAATCTCTATGAGGTATTTGCTTTCCACAGGCAAGACAATTATTAATTTTTTCTGACATCGGTTAGAACTCGAAAATGGAAATTTCAGGAGTCGGCCGACCGGCACTTGTGAACTGCTTCTGCTTCGGGCACTGCACAGCAAGAAAGACTGATGTAATGGCGTCGGCTGCATGTTTTATACCCCTGACGTCATGGAAGAAGCGACAGCATCCGATGCAGAATTCCGAAGACTCTGGTATTCAGGCTGGCTGAGGGCTACCTGCAGGCAGATAACCCAAATGTGATGACTGCAACAGTGAAACACGAAGAACATCAGAAGATGGACAGCTGACAGCAGCTTTTGCCCTGTGTACCACTGATCACATTTTGCTGACTGGACAATTACAAGGAAATGTTTCAGCTCAAGTAGCTGAATTAGTAGCTAATATTGAAGCTTGTAAGCTAGCCAAGGGAAAGACTGTCAGCATGTACATTGACTCCAGATATGCCTGTGGAGTGGTTCATTATTTTAGTACCTTGTGGAGAGAACGAGGTTACTTAACCTCTGCAGGGACCACAATTAAAACTGCCCTATTTGTCAAAGAAATGTTAGATGCATTGTTGCTACCTAAGCAAATACCCACGGTTAAATATGCAGCTCATAAGTCTGATAATTCCTTTGAGTCTGTAGGGAATGTTTTTGTTGACAGAGCAGCAAGACAGACTGCTTTGTTAAACTCTGTTAAGACTTCTTCTACCCAGCCTCTTCAAGCTGAAAGTGTACCTGCAACTTTGCAGGAAGTTTTGTCTTTTCAGAACCAAGTTGACGATTCTGAAAAGCTAAGGTTAATACATGAAGGCTACTGTCATTCCCCAGACTCACTTTGGCACCATCCGCATGGAAGGTTAGTAGCATCACAAGCTTACTATAACAACTATTGACTGACTGGTATGTCACTTACACTTCAGAAGTTGTTCGGCATCTTGTAAATACATGTAATGGACATCTTTCTTTTAATGTTGCTAAGTCTGTTACTGTCCCTACACAGGATATTAAAAAGCTTTGGGGAGCCTTTTGTTGTATCCAGTGGAATTTTATAGAATTACCGCCTAGCACAAAGTTTAAATTATCTCTTAGTCATGAGGTTTTCTCTGGTTGGGTAGAAACATATCCAAGTGCAAAAAATGATGCTGCCTCAGTGGCTAAAAAGCTACTGTATGATTTTATACCCCGTTTTGGGATACTGTGTTATATTCAGTCAGATAGGGGTACACATTTTACAAAGATTATACAGCAAAACTGTAAAGTGTTCAAAGTGCAAATTCAATTTCATTGTCTACACAGACCCCAGGCTTTAGGCATGGTAGAATAAGTGAATCAAACAAAGACTAAATTAGCAAAACTTTCTGCAGACACAGGTCTAAAGAGGCTGGAAGGCTTGCCCTTAGTATTGTTTACTATCCACAGTGTAATCAGTGCACCTAGAAAATTCTCCCCTTATGAAATCCTCATGAGACACCTATGAAGATGTCAGCCACATCCCTACCTGTAACTTGATTTGCAGAAAAATCTATGAGGCAAAACTTAATTATTGTAAACAGCTTATGTCTATTCTGCAGCATCTCCATTCACAGGTCATCTCAGCTCAGCTCTAGCCTGATCCTGACATGACACAGACACACGATATCCACCCCAGCTATTGGGTTTACGTCCACTCCTTCTACAGATGACATGCTCTCCAACCTCAATGGAAAGGCCCATTTCTGGTGCTCCTAGCCACAGCAACAGCTGTTAGACTCAAAGGGTCTTCAACCTGGATCCACATCTCCCATGTTTCAAAATCAGTTCCAAATGAGGGAAGTGAGCTTGAGCTGTTCATTGCAAACCAACTGCATGCCTGGACATTTCTGAGAATCCACTCCAACCCTGCCCAGTTTGCCATTCATGCCTGATCGTCAACTCGATGAAAACACAACAGTTATTTTTGTTCTACTGCTGCACTTCTTGATTCCTGCAGAAACTGCAAGTACTGTTCACCTTTTAATAAGAAAATGCAGTGACTGATAACACCCAAATCTAAACAAAAAATGATAGACTGGCATTCCCCCTTTAATACCTTTCATGCTGCCTTACGAACCTATGCAATGACTTTTAATGTCAGTAATTGTTGGGTGTGTACAGCAATCCCAACATCACATAGTGGACTGCTATTTAGAGCAGTCCCATTAGATAGTTGAGACTTGCAGGGCTTTATTAAATGAGAGTGGCAGTGTGGTAACCATTATGAACAAACCTGTATCTCTCTTTTTGTGATATACTCAAAAGAAGTGTTATATGTCTTCAACAAGATGGAGAAAAAAGTGGGATGTATTACTTGCAACACCACAATAGTAAGAATATGCAGATCTTTTAATGGCCATAGGAAATCAAAAACATGGAAAAGTTAATGGTACTTTTTTTTTTTTTTTTTTTTACCATACTGCTTGGAATAATTGACCAGTAACATTAACTTGGGCTGACACCACCACTTTGAGGCAAACTTGTATATTTTTAAATACTTCAAATACCAGAAATATTAGAAACATCAGTAAAGATGTAGTGGGAGATGTGTTCTTTCAACCAGTAGCCAATAACAATTTAAATTAGATGAAGGATGCTATTTGACTTGTGGGGGGGAAAGCATATAAATAGTTACTGGAAAATTGGAGTACAAGCTCTTTTATTGGTTATATAGTGCCTGCCAATACTAGCCTACCGAGCAGAAATATTTGTAATGTCCAAAAGACTCAGGCTGTGACAAATCTGATTGGAAAGAATGATGCTTCATGGATTTATCATCATGATTTAGAACAAGTTTCTTTTAAAGGACTTTCTCATATGGAACTTGGCAATGGTGTTATTTCTGAGGTTGATATATTACCTGATTATGGGGCTCCAAAATCAGTTTGGGAGCTAAGAAAGCTCCCTAAACTGTTAGAAATGTTAAGCAATGCCACATCTGAATTAGTGAATTTAATAACTATAGAGCGGAGTGCCATGTGTGCAGCAGTGCTGCAAAACGAAATGGCACTTGATTTCGTACTTGCCTCAAAGGGAGGTACATGCTTGAGGAGTGCTGTATGTTTATTCCTGATAATGGGCACACAACATATAGCCACTTGGAAATCATCCAAAAGGTGGCTGAGCTATCAGTTACCAAAGAAACAGATAGTTCCCAATGGGCTTGGCTAACTAATCTGTTTTCAGGATGGGGAGGCAGTGTTTTAAAATGTATTATGCTCATTGCTATCATTATGGTTTTATTTTTGCTTTAACAACCAAGCTTATTGCATCTCAATCTAACATTTTGTTACAGAATGTGCAAGTTAGTAGTTTTGAAAATGTGCCATTTACAAATCAGGCCAATGAAAGCCATATGGAAAGTGAGAATGAAAAATCAGTTTTTCAAAGTTTTGGGAAAATATATGATAACATTTTTGAACTGTGAAAGGTATTTTTTTAAAAATAATATGAGTGTGATGCTTTCCAAGCATCAAATGAGGGATTGTTGCTGAATCCAAGGCTGTATTGTAGTTTCTGTGTTGCCCCATATCTTACTAGGATAGAAGGAAGTTTCTCTGTTCACCAGTGAGGGTGGGTGCCTATCTGTCCCTGAAGGACTGGTTTTCAGCTCAGAATTTGTAGTTTATTGGCCATTTTGGGCTACTTTCTATCCCTTTCATCTTTCTGTTATAAAAACCGTATTTGCACAGTTTTGCGCACCACGCAGCGCCAGTTAGCTAGGGTTAACTATCCCCGGCTCCACAAAGTCTGCTCTTCAGTTTTTTCCTTATAACTACTCAAGTATTTCAGCCAAAGCACTCAGACCTGCATCTTCTAGCCCAGCACTTGTTCTAAATCTGCTGTAGCACTAAATAACCCCCAGCACTCAACCCCAAAGCAGTCTTTACTACTTCCCCACTTAATAAAAGAAAACAGTCTTTACTACTTATTCAGGCATGTCCAAGGGACAGCTCCCGGTGTACTCTCCAGCCTACCTAATGAACCTGGGCATCTTGAGGTAATGTTACAACTGCCTCATGTACACAGACAACCCTCTCCTCCTACCACTAAACACTAATACCTGTGAGAGATGCACTTATACAACCAATCTAGAGGCAAAGCTCTCTCCAACCAAGACTGGAACAGTCAAGAGGAGAAGGCAATAACACACAGCACCCCACTCACTTCACATAGACCTACTAAACAAACACCTCCAAAACCCACACACAGAAACACCAAGACATATAAGGAGGCTCTGAATAAAAATCTAAATCTTATAGGCAACAGAGACCTCCAAAGCAGACACACAAGCAACCTCCTCCCACCAACACATCCCAAACAACACATAGCCCACAAACTCAGTGTGCCACACAACCATAGCCCATAAGGCAAAACAACATACCCAACACACTACTCATAGGTGACTCTATAGTCAGGCACACTGACATTCCACTCACCAGGCTGGACAAAGAGAAGGTTACTGTCAGCTGCTTGTCGGGTGCCAGAATCCACCACATAACGCATGTACTCAGGTCACTACAAAGCAAGTACAAATATGACTCTGTCATTGTCCATGTTGGTGTGAGTGATCTGAGACGTACCTCCCTGGACTACATGAAAAGAGACATGGAAGAACTCTCCGATCTTGTAGCCCAGGCAGGTATGACCCTAGCCCTGAGTAGCATCCTGCCTTCACCAAAAATGATACCACAGTACAAGGATAAAATGATTAACTTCAACAATTGGCTAAGCGTCTGGTGTCATTCAAAGGGGATCCAGTATCTGTCTGCTTGGGATGACATGCTTGACAGGCCACGATGCTTCGCCAAAGATGGCCTGCACTTGTCACCCCTGGGATTCCTGATATTGGCCAAGGCTCTTGCTGCCCCAATAGTGCCTTTTTTAGGAAAAGCTCAAAAGACAAACCCACCACTGTAAAAACTACAAGTGACAAAAAACTTAGGGTAATGCTGCTCAATGCTAGGAGTCTAAACCTCAAAATACACTCACTCGTGGCACTCCTCAAAATGGAGAACACCGATATCTGTGCAGTGGCTGAGACCTGGTTCAAGGCTCCCAAGAGCACCCCAGCACTACCAGGCTATAATTTATACCACACATTTCGGCCACAAAACCCAGACCGAAACACTAACCGCAGATGTGTGTCCATATTCATCAAGGATATCCAGACCTCCAGGCTAGTTGCACAACACAATGCCTCTGAGATTATCCAAGTGCAACTAACCCTGGGCAAAAATGCATTCCAAATTGTAGCTTGTTATAGATCCCCCACCATGACCCAGGACCCACACTCCACGTTCCTGGAGACACTGGAAAAAATGAGGGTCCAACCAAATACCCTAATAATGGGTGATTTCAATTACTCTAACATAAATTGGGAAAACTACCCTTGTACTAATCCCCTTGCTCAAAGATTCCTGGAATTTATAAACTCTGATGTCCTGGATCAACGTATCAACACCCCACCAGGGGCAACAATATCCTGGACCTGGTCATTACAAACATGGGTGACCAGTGTTCAATGCCAGAGATCAACTCCTTGCTAGTTAAATCAAACCATAAACTAATCACCCTAGATATCCACATCCCGACACCACCCCCACACAAGGAAACCATCGTAAAAAAAACTTCTCCAAAGTGAACTTCACGCTACTCAAAACAGAGGTGGCTGACTTTGTGATGCCCCTGCAGATGGACAATACAGTCCTGACTGCTGAATCCTACACAAATGCACTCTACAAGCACCTGCATGAGTGCATGGATTGTGCTATCCCTAACAAAACCAAGACGCTATCCTCCCAAAAAAGGAAGCCAATTTGGTGGTCCGCTGCCATTAACAAACTCTACAACAGAAGAAAGAAACTGTTGCAAAAGAGAGTAAATACCCAAGAATGGAGGAACTCCCTGACAGACCTCAGTAAGAAGCGAAGATCACTCATAAAATCCTCCAAATCAAACTTTGAAAGAAAAATTGCCACAGATTCCAAAGACAACCACATGGCATTCTTTAGCTATGTCAAGAATCTCCATGGCAATACCCAGATCTGCAGTGAGCTACAACAGAATGGCACAAAATATACAGAGCCAACTGATATTGCCAATATCTTGGCAGATAGGTTCAGTGCTAACTTTACTCCCCTCTCACCCCCCAAAGGGCCCATAACTATACCATATGATTGTACAGCCCCATTAATCACAAACACGCAGGTAAAAATGGCACTCTCTAAAGCCAAAAACACAGCGTCCATGGGACTGGACAACATCCCTGGCTGCGTCTTAAATGAACTCCAAAATGAACTAGCTCCCCACCTAAACTCCATGTTCAATCACAGCCCCACCACAGGCTATGTGCCCACTGAATGGCGTACAGCAACTGTTATCCCACTCCACAAAGGAGGAACCACCACAGACACCGGGAACTATCGACCTATTAGTCTGACAAGCCTGGTCTGCAAGGCCATGGAGCTTATCATCATGGAACTCATAAACAAAGACATTGGTAACCTCCAAACTTTGGATGATACCCAATTCGGATTTGTATAGGGTAGATCATGTCTCCTAAACCTGGTAGACTTCTTTGAAAGAGTTACCAAGGCCATAGACGAGGGCAAGGTTGTCCAAACAGCCTACCTGGGACCTCGTTAAAGTCTTTGATACCATCCCCCATTCAGGAATCATAGATAAAATCTCACCAACCTAAACATAAACCCTTATGTCACAAGATGGGTGTCCAACTGGCTCACGGATAGATCCCACATGGTGAGAGTTGCAGACTCCAGATTCGACTCCAAACCAGTGACAAGTGGAGTGCCCCAGGGTACAGTCTCTGGACCTCTTCTGTTCAGTATATACTTCTCCGAAGTGCAAGCGAACACTGAGGGTCTAGACACCCTGCAAAAGGGCCTCACAGAGACAGATACCTGGTGCCAAAACCATGATCTCAAGCTAAATGCCAAAAAGTGCATTGTCATCCCCTTTGGTAAAAACACGGTACCCATAAATTACCAAATGGAAGAAGTTCACTTAACACAGAAAGCGTGACAAGAGACCTTGGAACCCAAGTGGACAGTCACCTCTCCTTTGATAATCACATTGCCACAGTGGTCAGAAAATCTTTCTACATGGCCCACCTTATCAAAAAAGGGTTCGCATCTAGAAAAAAGGAAGGCATTGTCCCCCTCTACTCATAACTTATCAGACCCCTCATTGAGGACAATGCCCCGTTTGGGATGTACCTCACAAGACACATACAACTGGAGAGGCCCCAGAAGTACCTCACCAGGAGGATTGCTGGCCTCAGAGTTGCCCTATGCTGACCAGCTCAAGAAACTCCAACTCTACTCGGTCGCATACTGCTTACTCCGGGGAGATCTCTGTCTGACATACAAAGCTATGTCAAACCTAGATTTGATGGACATGCTCCTCTTAAAGAAATCTCAATCTCTCCGAGCTACACGCTCTAGTGACCTAAACCTCACCACAACAATAAATAGGACATGCTGGAGAGATAGATTCTTGTTCCAGAGACTTCCCATGCTCTGGAACAAAATTCCCATCTACATCAAACAGAGGTCATCATTAGCACTCTTCAAGAAAAATCTTGATGAGTGGATGAGTAATAGGAAATTCACCCTTGGGATCACATCTGTCGCCCTACTCGATAGAGAGGCAGGAATTTAATCTACATGGGTGACGAAAGCCAACACACTTTTGGCTAGGCTTACTCATGCCCTCAGGCCAATAGCCTAGTACCTACCTATGAACCTAAAATGAAATTGCATGTATTTTAGAAGGCTGGTGTACGTGACTGCAAAAGAACAGTAGAAAACATGGAAAAGTACAGAATATTAACTTTCTTTTCCTGAGCCTTGAAACGTATTCCTTACTAGGCAAAATTCTAGATAAGCTGCAGATATATTTTTGCTAATCTTGGCATATTCTTATTGCATATTTAGTAGTGGTCTAAGGAATAAAGTGTATTGTTCAGCTTTTCTCTATTGGATGCTAGCAGTGGTTAGATAGATAATGTTTACTACCTTGATAAAGTTTGTCTATAAAAATGACCATGAGTTTACTTGTTCAGGGAGACATGACTTTCTGAGTATTGTCTCCCGCACATGTGTGACATTCTAATAAAATTGTACTTTGTACTTTATTTTGCCATTGACTGAATATTTTATTTAACCTTAACATGTGAGGCTGATGAACCCGGTGGACTGAGCAGCTGTCTTGATTCCCCTGTTTGTCTGGCAGTTTTTATGTTAAAACTTTTAATTATTTTTTTATACTTTGTTGTTAAGAGGGGATATGGGATGTCGTTATTCAAGGGCTTCCTATAAATTCCAGATCTTAATGAGTAGCAGCGCAATGCTGTGTGTTCCTTGCTACCTGAACCTGGACTTTGGTTTGGCATTGTTTTCAGCTGTTGCATGAGGTTGATGAAGCTGCTAGGTTAAGTAACTGTCTTGATTTCCCTGTTTGGCTGGAAATTTTATGTTAAAACGTTTATTTTAAGTATTTGTTTTGGACTTTGATGTTAAAAGGTGTTAGGGGATGTGGTTATGCAAGGGCTTCCTATAAATCCCAGCTCTTAATGAGTAGCAGCACAATGCTGTCTGAATTCCAGCCTTTAATGAGCATCAAGTATGGCAGGTGGTGTAAGATTGCAGTTATAATGTTTTAGTAAGTTAAAGTTACTTATAACTTGCTGGGGGTGTATAATGTTATAACCATTTAGCAGGATTATTCTTGGGTCTCTTTTCATATCCTGTTTTTTGAGGTTTGGGTGGATTGTAATTATTGTGCCAATGGTAAATGAGGAAATGGGATAGGCACTGCAACTCATAACTCTTCAATAGGGGACTTTTAAAATTATGTTCTAATTGCAAAATGTAT
Source organism: Protopterus annectens (assembly GCF_019279795.1). NCBI lineage: Eukaryota > Metazoa > Chordata > Ceratodontiformes > Protopteridae > Protopterus > Protopterus annectens. Next base: position 721,069,824 of record NC_056739.1, read on the forward strand.
GATGACTGTTTTGTGGGGTGTGACATGGCTAAATCTGTATGTTTAAAATGCAATAGTTTCTTAGATTAGAATAGGTAAGTGTTTTGTGTTAAAAGTATTTAAACTGTAAATAATGAAAAGCCAAGTTGTGTATTTCGACTCATACTAGTGAAGGTTAATAAAGATGTACAGACAAATATAACTACGAATAGTTGTTCAAGGGAAAAAGTAGAGCCTCTGTATGATTTACTCCTTGTCAGGGAAGTTAATTTTGGGAGTGTTAGGAACATGGAAGAATAAAATATTTTAATAGGACAGGAAGCGAGCTTTAATGATGTGAATTTAGAAACTATACTGGCGGGAAATAAAAGATGCTTGAGTAATGGTGATGGGGAAGAAGAGGATGCGTATACTTGGCAAATGGTAAAAAAAAGACGAGCTTTATGTGGTACAGTGGGGATTATAAAGATTAGGGACTCCTTACAGAAAATAAACATTTAGAAATTGAAACAAACCTGCAATACGAAGTATCTCGTACGCTTGCTGTTGGTGATTCTATGCTTAAGGGAGTTAAAAATATTACAGACAAAATTCCAGTAATGAGTCTTGGTGGTAGTTTTATAGAGGACATTAGTATTACTCAAAGTCTTTAGCAGTAACAATGTAAGATTCAGTTGTGGTTGGGGGGCAATAATGATGTGGGGCAGATAAATGAGGAAAATGTTGATGATGAAATTAATACTATTTCTTTGTGTAAACTGAGGGATTTTAAGACTTCTCATGTTCTTTTTGTGGATGATTTAAAATGGTATAGTTATCAAAAGATGAACTGAAAGCACAAATGCAAGTGGTCAAAATGTTTTCAGATGATATAAGAATGTCATCTGGCCTTGAAAATGTGCAAAGGCAATCTTTTAAGCAGGAAAGCTGCAGCACCAAGAAAACAGCACTGGCATTTAGGAACAAAGTCCAAGTGATAAACCAATTTGCTCTTCCTGTTCTAACTTATAGTTTTGGGGTGACTGACTGGCCCCAAAAGGTGTCGGATCAGATGGACAGGAAAACAAAAAGGATGCTTCATGCTTATCAAATGATCCCTGTTCTGAAGGAGGTATGGGCCTCCTTGAAATTAATTACATGTATAGATCTGCAATTGTAGGACTGCATACATCTCTGCTGACCTCACAAAACCCAAACATAATGAAAGTTTTAAAACATGAGTCTAAGATGACTTCCATACTTAGTTTAGCAGAAACATAACAGTTTAAAGTGTGAATGGAAATCAAGCCAAAAGTAAATAAAAATCAGGCAGCAACTGATTTTGCCAAAAAAAAAAAAAAAAAAAAAAAAAAAAAAAACAAAAGAAAAAAATGTAAGGTGAATAATCAGATGAGAAAGCAAGAAATGTGGAAAATGCATAAATGTAGTTGCAAATTGTGACGTCTCTCCTCTGGGCCAGTAATCAAGGAGCCTCAATCATCACAACTGACATCAGTGAGGTATGTTCACTTGGAACAAAAATAGATACACGTATTTCCAGATGTAGCTCTCTGCGCCAAGCACAAGTTCCCTTAAGAGCACACAGGGAACACACTTCCATCCTGGGGCTGGGTCCCCCCCTCTCTCCAGGCTCCAAATAAGGCTCCCAACTGACACAGCTATAGAGTTAAGTCCTTAGCTGGGTGTTCCAAGCCAAGTCCTCCACCACCCTCTCTGTGAAATCAGTGCTTTCAGTATCCCTGTTCAAAGTAGCTGACACACTCGCTCTCTTTGAGCTTTGGTTTTCACACAAGCATGCACGCACGTGCACACACACACAGGAAAGATTGGCACAGCTTTAGTAGCTTTACCACCTTTGTCCAGGCTATAAGATAGATACAATGCCATCAGAACACCCACACAGCCAGCTACTCGAAGGCTCTTACCAGGGCACCCTATTATACTGAGTGAAATTAATACTAATAAAAAACAGCTACTGTAAGGCTCTTACCAGGGTACCCAATTATACTGCGTGAAATTAATACTAATACCAATGGTAATGCTGACCAAACAGCAAGATTTTCAGGAGCGGACACAGTATCACTAAATAAATATAAGCACTCTCAACGGTTAAAATGTTCTCACAAAGTCCAGCCACAATGAGAAGTTTAAATACATTTAATAAAAGAACATGAAAATACTAAATATATATATTTACAATAAACACTAGAGTTTTAGTCACAGGAAATACTAAAAATAACACAGATGGAAAGGTTCACACACATACAGAAAAAAACAATACTTAACTAATCTCACTTTATTTTCCTGACTAGCTAAAGAATTACTGTTCCCTAGTTCATTTACTAGAGCAAGGCAAGATGACATGGGCGCGTAGTCCTTTTTTGGCAGGTTTCACAAACACACTGCTAAGAGCTAAGTGACATCTTTCACTAATATCTAAAATAATTTCAGTGCTGGTTACAGAATTACATCACATCTAGTCCTCTGACTCTGGTTCCCACACTACTCCCTTTACTAAATCTGAACTAGAATCTAGCACATATATGTGACAATACGCACACACAGCTTTGCTAAGATGTGTTACAGCATCTGGAAGCTGTAAAACAATTTTAACACTTCCACTCTTTTTACAGAGCTACTAAGCCCGGCTTCTCAGAGACATTTTGTCTCTGGCAGTAGTCAGAACTGTAAGATATAATCTTTATGGCCTAAACCAGGTAATTTAATTTCAGACTATTTCTCAAAGTTAGCTAGACTGAGATTAACCTCTTCTCTTCCAGTATCCTCTGTTACAATATATTCATTTCAAAAGTTAAAATACAGTTTGACATAGCGCTGCATTTCTTTTCTGTCCAGCAGGACCCACCGTTGGTATATTTCTAACACAAGCAGCTTTACAAATACATTTTCCAACACAACAATCTGTACAAATCAGTTTGATATACAAATGACATAATTCTTTACACAACTCCAGGTAGCTCTGCTGGCACACACATCAACTGAACAAAATGCCATAAGCAATTACCCATTCTTATACAAAATCTAACCAATCACAGCCAGGTTCCCACAACATTAATTAATCAATCAGCCTCAGTTTGTTACAATGAATGTACCTTAATATACTATACAAAATCTGCATGTTAAAAGCCAGTATTTTAATAATGACACTTACTTAAACTAACATTCCTAAATAAATAATGTTTAAATATTTTTAAGATGTATTAAGGTGGTGTAAACGAAATTAAATAGAAAAGATGTTGCCAATAACTTCTAGGAAAAATGTTTAAATCAATAAAATAAGTTATAATTCAGCTGCCCAGTTTTTTTAAAATAATGTTAATACTTGCAGCATCCAACTTCTATTGCTAGTATAGTTCTTTACATTCTAATCTGGCTTCCCAAGGCCCTCCCCTAGGGTCCTGTTTCACTTGTTGCAATATAAAAAAAAGAATATTTACTGTCTCTACAATCCTTGGTATGTCTGTAAAGGGCATTTGTATCTTCGCCATGGGTGACGACATAATTACGCTCGTATATCTACCTCTCAATAGCCCTTTCAATTTTACCCACATAGAGCCCCAAACAGGCTTTGCAGGTAACCAGATATACTGCACTTCTACTACCACAATTAAAATGTCCCTTTGGTTTAATACATACACCCCTAGCCTCTATGTAAATTTCATTTGTGTCAGAAATAAATCTGCACTGATTGCAGAAACCACATTTACAGCTACCATTTTTCTTGGAAGGACATGGATAATAAGTTACTTGAATTTTTGACAGTAAAAATCCTCCATGTTCCTTTGGTGTTTGGTATACCTAAGATCCACAAAAGTATAGAAAGACCCCCATTTTGTCCAATAGTTGCAGGGGCTGGATCTAAAACGGAACCTTTAGCAGTGTATATAGACCATAAGTTAAAAAAAAACTTTATTGGTTCTATCAGTCATATTTCAAAGGATTCATGGGATTTCCTTAATAAGATTTCAGTTGAATTGTATGAAAGGGACGTCATTTTTGTCACCATTGATGTTGTGGATTTATTTTCAAGTATGCCACATTTGGAAGGGTTAGAATGGTTTTATAATATTTTAATGGAATGTGATTATTTAGAAAATGTTGTTGTTGTGTCTTTCGGCTTATCCCAGTTAGGGGTTGCCACAGCGGAACTCCAGTCCGCTAATGTTTGGTAGTGGATTTTTACGTGCCGAGTTACCAGCCCTGACGCACAACTTTCAATGAAGGCATGCCCACTCATGCATGCCTCCTCACAGAAGGAGCTGAGAATCGAACGGGACAATGTCTTGCTGTGAGGCGACAACGCTACCGCAGCACCACTACCATGTATGATTATTTAGAAAATGATGAGGTAAATTTAATAATGGAATTTACGGAAATAATTTTACAAAATAACTTTATCTACTTCAATGGTGAATACTATAAACAAATTCAAGGTATGGCGATGGGTGCTTGATGTGCCCCAATGTTCGCTAATTTGGTCCTTAAAGAGTTTTGTATTTCCTTCAGACCTGGCTTGTAATATTATTTATTACATACATTTTTAGATGATATTTGTCTTTTTTGGAAAGGGTCAGAGAAAAAACTTGAGAATTTTCTTAAATACATTGAGACTACTATTTTTTTGAAGTTTATTAGTTTTTATTCTAAGGAGGCTATACATTATCTGGATGTCCACATTTATAAAGATTTTGTGGAAAATAGATACCATTCTAAAATTTATTGTAAAGAAAAATTCTAATTCTTATTTACATTCTTTTAGTGAACATCCGTATTATCAAAAAAAGGGAATAGTGATGCGACAAATGATTAGCGCCTCAAGCATGATCATGAAACAGGAAGTTTTTGAAGATGAAATCAATTTTGTTAAGGGTTTATTTTTATAAAGGTGTTACCCTGTGAACATGACTGATTCTTTAGCTGAAGATGTTGTTAAGCAAAGAGAACAGAGATATTTTCCTCTTTTAGGTATGGGTACAACAGGGCCAGCTACTAGTCCTGGTATTGTGAACACCCATGATTTGGCTTTTGTGCATAAATTATTTTTGAATTCTACAGAAGTAGGGAATATCATTAAGAAATACTGGAGTGGTTTAACTCCAACTCCAGATATTAAAAGGATAATCACAGGGTCACCAGTGTTTGTTAGAAGAAGGGATAGGAATTTGAAAGAGATGTTGGAGGCTGGAAATGTCCACAATATTACTAATAACAAAAGGAAAGATGGTACCTATAAATGTGTTTTCTGCAATAAGTGCAGATTTATTTCCGACACAAATTAAATTCACTTAGAGACTAGGGGTATGTGTATTAAACCAAATGGAGATTTCAGTTGTGGTAGTACAGATGTAGTATATCTGGTTACCTGCAAAGCCTGTCTGGGGTTCTATGTGGGTAAAATGGAAAGGGCTATTAGGAGGCGGATAAACAAGCATAATTATGTCAACCATGGTAAAGATACAAATGCCCTTTACAGACTTACCAAGGATTGTAGAGACGGTAAATCTTTTTTATATTGTAACAAGTGGAACAGGACCCTAGGGGAGGAACTTGGGAAGCCATATTAGGATAGAAAGACCTATACTGGCAATTGATGTTAAATACTGCTAAATCCCAAGGGGTTAAATGATAATATAAGTATTAACAGTGTTTTAAAAATTCAGGCAGCTAAATTATAAGTTATTTTATTGATTTAAACATTCTTCCTAGAAGTTATTGGCAACATCTTTTCTATTTAATTTTGTTTACACCACCTTTATGCATTTTAAAAATATTTAAATATAATTTAGGAATGTTAGTTTAAATAAGTGTCATTATTAAAATACTGGCTTTTAACATGCAGATTTTGTATAGTACATTAAGGTATGTACATTGTAACAAACTGAGGCTGATTGATTGATTAATTAATGTTGTGGGAACCTGACTATGGTTGGTTGGATTTTGTATAAGAATGGGCAATTGCTTATGATATTTTGTTCTGAAAAAGTCTGAGTATAGTTACAGACGAAAGTGCCTAACCAACTGTTTGTTTTATTTCATTAAATAAATGGGTATTATTTCTTGCCGGTACATTTTCACTTTTTGTAATTGTGACCTTGTTTTTTTCTTGGTTTTGGACACACATCAACTGCCTTACTTCTCCTGGCATAGCTGGCAATACCTCACTTCATCACACAAGTATAGAAAACTATCGAACAACCTCATGTTGGTCCAGACTGAGTACAAGAATGGTTAAGGAGAGGTGAATTTAAACCAAAGGACAAAAGGTTAATATTGGCTGCCCAATACAGTACACGTTGGTTTACAAAGTCCACTGAACATGTGGGAGAAACAGACAAATGCAGCTTTTGTAAAACAGAATTGGAAACAGTTGCACATCTTTTTGTTGGTTGTGATATACTAATGGCAGAAGGACTGTGTACTGAAAGGCATAATATTTTTATTTATTGCATTTGTTGACCGGGAAAGTCCAATGAGCCTAAGAAGAGCCCATTTTCAGTGGAGGCCTGGGGAGAAAGCTCCACAATATATAAAGCAAAACAAAACTGCGTGCAATAGACAATAAAATACAAATGAACAATGTTGATACATAGAAAATATTTACAAAGCAAGTGTCAACAGCATATGTGTAACAGAGGTTATGCACATCAACTATAAGCATGTTAACTACAAACATAGGTCTTAGTGTGTTAGAGACAAAGGAAGTACATAGGATGAATGTAAGGTGGGAGGTAGATATGTGGAAAATGGAGAAAGTAGAAAGGTACAGTGTGATGATGAGATAGTAGACATGGCAAAGTAAATAGATAGTAATGAGGAGGACGTTTATGGGATATGTGCAGGATAAGAGTATATAGTAGTATGAGGCTAAAAGCACAGGGGTGTAGATATACAAGTACCTAGCAGAAGGAAAAAGAGTGAGATGGAAGTGTGAAACAGGTGGGAGAGAAAAGCAGGAAGGTAATAGAAGACAACTGGAGGAAATATTTACGGAGGTAGACAGCGATAGGAACCTAGAGTGGGATAACAGGTGTTTGGTAGGGAACAGGAGCATATCCATTGAGAGAAGAGATGTAATTTAAGGATTTGTTTGAAGAAGGCAGGATTGCTGATCATTCTGAGAGAGGGAGGAAGAGTGTACCATAGCTTGGAGATGGCATAGGAGTATAGCATTTTGCCAGCTGAGAGTTTGGGTTTCACTATAGACAGCAACATTTTGTTTTCTGACCTGAGGAGGCGAGTGGGATGGTATGTGGTCAGTAAGGATGACAGGGAAGGGCAGCTTTCTGGTTGGAAGATTAACTTGTGGGCTGTAGTAAATTGTAGGTAAATGAAGTGGTTGGGAGATTCTAGCCAACTGAGTTGTTGCAGTGAAGAGCAGTGGTGTGTAGAGTATTTAGAGTTTGTAGCAAATTTTGCAATTTTATTGTAGCAAGAGTCAAGTTTACTTTTTAGGGAGGATTGTAGGTTGGTGAAGATGGGGGCGCCATACAGCAGAGTAGGGAGAAGAAATGAAGAGGCTAGGGCCATTCTGGTGGAGAGGCTGAGGAAGTGGTTATGCCTGTATAGGGCACCCAGCTTTTGATGTCCTCTTTATGTTACTGTGGATATGAAGGTAGAAAGTTAAATTGTCATCAATAATGACTCCTAGCAGTTTTGTACTAGGGACAACTTCTAAGACAGTGTTATTTTGGGAAGAAACAGTAAAATGAGATTTGTTGATATGGCTAGTTTTTGAGGGATAAATAATAAGAGTTTATTTTTTGGGGGTTAAGGGCTAAGTGATTTTTGGACATCCAGACCTCAGTAGAGTTGAATGCTTCTTGGGTCAGATGCTGTAATTTGGTGAGAGATTTAGAGGAACAGATTACAGTTGAGTCATCAGCGTACTGGATGATGGAACTATCTGTTACAGTTTGATGGAAGTTGTTGATGAATATGCTGAAAAGGAGAGGACTCAGTATAGAACCCTGAGAGACACCTGTATTTGTAGGAATGAAGGGGCGGAGGAGTGTTGCCATTTGGTGGATTGCTGTCTATTATTGAGGTAGTTTGTAAACCACTGAAGGGTGGGGGAAGATAATCTTAGGTTGGACAGTTTGGTAATTAGTAGAGAATGTGAAATGGTGTTGAATGCCTTAGAAAGATCGAGAAAGAGAGCTGAGACTAAGATGCTAGCATCACAAGCTTTATTGACTGTATCTAAGAAGGAAATAAGGGCAGTGTTGAATCTTGTTGAGTGGGAGAAAGTAATTGGTGTTTGACTAAGTGATCTATGAGCTGAGTGTGGATATATTTTTCAAGCGTTTTTGAGATGGGGAAAGTATGGCTATGGGACAGAAATTTGTGATGTCAGAGTTATTGCCTCCTTTGTGCAAAGAGATGACAAATGCTTTCTTCCAGATGTCTGGAATGAAGGATTCTTGCATTGACCTACTGAGTAGGATGCTGACAGGGTAGGCAATGGAAAGGGTGGCTAGTTTTAGGTATTCTGAAGGTAAGTTATCGGGGGGGCATTTGTACAAGGTTTTAGCTTGAGGAGATGTTTGTGGATGATGGATGTAGGAATGGGTGATACAGTGAAATAGGGTATGGGGGATGAAGGATTCTGAGTTGATGGTGGTTCAGTAGTGTCTGGGTTGATAGGTGGGAAGGAGGTTGTAAGTTTAGTCATCATCATCATCTTCTTTCGGCTGTTCCCATTAGAGGTCACCACAGCGGATCATCTGTTTCCATTTCTTCCTGTCCATGCATCATGCTCTTTCACACCAACCGCCTACATGTCCTCCCTCACCACAAACATAAAACTTATCTTAGGCCTTCCTCTTTTCTTCTTACCTGGCAGCTCCAGCCTTAGCATCCTTTTCCCAATATACCCAGCATCCCTCCTCGGCACATGGCCAAACCAACGCAATCTCGCGTCTTTTGCTTTGTCTCCAAACTGTCCAACCTGAGCTGACCCTCTAATATACTGATTCCTAATCCTGTCCATCCTAGTCACATCCAGTGCACATCTTAACATCTTTAACTCTGCCACATCCAGCTCTGACTCCTGCCTTTTCGTGAATGCCACCGTCTCCAACCCATATAACATAGCTGGTCTCACTACCCTCTTGTAGACCTTCCCTTTCACTCTTACTGGTGCCAGTCTGTCACAAAAAAAGGTTGTACGTTTAGTGACAGTATAAATAAAATATGTATTGAAGAGTATCGCTAGCTCAGAGGAGGTTTTATCTGGGTTTGGGCATGGAGTGTTATTAGTGCCTGGGTGGAGTAGAGAATTAATGGTTCCCCAGAATGTTTGGGGATTTTGTTTATTCTGGTCTTGCATAGATAGGAAGTGTTGTCATTTATCTTTGGTAACAAAATGTTTGGTTTGATTTCAAAGATGTTTGTAATGATTGCGGTTGGTGGATGTTTTGTCTTTTTGGCAAGTTTTCCACGCACTGCCCCTGGTGGACATGATTTGCTTTGTGGCCTTTGATAGCCAGCAGGCATGTTTAGATTTGACTCTCTTGAGTCTGAGGGGAGCAAGACTGTTTAGGGTTTGTAGAAACATAGAATTAAAGAATTCTACAGCTTCACTGAGTGGAAGAGATTTTAGTGGGCTCCAGTTTATTTTAATATTGTGGCAAGACTGTTGTACTGTGGATTGTGCAAATCTTATAATATTGAATTAACTGAAAAACATTAGAAACATGAGCCACAAGGCATTATAGAAAATTATGTAGTTTATATCACATGGGATCACCCATTACCAACAGTTCAAAAAAGAGATGCGAGAAAACCAGATATAGTAGTTCATGAACAGAAGATAAACGTAACATTGATCATTAAAATTGTTACACCCAGCTATTACAGTGTTTTATGTAGAGAGAGACACAAAGTCATAAAATACTAGGATCTGCAGGCAGAAATGAGGGCAATGTGGAAGAAGGATACACAGACAGTTCCAACTGTAGTATCAGCAATGGGTCTTATAGAAAAGAATTTACAATTGCACTTAGATACGTTACCGATAAGATGTAATTTCATATTGGGAGGGTGGCCTAATGGTTAAGGTGTTTGCCTTACAAACACAAGGTGCATTGTTTGAGTCTCACAAGGGTTAATTGGCTAGGCTTAAAATGGCTTGCAAGGGCAGTTAGCTTAGTACTAATCTATGAACCTATGAACTACAGAAGAAGTAATTAGTGGGTACTATGAAGTGCACTTCTGGCTAACATCAAAGACTGAAACAATACTAATTCCATGAAAATTAATCATATTTTGACTTAAGAATGGGGTCCATTCAAGTCATGGTATTACAAACTCAAAAGACTTGGAGAAATTAGAGAGAACAAGATATTTAGGATGCTCTATCATGGGTAAATAAGGAATACTAGAAAGAAATAAGAGTTAAATTTGGCTTTTCAAATTATAGGTAATAATAAAGCTCTTTTTAAATATCAAAGGACTTGCAGGAAATCTCAAGACACCAGCATTTGAGTGAAGATAATGTTTTGATTTCTTAACATATATTATTAGAATCTATATGTATTTAAAAGATTTTACTCTTGTCAAAAAAGTATTATTTTGAATCATGAGGTTGTTCAAAGTTGTTTTGGCTCCTGTCCTCTTATCTCAGTGGAGGCCTACTACTTCACCTGGACCAAATGACATAATATTTACTTTCTGTCTAGTGTTTATAGACCACTGATATCTTGCATACAGAGGTTATTCCAACAGAATTTGCAAACTAGTTATGCTCCTCAAGTTTGGAAATCTGGTACTGTTATTCTTTTACATAAGGGGTAACAACTATTATGTTGATAATTATCATCTGGGAGTTTTACTTGTATTACTGGTAAGTGATATGTGAGTGTTCTTCTAAAATGACTTAATCAAGGGATTTATTCTGATTTGGAAATTTCTCAACATGGGTTGAGAAAGCACAGTTGAATAGGTCCTGCTCACCTGTAACAGTTTATGCTCTAATTCCACACTGCCTCAGTGGCATTTTGTGTTATCTATCTTGAGTATAGTCTAAGCCAAACATAAAGATTAGAAAGAGTTCCAAGACTTTTCACTAGACCATTTAAGAAGGGTTAAACTTATAGTTATGTACTTACCATAACTTGGCATCTGTGTTATCTGTAGTCACCATTCATCACGTTAGGATCTAGGATCCAATATCGGATCTGAGCCGGCATACTTCAGACAACAGCTTAGCTTAATTTCCTCCCCTCCCATGATGCCCTGCTGCCCCTTAATCCTTCAGATCGAGTTTGCAGAAGATAGAAGACAGACCTAGAAACCCACCACCAACACAGGTCCACCCAAATCCTACTAAAATCTCAGGAAGGGGGACGGAGGTTGGGACCGTGATGAATGATGACTACAGATAACACAGATGCCAGGTTATGGTAAGTATGTAACTATAAATCTGATGTTATCTTAGTCACCATTCCTCACATTAAGGTCAGAGTCCCCAGCTACCTGAATCCTGGGAGGCCCTCAGCGAAGGACATGCTGAAGGACCGTGGAGCCAAAGGAAGCCCTTCCTCTACAAGTAAAATCTAACTTGTAATGGGAGATAAAGGTGTGAGGTGAAGGCCATGTTGCTGCTGCACAGATATCATCTATAGATTGGGGAACTGCAAAGACAACTGATGTAGACACCACTCTGGTGGAATGAGCCTTTATCGGAGTAGATAGAGGAACACCTCCTGAAGAGTAAATGAAAGAAATACATTGTGAGATCCCTCAGAAAATTGTAACCTTTGATACTTCCTTGCCATTTCTGTTTGCCAAAAGGGCTACAAACAACTGGTCTGAAAGTCTAAATTCCTTAGTTCTGTGCAAAGAGAAATGAAACTGGCGATGAACATCCAAGGTGTGCAGAATATATTCCCCTTTATTCATATAGTTAGGGAAAAAATGGAAGCTGAATACATTGACTGATATTAGCTTCTGAAGCTACTTTAGGCATAAAAGATGAATTAGGTCTCGGGGCCACCCTGTCCTTATGGAAAATTAAGTAAAGAGGCTTAATGGTATGGGCTTGCAGCTCACAATCCCTCTTCACTGAAGTTAGTGCCACTAAAAGGGCCGTCTTCCAGGAAAGAAACTTTTGATCACAAGATGACGCCAGTTCGAAGGGAGGTCTTCTTAATGATTGTAGCACTAAAGTAAGAGCCCATGGTGGAGAAGGATTTTTTTACTGGAGGTCTTTGCAAAAATACACCTTTCAAAAAGGCCTTGCAAAGCCTAGAAGAAAAGGTAGGTTTAGAGAGTTAAGGTGAGCATTCAAAATTGCTGCCAGTTGAACCTTAATGGTGGAAAACTTGGCCCCTTTTTTTATACAGAGTGGACAGAAAGAGAATAATATCTGAAATGGAAGCTGAAAAAGAATCCAAATTCCTACTTTTTGCCCAGACAGAGAATCTCTTCCATTTGCTAATATAGACCTTCCAAGCAGACAATCTTTGGGAAGCACGGATAATATCCTTCACGGGCGAGGCTAGCCTGGACTTAGCCAATATCATGGGAAGTGGACAAACCATGCTGTCAGACGAAGGGTCTGAAGATTTGGGAGCAGAAGGAGAGATGGATGGGATATGAGATCCAGAGATGGATCGAGCACCCAGGGTGTATGCTTCGAGTGAGACCGTAGAAGGGGGAACCACACCTGCCGAGGCCAAAAGGGGGCAATGAGGATCAATAGTGCCTTGAGATGTCTGGCTTTCTGGAGTACTCTGGAAATCAAAGGCAAAAGGGGGAAAGCATAAAGGAGACCCAGAGGCCAATTGTGAGTGAGTGCATCCCTGGGGATTCCCCCTCTGGGGGGATCAAAGCAAAGAAATTCCTGCATTTGTGGTTTAGGAAAGATGCAAACAGATCACAGGTCGGAAGGCCCCATCAACGGAAAATCTGTTGCGCTACCACTGGATTCAGGGACCACTCATGAGGGTCAGAATCGCCCTGGTAAATTTGTCCGCCAAAACGCTGGATGCTCAGGGAATGTGCATTGTAATAAGAAAGCACCCAGTGGACATCGCCTATTTCCATACCCTCATGGCCTTGCGACAAAGCAGATAAAATAGTGTGCCCCCTTGTTTATGTACAAACACCTGCCATGTTGTCCAAAAGAAATGCAATCGTTCCTTGAGGGAGACAATCCTGAAAGGCTTGCAATGACAAAAGGACTGCTCCCATCTCCAGAACGCTGATGTGGAGTTTGGTCTCTGAAGGGGACCATGTCCCTTGGACCAGCTTTCCCTTGAAATGCCCCCCCCCCCCCACCCTAGGAGAGAAACATCCATGGTGACCGTGGCTTTGGGAACTGGGGGAGCAAAGAACTTGCCCATTAAGAGGGGTCTGGAGAATGGATCCAAAACAAAAGATGAGCCCGACAAATGGCGTTAACAAATGACTTCTTGAAGGCCTCTGCGAACCCACTTAGGCGCAGCCAAGCATGCCGCCTGATGGCAATTCCTGAACCGGCCGCCCGTGAGGAACCGTCCACCGCATTGGAGATTAATCTCATGGATGAATTAGTAATGGAATGAAGGGTAGCAAGCTTGGAAGAAACTAAGTTGACAACTCCTTAATCAAGTCCCTCTGGGGACGGGTGAAATGGGTGAGATAGTTTAATGCTCGCGGGCTAAAAGAAGCTGAAGCGAACATCTGCTTTCCGAATCTGTCCAGAACTCTTAATTCAACTCCTTATAGGTGGCAGCGGCCACCACAATAGCATCATCTGGGACTGACTTGGATCAGAATGCTTTACCTGCCGGGGAACTAAGGAACTTATCTGCTTTCTTTGGCACCGGCTCCACGGTATCTAGCTCCTTCCATGCCCTGCTAGCCACAAGGTTAATAAGAGGGGCAGCAGGAGGGGACACCCAAGAGGTAGATGGGCCTGTACCAAAAGCTTCCAGGAATATGGTTTCCTCCGAAGACAGGGGTTGGGTCGACCAACCACCCTTGGCCTTAAGGATTTCGAGTATGTCTCCAAAGGAGATGTCCTCGGACAGAGATCATGAGGACTCACCCCCTTCATTGGCATCCGTATCTTCCATTAAAGACTCCATAGGGGAGTCGAGATGTCTCCTCTTGCATTTCCTCTTCCTCGGAAATTCCTCCACCAGAGGCTGTGGGGAAGACTCGGAAGAGGAGAATACCCCTAAGGAGGAGGCTCCCTGCTGAAGGCTAGACTGGTCGGGCTGACCTGAGATAGGATGAGACGGTCTGCTCAAATACAGGGGATGGGTAGGATGACCATAAGTGGGAGAGGCAGCTCTTATAGCAGAGAAACATCTTTTCACCAACCGGAAAGCAGAGGGGCTGGAAGAGGTTTTGTCCCCCTCTCCCACCGATAAGAATGCAGCTGAGGAGGGGCAGACCTCACCAGACCCTCTGCACTTCCGGACAGGACCAGGCCAGATCCACCGATGGGCAGGGACCTGTCCAATAACCCTGGACAGGAACCCGGCCCCACGGATCCTGAAGCGACAGATCAGACTGGAGGGATGGTCTGTCTTGGGGGAGGAGGAACAGAATCCATCACCGATCCTGATGGGGTGGAAACCAAAGAGGGAAGGGGAAGAGAAAAAGTGATAAAATATAACTACCAATATAAGACAAAAGGGTTAACCCCAAGAAAAGAAATCCCAACAATGAATCACTTACTAACTATGAGGAGCTAAGCAATTTACATCAGACTTGATGAAGCGGCAAATGAGATCTGAGGGATTACAGTGCAGCAGAGCATCATGGGAGGGGAGGAGCTTGAGCTAAGTTGCTGTCTGAAGTATGCCTGCTCGGATCTGATACTGGATCCTAGACCCTAACGTGAGGAATGGGTGACTAAGATAACATCAGAAATTTATGTTATTTGGATAGGTTGATGAAAGTTATCACTGTATTCAGATAGTTAAATGACTACTATGTGTTGATCTTATTTTAATTTATAAATCCTTAGTAGATGATATATATTTTGGCAGCCACATTAGATATTGAGTTTATGCATATGGTACTAGAAATTCCAGTGTGTTTATTGCCTCTCCCAGCTTATAGGGCTACTTTACAAAGTTCTTTCCATAGAAGAGCAAGTATATCTTGAAATGGTCTTCTCTTAAGGGTTAGAATGGTTGATATCCTAGAAAAAAAGAAAATTAGATTAGTATTTTGAAAAAAGGTTGTTCTCTTTTCTAGTTACTGTCTGCAAACTCAAATAAGGTCTCTTGGATGACTCCATGATTGAAACATTTTTGAACACATAAAAAAAAAAAAAAAAGTAAAGTATTTTAGCACACAAACCCGACTGTAATATTTTTGAACAAATAAAACAAACAAAAAAAGAAAAGTATTTTGGCACATAAACACAACTACAATAATAAATTGCTCTTATACAAGGTCCAATGCATGAAATACCAAGGAGTTTACATAGATAAGACAATTAAGAAGCTGAAGGCAGTCAACATGTATTGGATATGAAGTTCCAAAAAAGTAAAAAACTGCTCAAAAATTATGCTGCCTTAAATAATGGACATATTTTCATCTTTAATAATCTGACTCATACAAATAGGCTAGATGAACATCCATGAAGGTAAAAATCCACTTGAAAAGTATGTTACAGAAAAATAATGAATACTA
Source organism: Protopterus annectens (assembly GCF_019279795.1). Lineage (NCBI taxonomy): Eukaryota > Metazoa > Chordata > Ceratodontiformes > Protopteridae > Protopterus > Protopterus annectens. The sequence continues at coordinate 721,085,460 of NC_056739.1, forward strand.
TGCCTTCATTTTTCATGTTGTGGAATCAGTTGCAGCAAACCTACTGGAAAGAAAAAACGGAATTACTGCAGAAAAAAGAGCTGGAGTAGCAAATTAGACTCAATGCCAGCAACAAACCTAAACTCAATAGAAAAGAAAACAAATGTTGGTCTTTAATAACATTACTTATAAAAAAATACATTAGACGAACATCCAAGAAACTAAAAATCCACTTGCAAAGTATGCTACAGAAAATAATGGACACTCCACATTTATTTTTCACAATGTGGACTCAGCTGCATAAAGCCAACTGGAAAGAAAAAACAGGTCACTACTGAAAAATAAATAAATAAATAACTCGAATGGCAGACTACACTCAATGCCAGTAACAAACCTCAACTCATCACCTGCTCTATTAAAAGTGTACTCCAGCTCAGAAGGCTCAACTGCCACTCCTTTTACTAAAAGGTAGGTCTGTGGAAACTGGAACCCATGCCAGTACTTGATAAGAAGGGTAAACAACATAATTATGTGACTCACAAAAATAGGCTAGATGGACATTTTGTTAAAATACCCTTCTAAGTATGCTAGAAACAATCTATAGCATTGGCAATTACAGGATTTTCAATGTAAATTGACATCTCTAAAGTGGACTTATTCTTTACTGGCTGGTTTCAATGAAATTTACCAAACCTGTAGGTCTCAAAAAAAAAAAAAAAAAAAAAAAAAAAAAAAAACAGTTATGCCCTCACCATAACATTCCATCTGTGTTGTCCATTTTCACTCTTCCTCAACTGATGGGATAGAATCCGAGACTCGGATCCAACCCAGTGACTTTCTACCAGATGATCAGATCCAAGAACTCTCAAGCTCCTCCCTTTAACCATAATGTTCCCCCCAACTTAACATACCTCAAATCGAGTTTGCTGCCCCTAGATGTAAAGGGACAACCTATTACAGAAATTAACAAAGACAAAAAGTAAAAAAAGGAAGCTGGAGCTCAAACAAATAGATGTTTCTGTATAACTCTTAGATCTTTCCAGAAGCAAATGAAGGAGGCATATGTGCGGAAAGTTGAGGAAGAACGAAAATGAACAACACAGATGGAACGTTACGGTGAGTGTATTAACTTTTTTATCTGATATTGTCCTTTTCATTAATTCCTTAACTGATGGGCCAGAGTCCCCAGCTACTGGAACCTCATGTGGCCCTCGTGGAAGATATTCTGGAGTTCTGCAGAGCCAAAGGCTGCTCTGTTCCTGGAAATCAAATCTAATTTCTAATAAGCAGTAAAGGTGCGAGAATTAGTCCAAGTTGCAGCTGCAGAAATGTCATCTAAGAAAGTCCTTGACTAAAAGGCTGAAGAAACTGACTAGACCTCGTGGATGAGCTCTAGGAGGTTTGGGCAATGGTAAACCTTTTTTACCATAAACAAATTAGATGCATTCAGATAACCATTTGGCCAATGTAACTTTGGATACTAGTTTACCAAATCTTTTAGGAGAAAAGGAGATAACTGGTCAGATTTCCTGAAGTCTTTGGCTCTGTGGCGATAAAAGCAAAGTTGTCTATGCATGTCCAAAAGGTGGAGCATATTACTCTCTCTTATTTAAAAAGTCATGAAAGAAAACCGGTGCATTAATGACCTGGTTTATGCTGCACTCAGTAGCTACCTTAGGCAAGAAAGATGGATTTGTTCGCAAGGACACCCTTGTCTTTGTGAAAAAAAAAAAAAAAAAAAAAAAACAGATGAGGTTTAGAAGATGGAGCCTGGAGTTTGGATGCTCATTTAGCTGATGTGATAGCGACTGGAAAAATGGTTTTCCAAGACAAAAATTTAAGTTCTGCTTTTGCTGAAGATTCAAAGGGAGCTTGTGTTAAGGCCTGACACATGATAGTTAAATCCCTAGGAGGAACAGGATCCTTTAACAGAGGTCTAAGAAACAAAGCTCCCTTGAGAAAGGCTTTCCATAGCTTAGAAGATGCAAAGGTACAGTTATTTTTTGCACAGGTGGAAATTAGAAATGGTAGCCAATTGAACTTTAATAGCTAGCCCCTTTCAGTATTTATCAGGCTGTGGATGGTATTTCACTACTGAAACTAAGCAGACATTCCTTAAGATTCCAAGAGCAGGATAAGTTATTTCTTGCACTTATTTCATTGAACTGCACTTCTGAAATGCTTATAATTGTGCTATACAGTTAATCTACTACATTTTGCACTGTTATAAAGCTTTTTTACAGTTTCACTGCATTTATGTACTGTTTTATACTGTTTTAACTGAATTTTTCATTGCTAGATACTGTTTCATTACTCTAATTGCATGTTTACTGAATTACTTAACTGTAAATTGCTTTTTCATACTGAGAGTTGTATTTTCTGTTTGTGAGTGCTCTATCCGAGCTTTTCTGTGCATTTTTTGAGGTTTCTGTGCTCTAGTCTAGTCTATTTGCAGTTAAAAGCATTCTCTGGAGTCTGCTTGCTCCTTGATCTGTTTAAAACTTTCATTTACTGGCTACAGGTAGGAGCTGTAATAGTGTGCATTACTGTAATTGCATTTTTCTTTAATTACTAAATTGTAAACTGCCTTTTCATACTGAGACTTGTATTTTCTCTTTGTGAGTGTTTTTTCTATGCATTTAAAGTGAGGTTTCTGTGTTCTGCTCAGGTGGCATAATCTTGATAGAGGCCTGCTAGTTTTGTTTGAGTCTCCTGTGTTTCTGGCAGCCATTTTCTGCTGATAGTATGTCTTCATTATTATTGAGAGTAACAGGGTCTCCTGGCCTTCTGTAGCATGAGTGATTGGGTAACAGCAGAGGCGAATAGGACTGAGTAGTAATTTGATCTTCTAACTCTTCCATTCTTACTAGTATATAAACCCTGTGTCTGGAAAAGGTCTTGCTTGCATTTATCAGACTGTGGATGGTATTTCATTACTGAAACTAAGCAGAAATTCCTTAAGATTCCAAGAGCAGGATAAGTTATTTCTTACACTTATTTCATTGAACTGCGCTTCTGAAATGCTTATAATTGTGCTATACAGTTAATCTACTACATTTTGCACTATTATAAAGCTTTTTTTTACAGTTTCCCTGCATTTATGTACTGTTTTAACTGTATTTTTCATTGCTAGATACTGTTTCATTACTCTAATTGCATGTTTACTGAATTAACTGTAAACTGCTTTTTCATACTGAGAGTTGTATTTTCTGTTTGAGTGCTCTATCCGAGCTTTTATGTGCATTTTTGATTTTTTTGAGGTTTCTGTATTCTAGTCTAATCTAGTCTAGTCTGTTTGCAGTTAAAATATTTTCTAGAGTCTGCTTGATCTGTTTAAAACTTTCATTTAGTGGCTACAGCTAGGAGCTGTAATAGTTTCCCATCCACCCTCCCTAGTGTTGTGGTGTTCTTATACTTGGTGGCTTTGCAGTTGCCTACCCATACTGTATATTTGGTCTGTGACACTCTTCCCAGTCTAGTGTCATTAGTTCATTCAATCTAATAGAGAACATTTGTGAAGGCCAATCCACTCAGATTCTTAATCTTGAATTCACTTCTGTTCCAGCTTTCTCCATTTCCACTTTACTGAAAATAAAATAATTCTAAGCTTGTTTCCCCCCTTTCCTGTAACAAGTGTAGTCCAGATACAGATTTGCTGTATCCATGACTATTTGTAAGCTCCTGAGCCCACTCCCACTTAAAATGAAGTTATGTACTCACCATAATGTTCCATTTGAGTATAGGGTTGCCACCTTTCTACTGTGCCATTTCCTGACAAACAAGCCCCGCCCCATGCACAATCAAGCCACACCCATTCCTTTTAATAGCCACACCCCTTTACTCTAGCACCCTTCAGCATAAGTCTTTAATATCACATAGTTACCAATAAGTAGAAAAATGTGCAACAAGTCAAAAGTAAATTAAAAAAACTTTATTTAGCAATACTTCAAAAGGTTCACTACATACAACAGTACATCACACACAAGTATGGGAAAACTAAGCCCAAGTCTCATATCACAGGTAGTACTAAAATGGAAATACAATTAGATATTAAAAACACCAGTTCATTCAAAGCAGTACATTAAGGGTTCACCACACACAATAGTAAAAGAAAAGCAACTGTTTAAAGTATCTTCAGTTTTGCTAGAAATCATTGCTTATACTTGAAGCTAGATTTGGCATTTGATCTAGCAGCCTCAAGTAATGGCTGGTTATTTCTCACAAATGAATAAAATTGCGAACAACTCATGTTAAAGTTTAGCTTGACCTGCAACTCTGCCTTCACAAGTGACACAAGCATTCTATTTCTTACATCAGTCCACGCATTCCCCATAAGTGAAAAAACCCTTTCCACAAAGCTATTGCTGGGGGGGATTGAAAGAGCAAACTGTACCAGTCTGTAAAGTGGCTTGCAGTCTGGAGCTTTACTAAAAAAAGTCACCCAGCGATCACTTACAGATGCCTCTGTCATCTGTAACAGGGCTGGCAATGCAGCAGTTAAAGTACAGTAGTCTGAGTAAAGTGCTTCAATGTCCACATCCAATTTGAAGAGGTCTGCAACTGTACGCAGTTCTGGCCAAGTTACAGGATGTTGGAGGCTGAGGACCTGCATAGCTTTAAAGGGACTATTATCATAGTCAAACCACTTCTGTAGGTAACAAAGTGCTTTACTGTAAAATCACAGAAGGTCCTACAGACCTGCTGTGCGACAGCTGGAGTAAAGTGCTGTAAGGCAGATGAAACTTTAGTACCAAAGAACTGGTCATCTAGCCTTCTCTGCAACTCATCTTTTAGACTTTTCATCACGGTGTACAACTCTGGAGCAGAGAGAGTGTTACTTTCAAGTTTTGCTATAGACTTGTGGAATACCTGCAGGATGTAGTGCATGAAATGTATGTAGCACTCTGCCTCAGACACATCTCCACTGATGCCATCCTCATCGGCCTCCACAAATTTCCAGATAAGGGGGTGACAGTCCTCAGGCCCTTGACTAATAAAACAACTTTTAATAGCAGGCCAACATTCTACCAGCCTTGCCACAGCTGGGAACAAAGACAGCCACCTTGTTACAACATGTTGCATTATTTCCTTAAAGTCCTGGTCTAGGAAAGAATAGAAGCCTTTCAACAGTGACATTTTTTTAGCAGATGCTGAAAACTCACCATGTACTTTCAAAACCAGAGTCTACACATCAAACTTTGCAAGGGCCTTGCTTGCATGCTTGGCACAGTTATGTATTACATGGCATAAACAGTTTGCTGCAATGATGTGAGGCACCTCAGATTTCAAACTTTTAAAAACAGACCTGTGCTTTCCATAACTGACTGAGGCATTGTCTGCAGCATAGCTAGCAATGTTTTGTACTTTGAGTCCTTTATGCACAAGGATGTCCTTTATTCTAGTAAAGATACATTCAGAACTTTCGTTATGATCCTCATAGAAATCAAGGAGTTTCTGTTGTGTGCCATGGGTGTGAGTAAAGTACTGAATAACTAAAGGGAACATTTTTCTGTTCCCTTTACTGGATGCATCTGATCCCACTGAGAAATAGGAATTGCCAAGTTCCTGCAGAAGGAGCTCCTCTGAATGAGGTGCAAGAACATTCATGACAATACTCTCAGATTTTGTCTTCCCACAGGTGAATTTCGAAGCCAAAGTAGAATCAGGGAAGACTGTCAGTGCCAGCTTACCTCCACAGTCTATGGATACATATGAGTGACCATGTTTCACTCCATGATAGACTGCTGTCACTTCAGCTGCAGTGACTTTGGAAGCTTCACTGGTTACACTACGTGGCTGAATAAACTTGGTCATTACGAGGTTCTGCCTCTGGAGCTGAAGGCTTTGATGATGTTTGTCTGACTTCTGATGGCTTTTCAATGCCTTTTCCCCATCCCATTTTACAGTGAAAGTTGTTCCACAGGATGTGCACTTTGCCATGGCATCTGCATTTGGAACAGGTCGCACCCATGAGTAGCTTTGCTCCCACACCTTATTATAACTGCAGAAAAACCTCTTAGGAGACGCGCTTTCAGCCTCTTCTTGATGATCCATTGACCTTTTCCTGAACATGATTCCTGTAGGATCCTTGCTCAACACTACAATAAACCAAAACAGCTATTAATAGAAAATCAAAACACTTGTGACCAACACCAGTGCCTGGTGGGGCCTGTGTCAGTCAGTAGCCACTAGCCAGAGTTCACATTCACATGTGAATCTCCAGACTTTCACACCCTAGTAATACCAAGTTGGTATAGGGAAAAAAAAATGAGACTCCTCATGAAAAAATTACAGTGAAGGTAAAGCAATGAAAGGCAGAAGCAACTCCTGTCTGAGGGACTTTCTGCAGCTGTTACACATGAACCTGGTGTGAGCAGAATATGCACAGAAGGCATTCAACTGTGTGTAAAACACATGGGTCAGACACTACAGCAATGCACCAAATTAAGACCCTCTACTTTAATGTAGAACCCAGTGCAAACGTTATCCAGCTGAGTCTGAACAGAGCAAGAAAGTTCAGGCATACTGTGGACTGACAAGATAAAGATGAAATACATGGCAGCTCAGCAATCATACCCTCTGGCTACAATTGTAATAACTTGCATAAAGACAAACAGGACATAGTGTTACATGAAATATGTAACTCAGCAATCATAATACCCTCTGGCTGCAACAGTAATAACTTGCATAATAAGAGACCGTATGGGCAGACAAAGACGAATTCCGTAGCCCCACAATTCCAGATGCAACACCCCATATTAAGTGCAAAGCACAGAGACCAGTCAACTTGGGGCTGGTTTCTCCCCTTTTCCACTCCAGATCCTCACCACCACCTCCTCCCACTGGCACAGTTAGAGTTGAGCATAGTGGCCAAGTGAAGACCTCCAGCACCCTATTTATCAAACAGTGCTTTGGGCCCCTGCTAAAGCAGTTGAGACACACTTGAGGTCTGATTTATATACACAAGGGAAAGGCTGGCACAAGTTTACTAACTATGCCCCCTTTTCCCCAGACTACAACATAATCAGCCAGCTACTCCTTATAAGCAACTTTAAGGCCCTAACAAAGTGTGTTCAGTCTTACTGTGCAATAGTAATAAACATTGCCAGTTTGACCAATGCCAAGGTAGTGGCCCAGTGTCACTAAATAAATATTTAAGTAGTCTCAAAACTTAAATATCTACACAATAAAACGTTAGAAAATATCCTGTGTATATTCACTGTAACAAGCTCAAAACCACATGAGATATTTCACATTGACAGTCCCAAAGAAAAGCAACTACATTAAGCCTTGCTATATACCCAAGACACCTAGGAAGAAACACAGGTCAAGGTAAACATCACGGTGATGATAGACTAGAAAAGACAGTTCTACAGTCCAAGCATCCTATACAAATCATGTAATCATATTCACTGTAAGTAACATCAAATGAGCTAAGCTTTGGTATAGACGGTATACCCTAGAAAACACAGATAAAAGGTAAACAGTTGTGATGACAAACTAGACAAAAAGCTACATTTAAGCCTCACTATAATATGAAGACTGTACGACAGACACCCTAGGAAGAAACACAGGTCAAGGTAAACATCACGGTGATGACAGACTAGAAAAGACAGATCTACAGTCCAAGCATCTTATACAAATCATGAAGTCATTATATATTCACTGCAACCAAGTCCAAAATAAGATTAGAAACTGTTCTAGTTAATAATCACCACATGTTGAACATCTAGATAGTTACACACATCTTGTCACCATCAATGAATGAGATAGTGCCAGCACAGCTAGTGAATTAATATAAATTTAATATTTAAAAAATTCACTAGTAGCTGTGCTGGCAATATTTCATTCCTCTTGTCACACTAATCTTTGAAAATCTACCTTAATTCCAAAGAATTCATCCATTAAAAAAATTCCACTTACCTCCAGAAAAATCATCAGCAGGGCTACTTAAACAAGCTCTCAGCAGCAGAAGAGAACAGGCAGCTAAAGGGCCAGCAAGCAGGGGAACACACCACCACCCAGTTCACAGCACTTCTCCTCCAGGGCAAGACTCCAGCAAGCAAGGCAAGCAGCAGGGCTAAGGCAATCCTTCCAGGCAGCAGGGCTTCCAGGCAGCAGGGCTAGACAATCCTTCCAGGCAGCAGGCAATCCTTCCAGGCAGCAGGCAATCCTTCCAGGCAGCAGACAATCCTTCCAGGCAGCAGGCAATCCTTCCAGGCAGCAGGCAATCTTTCCAGGCAGCAGGCAATCCTTCCAGGCAGCAGGCAATCGAACCAGCAATCCACCGAAGACGTCCAAGAAATTTCAGATCTTAAGCACCACCTTTTACAGTACAGAGTAAGTAAAAGGTAAAAACTAGAAGCTGAAGCGCCACTTTTTATGCAGAAATTTTCGCGGGCTTTGCAGGGATTTGACTAGCAACTCTACGTGTTGATTGGCTGCTTGCTGCACGAGCCTCATCTGCAGCAAGCAGCCAATCAACGAGAGTCCAAGACGGGAATGTTTTTTTTTTTTTAAAAATACGCGCTGACGAGCCTGACGTCGCTATTTCCGGACTCCGACAGCAAGAACCGGAGAACCGGAGTGCCCTACTGATTTCTGGGCACACCGGAAAAAAAATGGAGGGGTGGCAACGCTATTTGAGTAGTTATACTTCATTTTCTGCAACCTGTGGGTATTCGGATCCATATCGGATCCAAACCAGCAACATTTTTCAAGCATCTGCTCCAAGCTCCTCCCCTTACCCATAATCCGTCACATCTCCTACCTTCCCTCAGATCGAGTTTGCCACTATTCAAACTATTAGCAACTCAATAACAACACTAACCTAGAACAGGTTTTGGGGGAAGGAGGGCGGGATGGTTACAGAAAATGAAGTATAACTACTCAGATGGAACGTTATGGTGAGTACATAACTTCTTTATCTGAAGTAGTTAACTTAATTTATCTGCAACCTGTGGGACAGAGTCCCCAGCTACCAAAACTCCTGGGAGGCCTTCATGGAAGGATATTCCTGAGCATTGCAGAGCCAAAGGATACTCTCCCTCTAGAGATCAAATCCAACTTATAATGAGAAATAAATGTACATGACCTTGCCCAGGTTGCTGGTGCACCAATATTATCCAGAGAAACCCTAGATCAAAAAGCAGCAGAAGTTGCCATGAATCTGGTAGAATAAGCTTTAATAGGACCAGGTGGAGCTGGTCCCTTATCCTTATAGACTTGCAGTATACATTGTGTGATCCATCTAGCTAAGGAGACCTTGGAAATGGCCTTGCCCAAAAAGGGTCTAGAAAAGGACATGAATAATTGGTCAGACTTACGAAATTGTTTAGTCCTGTGTAAATAGAAACAAAGCTGTCTATGAACATCTACCAAGTACAGCTTATATTCACCCTTGTTCTGGAAATTTTAATCATCTGGCTAATATTAGATTCAGAAGCAACTTTCGGTAAGAAAGAAGGGTTCGTAAGAAGCAAAACCCTATCTTTATGAAAGATCAAGTAAGGGAGCACGGCAGACAAAGCTTGGATCTCAGAAACCTTCTAGCCGAGGTAATGGCCACTAGAAAAGCTGTTTTCCAGGACAGGAGTTTTAAGTCGACTGACACCACTGGTTCAAATGGGGGTGCCACCAATGTCTGTAGAACTAGAGTAAGGTCCCAAGAAGGAACGGAATTCTTAACGTGGGGACGCAAAAGAAAAGTACCTTTTAGAAAGGCATTGCACAATCTCAAAGAAGACAGAGGCTTTAGATTTTCGCTGACATGAAAATTAGATATGGCTGCCAGTTGTACTTTCACTGTGGAGGAACTAGCCCCTTGTTGGAAAATACAGGACAAAAACTCCAACATTGCAGGAACCGGGGCTGTAAATGGATCTATGTTTCTCTGAGAAGACCAAATAGAGAAGCATTTCCATTTGCTGCGATAAACCTTCCAAGTGGAAGCTTTGCGGAAAGCCACCAGAATACTCTTTACTGAAGATGATAGACCAGGAGTCCTAGCGATCAAGGGAACCGGAGCAACCAAGCAGTCAGCTTGAGGCTGTCCAGATCAGGGGGACTGAAGTCCGAGGGATGGGAGATGAGATCCGGGCAGGGATCCAGAGTCTGTGGAGGAGCTAGAGCATGAGACTAGAGGAAGGGGAATCACACTTGACAAGGCCAAAACAGGGCAATGAGGATCACTTTGCATCACAGTTGGTAAGCTTTCTGAAAAAACTTTGGAATGAGAGGTAGTGGGGGATAGGCATACAGTAACCCGGGAGGCCAAGCATGGCCAACAGCGTCTCTGGAGGAGTCCCCTGGGGAGGGGATCAGAGTGAAGAACTCGCTGCACTTCGCGTTGGAAGGAGATGCGAAGAGATCGCAGCAAGGGTGACCCCATGCGAGGAAGATTTACTCCACTACTGACGGTTTCAGAGACCACTCGTATGGCATTAGAATATCCCAGCTCAGTCTGTCCGCTAAAATGTTGGAGTGTCCCAGGATGTGCGTTGCAATCAGAAACCGACTGGTGGAAATCGCCCACTCCCACACTCTCATGGCCTCGCAGCAGAGAGGGTAAGATCTGGTCCCTCCTTGTTTGTTGATGTACCAGACAACAGACATGTTGTCTGACTGAACTGCAATCATCCCCGGGGGAAGAAGATTGTGAAAGGCTCACAACACTAAAAGCACTGCCCTCATCTCCAGAACACTGATATGCAAACTGGTCCCAGTCTAGGACCACGTGCCTTGGACCGTCCTTCCCAAAAAGTGCCCCCCCCACCTGAGCTGGGAGGCGTCCGTGGTCACTGTGGCTTGGGCTGGGGATGTTAAGAAAGGATGACCTGCCAAGATTTCCGGCAACTGGAGCCACCAAAGAAGAGAAATCTTGCAGGCTCTGCTGGTCTGTATAGGGTAGTCCATGGAGAGGTTTAACCAAGACCAGTGAACTGCCAGGGTCCATTGAAGCACCCTCATGTAAAGGCGCACACACATGGAAGAATTGAAATTGCTGCAGCCATGGAGCCTAGGGCTCGAAGAACGTCACTCGCCATCGGCGTCCTGGGGCCGACGATCACTGACACATGGGCCCGTAGGTTCTGGACCCTGTCCAAAGTGAGAAAAACTTGTAATAGTAGAGTGTCCAACTGTGCCTCTATGAATTCCAAGGTCTGTGTTGGGTTCAAACAGGACATGGAGATATTGACTGACTGCAAGATGTAGGAAGGAGTCTCTGGCCATGCAAAGTAGATGCTTGGTGGCAGCAGCGAGGAGCTAATCGTCTAAGTAAGGAAACACCTGAATTCCCTGAAACCTCAGGTGAGCCACCACTACTGCCATAACCTTGGTAAACACCCTGGGGCTGTGGTGAGACTAAAGGGTAGGGCTCTGAAATGGAAATGATTGGCTCCTAGCCGGAAGTAAAGAAATCTCCTGGAGCTTCTGCAAATCTTGATGTGGTGGTAAGCTTCCTGGAGATCTATCGAACACATCCAGTCACATTCACGTAGGTAAGGTAGAATGGACTGCAAGGTGACCATCCGGAATTTGTGCATAGCTACAGACATGTTCAGGGCTGACAGGTCCAATATGGGCTTGAGGTCCCCCATCTTTTTTGGCACTAAAAAGAACCTGGAGTAAACACCTAATCCGGACCGATCTGGGGGGACCTGTTCAATGGCCCGACTGTAAAGCAGCTTTGAAATTTTGTGCCCTGCGGCCTCCTTTTGAGCGGGTGGAACATCAGGGAGGTGCTTTGATTGGATGGGTGGGGCAACGAATGGGATGGAGTATCCTCTGGATATGATTTGGAGCACCCAACGGTCCATTGTAATGGACTCTCAAGCCATTAGGTGCAATGACAATCTTCCCCCGACTGTCTCCAGAGTAGGACAATTGGGCAACCCCAGAGGGCTGCTGTGTGGGTCTGTCTAAGAAGGTCTCCCTAGACCCAAAGTTCCTCGGACCCCTTCTGCCAATGGAGCGGCATCTGTCTTGTCCCCTTCTGCCTCTAGGGGACGAGTTGTCCTGAGTGTCCCGGGAAAACTGAGATTTTCAGAACCACATCTTCTTCTGCCCTCTCTGATTCCTAGAAAAGGATCTTTGAGGGCTAGAGAAGCGAACTCCGATGGCAGAGTCTTCCCGTCCTTCTCTCTCTGGACCAAGGTGTCATGAACTGTTTTCCCAAACAGGGAGGAACCATCAAAGGGAGCATTTGTGAATGACGCCTTGAAGGGATCCGTGAATTGACAGAGTCTGAGTCAAGCGTGCCACCTCATAGCTACGCCGGTCCCAGCCACCCTAGCTGCTTCTTCCGTGGCATGGGAAAGAAGACGCATGGATTTGTTTGAAACGGATTTCAAAGTTGACATTTTTGCAGAGAACAGTTGCTTGTCGTCTGGCGACAAGGACTCTGGGGGTGACACAGTGAATTTCCTGACCAGGTCTTGCTGGAGTCGAATGACGTGTGCCAAATAATTCAGTGCTCATATGGAAAATGTCACTGAAGAAAAGACTCGCTTCCCAAAGCTATCCACCTCCCTAGACTCTTTGTCCAGAGGGTGGACCGAAGAACTTTCCTGAGCCAGTTCTCTCTTGCTGGCAGCTGCCACCACCATAGCATCCACAGGGGATCCCTTGTACCAGGCCTGTTTGCCTGTGGGAGGAGCAAGGATCCCATCCGGGTGTTTGGATATCTATGGTGTCAGGCTCCTTCTATGCCCACGTGGTAATAAGATCCACTAATGGATCTGCAGGAGGGGACACCCAGGATGTAGATGGGTCCATGCCAAAGGCCCCCAGGAATACTGACTCATCCATAGAGGGTTTTGGGGCTGACCAACCTGCCCTCTGGCGGAGGACTTCCATGATGTCTCCAAAGGAGACATCCTCGGGAGATGACCTGGGGGAACCCTCACCTTCATCCAAGTCAGTATCTTCTGTGAGGGACTCGGGGGAGTCCATGTGCCTCCTCTTACACATATGCTTATGGGGGGCCTCCTCAGTGGGACTCTCTGAAGAGGGCTCATAAGTCACAGGGGGTTACATGATGGAATCCACCTGGGGGTCCTCTAGCACGGGCTGTTCCTGGGACAAGCTAATGGGAGCCATGACCAAATCCACGGCAGCCTGGGCGGAGTCCAAGGCAATGGGCTGGGGTCTCAATCCCTGGGAGAGAACCCTCTCCACCATGTCTACGGTCTAAGGAGAGAGCACCTCCTTGGCAACCAGCAAGGAAGAAGGTGTCCCCAGCTCCGTCGTGAGGATCGGAGCAGAGGCCAAGTTAGCCAGGGTTCCGAAGGAATGGCTCGGATACGACAAAGTTGGAGCCAAAGACATCTCCATTGCCTCGGATCTGGCTCCCTGTTCTCGGCCCCAAGAGTTGCTCGTATCTGAACAAGTTTGATCCGAGGAACTCCAGGTAATGGATTGGGAAAGGAGAGATAGGATGGAAGAAGGGCAAAGAGGTCCCCTCTCCAGCCGGAGAGGGGCCTGGCAAGACTCCCATTTGGATTTGGGTCCGAATGAATCTCCGCATCATCCTGTCCACGTCAAGCTCCGACAGACTCCGAGTCGACCACGAGAAGGTGACTGACTCGGATCTAACCCTGTGAGATGACCTCGAAGAAGGTCTCCAATCCGAAGGCTCCATCGGCTCTGGGGAAAACCTCAGGGAATGGAGCTGAGGAGAAGTGGTCTTAGCATTTTCTGAGGGTGGACTGGGAAATGGCTCCCACTCAGGAGATCACTTGCGGTGCCTTTCCGCCCTTTTCTCGTTCTCTCTCTTGTCCTTTGATTTTGTCCCTGCCTCAGCAGGCTTAGAGGGAGGTTAAGTCCCAGCCTGAGGGGGGGGTTGATCGGCTACTGGAGCCGATGTCAAGGCCGTCGTGTCTAAGGCAGAAACTGGTAGCAGGCCCTTGGCTACCAGTTTTGCCATCCTTTCCTTTAAGGCCCTGGGGTTGAACTCTGCACACACAGCACGTGTCAGACTAAGATGGGGAACTCCCAGGCAAATAATACACAGAGTGTGGCCATCAGCTGGTGAAAGCTTGTGGCTACACACTGTGCATTTTATAAAAGTTGGTTTTGGCTGCTCAGCCATCACAAAAACCCACTCAGCCAAAACTAAACCCAAAACTAACACACACACACACACACACTAAGGTCAGGTTAGGCCTATACACTACCTTATAAGCTCTTTTTTTAAACTACCTTTTTTTTTTTTTTTGTTTTACAACAAACCGAAGAAAAGACAAAGGGCAGGAAGGGTTGCTCACAAACAACTACTCTAACACACTAAATATAAGGACCAAAAGTTCCACTTACTGCACTCAACTTGGAGCTATAGAGACCACGATGCATATGCATGAAGCGGCAAACGAGATCTGGGGGAAGGTAAGAGATGTGAGGGATTATCGGTAAGGGGAGGAGCTTGGAGCAGATGCTTCAAAAATGTTGCCGGCTCGGATTTGATATGGGCCCAAATACCCACAGGTTGCAGATAAATGAAGTTAACTACTTCAGATCTAGGGTTAAACTATTCCTGGCACCATAAATTCTGCTCTTCAAATTTTCCCTTGCAACTAGCCAACTTTTTAGTTTTAGCACTCAAATCTGTTTCTTTGAGCTCAGCACTTGTTCAGAACTCATTGTAAGCACTAAAAAAGCTACAAATTACTACAACACTCAACTTTCCTCACTTGTCTAGAGGAAAACAGTTTTTAGTAGTTAATAAATAAGCACCTATCCAGGCATATCTAAAGGTCAGCTCCCATTGTTTGCTCCTGTCTACCTGACAAATCTGGGCATCTTGGGGCAATGCAGCAATTGCCTCATGTACACAGTCATCCCTCTCTTCCTACCACTCAACACTATGACCTGTGAGCACTTATATAGCCAAACTGGAAGCAAAGCTCTCTTCACTGAAGACTGGACTAGACAGTCAAGAGGAGAAGGTAAACACTTGCACCACATCACAATCATCACATAGTCTCTCAAAACCTACACCACCAAAACTGGTCTATATTAGAACACCGAAGTCTTAACACTTCGAATGTTCTAATATCAACCCCTATTCAGCGAATGCTGAAAATAGCGAAGCTGCAGAACACCGAATGTTTTCCTAGGGAAAGAATTTGGTTGGCCGTTTCTGTCGCTTCACTATTTTTAGCACTGTGGAAAGTTACAGATCGGGTTCAGGTAAGTGTACGATTTTGTGGACGTGCGGGTTAGGTGAGTTAGGGTTAGGGCGTGGCTCAGGTAAGTGTGTGATTGTGATGGACATTAGGATTAGGGTGGGGTAGAAGAGTTAGGGTTAGGGCGCGGGTGAGGTGAGTGTGTGATAGTGACGAACCTTAGGGTTAGGGTTTGGGTTAAGGTAAGTGGGTAGATAGTAGTGTATGTACAGTTTAGTGTAGGGTTAGATGTAGGATTTTAAGTGTATGTGTGTGGATTGCAGTTTTTTTTTGGTGTGCTTGTGTTGTGTGTATGTGTTTCAGAACAGCGAATTTTTTTCCCTGGGAAAAATTTCGCTGTTCTGCATGTTCGATATTTTAAGCCTTCGCTGAATAGGGGTTGATATTAGAACATTCGAAGTTTTAAGACTTATGTGTTCTAATATAGAGCCCACCAAAACACACACAGAAGCACAAAACACACACCTACATCTGTGGAGGCTCTCAGTAAAAATCTGCCAAAACAGACCTCCACCTGCTGCAGCTTGAAAGGCCCCAAAAGTTCTTCACCAAAAGGATAAAGGATCTCAAAAATGTCTTATGCTGCCCGACTGAAAGAACTCCAGCTCTATTCAGTCTCATACCGCTTGTTCAGAGGTGACCTGTGCCTGACATATAAGGCCATGTCAAACCCAGATTTGATGAATATGCTTCACCTCAAAAAATCTAGATCCCTCAGAACCACAAGGGCGGGAGACTTAAACCTTGACACGGTTATAAATAGAACGTGCTGGAGGGACAGATTCATCACCCAGAGACTCCCTATGCTGTGGAACAAAATCCCGGTACATGTGAGGCAGAGCACCTCGCTGGCCTTGTTCAAGAGGAATCTTGACCAATGGATGGGAGATCGCAGATATACCCCAGGGATTACTTCAGGGTCACTGCTTGACAGAGGCACAGAAAAATGATAGGCATAGTTTTTATTCAAACTAAAGGGGTGGCGAAAGCCACATAACTATGGGCTAGGCTTATAAATGCCCTTGGGCAGATAGCCTAGTATGAACCTATGAAAGCAGAAATGCAAGCAACCTCCACCACCAACACAACCCAAATGACACATAGCCCACATATTCAGTGTGCCACTCAACTACAGCCCATAAGGCAAAACATACCCATCACTCTAGTCATAGGTGACTCTATAGTCAGGCACACTGATGTTCCACTCACCAGGCTAAACAAAGAGAAAGTTACTGTCAGCTGCCTGTCGGGTGCCAGGATCCGCCACATAATGCACGCACTCAGGTCACTCCACAACAAGTAGAAATATGACTCTGGCATTGTCCATGTTGGTGTAAATGACCTGAGACGTACCTCCCTGGACTACATGAAGAGAGACATGGAGGAGCTCTCCGATCCTGTAGCCCAGGCAGGTATAACCCTAGCCCTGAGTAGCATCTCTGCCATCACCCAGAATGATACCACAGTACAAGGACAAAATGACTGACTTCAACAATTGGCTAAGCTTCTGGTGTCATTCTAAGGGAATCCAGTATCTGTCTGCCTTGGATGACATGATTGACAGACCATGATGTTTTGCCAGAGATGGCCTGCATCTGCTGCCCTTGGGATTCTGGATACTGGCAAAGGTTCTTGCCACCCCTATAGTGCATTTTTTAGGCAAGGTTCAAATGACAAATTCACTACCGTAACAGGTACAAGCAAGCAAAATCTGAGGGTAATGCTACTCAATGCTAGAAATCTAAACCTCAAAATACACTCACTCGAGGCACTCCTTAAAATGGAGAACATCGACATCTGTGCAGTGACAGAGACCTGGTTCAAAGCTCCAGAGAGCACCCCTGCATTATCAGGCTATAATTCATACAACACCTTTCAGCCACCTAACCCAGACTGAAACACTAAAGGTGGAGGCGTGTCCATATTCATTAAGGATATCCACACTTCTAAGCTAGTTGCTTAGCATAATGCATCCGAGATTATCCACGTTCAACTAACCCTGGACAAGACCGCAATCCAGATTGTAGCTTGCTACAGACCCCCCCCCCCACCATGCCCCAGGATTCCCACTCCTCTTTTCTTGACACACTGGAAAATATTAGGGTACAACCCACCACCCTAATAATGGGTGATTTCAACTACCCAACCATTAACTGGGAAAACTACTCATGTACCAACTCTTTTGCTCAACATTTTCTGGAATTCAATTCCAATGCCTTGGATCAACTTATCCACACCCCCATCAGGGCAGCAATATCCTAGACCTGGTCATCACCAACATGGGTGACAGAGGTCAATTCCTCGCTGGTCAGATCCGACCACAAGCTAATCATCCTAGACATCCACATCCCGCTCCCACCTACCATTAGGAAAACAACCGTACAACATTTCTCCAAAGCCAACTTCACACTTCTTAAGACAGAAGTGGCAAACTTCACGACACCCATGCAGATGGACAATAAACGTACGACCGCTGAATCCTACATAAATGCACTTTATAAGCACTTACATGAGTGCATGGATCGTGCTATCCCTAACAGAACCAAGATGCTATTCTCCAAAAAAGAAAGCCAATCTGGTGGTCTTCTGCCATAAACAAAACTCTATAACAGAAAAAAGAAACTGTTGCAAAAAAAAAGAGTAAAATCCCATGATTGGAGGAACTCCCTGGTCAGCCTCAGTAAGAAGCTGAGATCCCTCATAAAATCCTCCAAAGCTAGTTATGAAAACAAAATTGCCACTGATTCTAAAGACAACCTCAAAGCCTTCTATAGCTATGTCAAGAATCTCAATGGCAACACTCAGATCTGCTCTGAGGTACAGCACAATGGCACTAAATATACAGAACCAACTGATATTGCCAACATCCTGGCAGACAGGTTCAGTGCTAACTTTACCCCCATCTCACCCCCTAAAGGGCCCATCTGTATACCGGAAGAATGCAAAGTTCCTGTAATCACGGCTGCACAGGTAAAAAACTTCACTCTTCAAAGCCAAGAACACAGCATCCATGGGACCTGACAACATTCCAGGCTGCCTTCTACACGAGCTACAGAATGAACTGGCACCCCACCTAAGTACCATGTTCAGTCATAGCCTCACTTCAGGGTTTGTGCCCATTGAATGGTGCACCGTGACAGTTATCCTACTCCACAAAGGGGGAGCCACGACAGACCCCGGGATCTACTGCCCCATTAGCCTGATGAGCCTGGTCTGCAAGGCAATGGAACGTATCATCATGGAACTCATAAACAAAGACACTGGAAATCTCCAAACTCTGGACCCCACACAGTTCGGGTTTGTAAAAGGCAGATCATGTCTCCTAAACCTGATAGACTTCTTTGAAGCAGTCACCAATGCTATAGATGAGGGTAAGGTGGTTCACACAGCCTATCTAGAGCTCTCCAAAGCATTTGACACCATTCCCCACTCTGGATTTATAGATAAACTCACTAAACTAGGTATAAATCCCTATGTCACAAGGTGGGTTGCCAACTGGCTTACTGACAGAACCCACATTGTGAAAGTAGCAGACTCTAAATCAGACTTCAGTCCAGTGACAAGTGGAGTACCACAGGGTTCAGTCCTGGGTCCTCTCCTGTTTGGTATCTACTTCTCTGAAGTACAGGCTAACACAGAAGGTCTTTGGCGATCTAAGTTCGCAGGTGACTGCAAACTAAGAGCCATAATCGAAACTCCTAATGATGTGGACATCCTACAAAAGGACCTCACTGAGACAGATGCCTGGTGTGAAAGTCATGGTCTCAAGCTCAATGCCAAAATGTGCACTGTCATCCCCTTTGGTAAAAACTCTGGGCCCATGAAATACCACATAGGCAGTAGTCTACTTAACACAGAAAGTGTGATAAGAGACCTTGGGACACAGGTGGACAGTAGTCTCTCCTTTGATAATCGCATTGCCACAGTAATCAGGAAATCCTTCTATGTGGTACACATCATCACAAAAGGTTTCTCATCCAGAAAAAAGAGGTCATTGTTCCCCTCTACTCTTTACTCAATAGACCCATTATAGAGTACAACGCCCCTTTTGGTATGTACCTCACAAGACATTTACAACAACTGGAAAGGCCGCAGAAATACCTCACAAAGAGGATTACTGGCCTCAAACAGATGCCCTACGCAGTCTCAAAAAACTCCAGCTTTACTCCATCACATATCGCCTATTCAGAGGCAATCTCTGCCTAGCATACAAAGCTATGTCAAACCCACAGCTGTTGGACATGCTCCACTTAAAGAAATCCCAATCCCTCCGAGCTACATGCTCTAGGGACCTAAATCTTGTAATCACAACAAACAGAAAGTACAGTTTTGTACCTACCATAAATGTAGATGTTCGAGTGCTAATACAGCTGCAGTCATAACAGATGGGTTCTCCTGCCGTCAGGCGGGTCCTCGGTCGGCCGAATTCCAAAGTCTAGGTCTGGTGTCGGTTGTCGTCGCTTCTTCCCTGACGTCAGTGCGACAGGGGTATAAAAGAACCAGCCGACTCCATTTTCTTCAGTTTTTCTTGCCCCAGATGTCAGGTGCCCCCAGAAGGAAGGCAATACATAAATTTATATAATAAAACAATGCAATATAATCAAAATACAGTAGTTTCAAGCAAATACACCATAAATGAATACCCCAATCAGGATGTATGAGAGGGTGTATGCCAATAGGCTTGTCCCAAGAGGGGAAGGAGGGAGGGAAACCTGGACTGCAGCTGTATTAGCACTCGAACATCTACATTTATGGTAGGTACAAAACTGTACTATGTTCATCGTGCATACAGCTGCAGTCATAACAGATGGGTAGAATCCCAAAGCTAAGAAAGGGGTGGTAGGCACTAGGTGGAACTAGGAGGAGCCAGGATGCCCTGCAAGACTGCAGTGGCAAAGCCTGCTCTAGTTTTGGAGTATAATGGCAGGTGGTAGTGCTTTGAGAAGGTATGCACAGAACTCCAAGTGGCTGCTTCCAAAATATCTTTGGTAGGAACTCCTCTGAGAAAGGCTGCAGAGGTGGCAGTGGCCCTTGTGGAGTGAGATCTGATACCTGTAGGTACAGTCTTGCCATGAAAGGAATAGCAAAAGCGTATGCAGTGGGCTATCCATTTAGAGATTGTCTGTTTCAAAATTGGCTTTCCTTGAGCTCCTACAGCATAGGACACAAAGAGCTGGTCTGATTTTCTGAAAGGCTTTGTTCTGTCCAGATAATAACGTAGCTGTCTGTGGATATCCAGGGAGTGTAGTAGTCTCTCCCCTTTGTTTTGAGGATTAGAATAGAAGGTAGGTAGATGCATGGCCTGATTCAAAGCTACCTTGGATACCACTTTAGGCATAAAGGACGGGTTGGTTCGCAATGACATTCTGTCCTGATAGAAGATGATGAAAGGCTGCACAGCCATGAGTGCTTGTAGTTCTGAAACTCTACGAGCTGAGGTGATTGCCAGAAGGAAAGCTGTTTTCCAGGACAAATATTGCAAATCTGATGAGGAAGCTGGTTCAAAGGGAGGTAAGGTCAGTTTTTCCAGAATGAAATTGAGATCCCAAGCAGGTATTGGCTGTTTTCTTGGTGGTCTTAGATTCTTAGCCCCTCTGAGGAACTGCCTTAAGAGAGGGTGAGAGAATAAGGGTGGGTCAGTGTTGTATTCTGCAGAAATGGCTGAGGCATGGATTTTGATGGAGGAGAATGAAAGTCCACTGCTTAACAGCTCAGTTAGGTACTGTAGTATTTGAGGTAAATTCAGTTTCCCAGGATCCTGACCCCTTTTCTCATTCCAGGCGCAAAACCGCTTCCATTTTGCGGAGTAAGTTTTTCTAGTTGACGGCCTTCTGGCCTCCAAAATGACATCCTGAACCTCCTTGGAGAGTAGGGTTTGTTGTGATGCTAAGGGATCTTCCATGCAGCTAGATTTAGTGTCTTTAGCTGGCTGTGAAGAGTTTTGAAGCTGTGTTGAGTCAAGAGAAGTGGCATTAGAGGCAGTGTCCATGGTGGTGAATGCATCAGGCTCCTCAGGAGTGGGTACCAGTGTTGTCTTGGCCAGTCCGGAGCAATGAGGATCATCTTTGGTCCGTCTGCTCTGGTTTTCAGTAGAACTTTGGGCAGCAGAGGAAGAGGTGGGAAGGCATAAACTGTCATTGATATCCAACAAAAACAGAGAGCGTCCACTCTCCAGGCCTTTGGGTGGAAAATCCTTGAGCAAAATTTTTTCAATTGGTGATTTTTTGGGGAGGCAAATAGATCTATGTCTGGCCTTCCCCATGCTTGGATTATTTCTGTAAAGACTTTTGGATGCAACTTCCATTCGTGTGGATCTGTCATATTTCTGCTTAGGTTGTCTGCCAGCGTGTTTTCCTTGCCTGGCAAGTACTGTGCTTGTAGTTCGATTTGTAAGTCCATGGCCATGTTCCAAAGTGACATGATCAGTCTGCATAGGGGGTAGGAATGTGTTCCTCCCTGCTTGTTTATGTACCACATAACTGTGGTGTTGTCTGTTCTTATCAGTAGTTGTCCTGGTTGCAGAAGGTCCTTGAAAGCCATAATAGCATTTATTACTGCTAGCATTTCCTTTTGATTGATGTGAAGGTGCTTTACTTTTTGGGACCACTTGCCCTGAATGCACCGATCTGCCATGTGTGCCCCCCAGGCGTAGTCTGGGGCATCTGTTGTGATGACTTGATTTGCTTGAGGCTTGCTGAATGGAAGGCCTGTGTTTGTTTGGTAAGCTTGAGCCCACCACAGAAATTCCTTTTGCAGACATGGAATTAGTGGTATTATTGTTTCCAAACTGTGACTGTGTTGAGACCATATGTTTTTTAGGTACCATTGAAGTTTCCTCATATGCAGCTTTGCACATGGGATTAGTAAGATGTAAGATGCCATGAATCCCAGGGCCTGCAGGATTTTCCTTGCAGTAAGCCTGGTGCAATTTGCTAGTGCTGTGAAATATTGAGTTAGCTGCCCCTGCTTCTCTGGCATGAGGTAGGCCATCTTGGCGTTTGTATCCAAGTTGGCACCCAGGAAAATTATCTTCTGAGAGGGTATTAGTCTTGATTTCTTTTTGTTGACTGTGTATTTTTGTTGACTGTGTATCCCAGAGAGCTCAACAACATTTTTACATAAGTCAGATGTTTCAGAAGTATGTTTTTGCTGTCCGCTTGGATCAGGCAGTCGTCCAAGTAGGGGTATATTTGTATCCCTTGAAGTCTGCAGAAAGCAATTACTGATGCCAGGCATTTCGTGAATACTCTGGGCGCAGTAGATCAGCCAAAGGGCAATGCAGAGAATTGATAATGAATTGAACCTGCAAGAAATCTGAGGTATCTTCTGCAATTTTGTCTGACTGGGACATGCAGGTATGCCTCCTTGAGGTCCAATGTTACCAGCCAAGACTCCTTGTCCAGCATGGGAAGAAGTTGCTGTAGAGTGAGCATCTTGAATTTTGGTACAAGTAGAAATGTGTTTAGGATGGACAGGTCCAAAATAGGTCTCCAATCTTTTCCCTTCCTTGGTACCAGGAATAGCCTGGAATAAAATTCTTGACCTTGTTCGTGCGTAGGTACCTTTTGAATAGCTTTCATGTCCATGAGCTTTGTAATTTGCCTTTGTGCCTCTGCCCTTTGATTGTGTGGCAGGTTTGGCATGCCTCTCATTTCTGGAAGGGTGTGAAAATGAAATCTGTAGCCTCTGTTTATAATGTCCAGTATCCATTTGTCTTTTGTGACAATATGCCAAGTTTTTGAAAATAATGACAGCTTTCCTCCTAAGGGGGCTGCCATTTCAGACCTGGTTGGCATGCAAAGGGGAAAGTCATTGGGTTTGCTTTCTGAAAGGTTGCGAGTTGTCCTCACCACCTCTTTGTGTAGGAGCTTAACCATTGTCTGCCTCTATACGATCCTTGGGATTGCCCTCTGCCCCTCGGGCGCCTGTATCTGCCTCTTTGGGGTCCGTCTGTGGCAGGAAAGGACCAGTTTCTTGAATTCCAATTTCTACTAAAATGTGGGGGTTGAACCTGTAGAAAATCTTTCACTGTTTGCATTGATTTAGCCTGTTCCTCCATTTTCCTTAATACTTCCTCAGCATTAGCACCAAATAGTACATCCTTTTGAAGAGGGGCGTCTAGTAATTTAGCTTTGACATGATCAGGCAGGGCTTGTTCCTTGAGCCAGGCATGCCTACGTATGACTGATCCTGTAACAGCAGCTCTACATGAGGCCTCTAGAGCATCAAAACCACATTGTAAGGTATGCTTACCCACTTGTTCTGCACTATGCATCAAATCCTGCAACTCCTTCAAGTCTGGTTGTTCAGGCTGTGACATTTTACTTTTCAATTCTGATAACAAAAACTGTTGATATTTTAGCATATGAAACTGACAGTTTAAGGCCCTCATGGATAAGGTAGCCGAGGTATATACCTTTTTTCCCCACCTTTCTAAGGATCTGGAATCTCTCTCGGAAGGCAATGGATTTTTAGCAATGGAGACCTTGACTCCCTTGGGGCCCTGTGAGATGGTTTCTGGGTCAGCAGCATGGCTTTTGTATAAAAATTGGTGTGAGTCAGGAACCCTGTAGTACCTGTCAGGCTTAACAGGAGCTGCAGGTAGAGAGTCCGGGTTAAGACAGGCCTCCGAGTAAACATCATCTAGTATGTCCAAGACAGGAGGTATAGCCAGAGGCCTGTGCTGAGGAAGCAAGAGAAATTCCCTGAGCCTTTTCTTGGAATCAAAATAATCATGGCCTTCCCAGTGGAAGTGTTCCCTTAATGTATGCAAAGTTTCCCCAAATGAGTAATCCTCAGGGGGGGATACAGAAGGGATGGACTCCTCCGCATCAGAGTCTTCAAAAGGGGAGTAAGAATGTTCCTGATAATCAGAGTGCTCTGAAATAATGGAGCCCTGATCAGAGGAGGGGAAATCTTCCTCCACTCTAGGCCTTTTGTCTGGAGGGGGCTGAGAACCTCTGATGAGAGTAATTAAATCCTCAGCCATTTTAAGCATCTGTTTCTTAGGCATGGGGCCTGGAGATGGGCCCTGAGTAGCTGGTCTCTTAGAGTGCATGGTTGCTTTAGACTTTGTGAAAGCCTTGATGGAGAAAGAAGAGAAAGGTCTGAAGAAACCTTGAGTGGAGGTGGACCTGTCCACATTCTGAGTTTCAGCGCCAAGAGTGGCTTCAGTATCTGTAGTAGGGGTGTGGGCCGAGGAGCCTGCAACCTCGGGTACAGGAGACACCGTCAAAGACAGGTCGTCGGTAGGCAGGGGCTGCGTAGGAGCCTCACTGAGAACCGGACCACGTGTAGTCGGCTTTGGCGTGGTGTCGGAAGAGGCCGTGGACCTCACGTGTCAGTCCTTGTCTTTGCGTGTTTTAGACAAAACTGGAGCCGGAGTATCCGATGACATGGTATAGTTAAATGCTTTTCCAAAATAATGCTGGGCGAACTCCACCCGACGCTTAATAGTGAGTTTGTTGAATGTAGCCCAAAAGCGACAGACCGAGACCTCGTGGTCTGGGCCTAAACAAGGTATACAGAGGGAATGGAAATCCTTATGCGGTATTTGCTTCCCACAAGAAATACAATTATCAACCTTGTCTGACACTGGTCTGAGGCAAGAAAAGGTTCCCCGACAGGGTACTTAGCTTTTTAGAAGACTTCGGTTTCCAAAATTTTCGTAATCTCAGAAGCTGGCCGACCGGCACTTGCGAACTGCTTCTGCTTCGGGCACCGCGCGGCAAGAAAGACTGAAGAAAATGGCGTTGGCTGATTCTTTTATATCCCTGTCGCACTGACGTCAAAGAAGAAGCGACGAGAACCGACGCCGGACCTAGACTTTGGAATTTGGCCGACCGAGGACCCACCTGACGGCAGGAGAACCCATCTGTTATGACTGCAGCTGTATGCACGATGAACATCATGCTGGAGGGATAGATTCCTGCCCCTGAAACTTCCCATACTCTGGAACAGACTACCTATGTCAAACAGAGATCCTCATTAGCACTCTTCAAGAAATATCTTGATGATTGGATGGGTAATAGGAAATTCACCCCGGGGATCACTTCTGTGACTCTGCTTAACAGGGGCACAGGAAAATAATTTTCTTGGGTGGCGAAAGCCAGGGTACCTTTATGGCTAGGCTTGTAGAGGCCCTAGGCCAATAGCCTAGTACCTACCTATGAACCTATTAAAAATTGAAAACAAAGAATAATGCTCACTACACTCTGTTAGCCTGATAATAAACAAGACTTATAAAATACAACAAAAAAAAGGCTTAAATAGTGGGAAGTATACTTGCTGTGTTCAATTCAAGTCAGTCACAAAAGGTAACCAAATGTTCCACAAAAAGAAACGAAGCTGTAACCTACAAACCGCTTTACTTTGCGAACTCTTAATCCAATAAAAAAGAGTCAAAATCACCATAGAGTGTTCATTCGAACCTACTCATCCACTGGGCAATAGCTTGTAGAAAAAACATGCAGCCAGCATATAAAAATAAATCCAAGCGTCCAGTAGAAACCACGTTTATTAAAATAATTAGAACACAGGGCTAGCGCTTTCAACGAATCTTCATCAGGCCACTAACAAACAAACATACTAGCATCCCTTTTATAGCAAAATGCTAGAGTCAACTACTGATGTCACATCCTGTTTGGACATACTGAAGTCAACTCTGATGTCACATCCTGTTATACATAAAATATTTAAACTGACATCACTTTTGTAGTAAAACGCTACAAACAACTCTGATGCCACATCCTACTAAATGTAGAATCTTATAAAATGTTTTAAATTATTTAAAATATTTAAAATATATATGCAGACATTTTGTAAACAGTGTACAATAAAAATGTTCTAAAATAACATTTCACCCTATTTTAACTGCTGCTGCATGTAACATTCAAAATGTTTTAAAATAATTTAAATATCTATGTAACCATCTCATAGACAGTATGCAGCAAATAAGGTGTTTCACAATTACATACTATCTTCCTATAAATACTGCACTTATATGCATACTAGTAACAAAAATGGCACGCATGTTTAGTATTTAATAATAAGCGATATAATCCCATTTGAAATACTTGTATGTATAAATACATGTTTAAAATAAGGATCAAATTAATAAAGATATTAATATCTACACATGAGCTATTTAGCATAATTATAACTGTACAAAAATGATCATTCAAAAGACTGCATCTAAAATTTGTACAGCGTGTGCTTCTAAATATCATAATATCTGTAACAGCATAAATCATTCAAAACAGATATGTGCACACGCAAAGATGTTAATGACAGCTGATATTATAAACATAAAAATATATGAGACTAAATGTGCAAAATTAGGTGAAATATGTGTGCTGGATGAAAGAGGAATACAAGGTATATCAGCATCTTTCATAACAATTGGCCCCTAATAAGCCTGCAGAGTAAAATACAGAGACAACAATGGAGACAGAAATGGAAAAATGTGAGGTATGAAAATGTTATAAATATAAAAGTAAAACCAGCCAGAAGTTAATAAAGGGTGGCAAAGGGGTGAAAAGCTTCAATGAAGTTTCCTAGCTTTAAGTATAGGTTTGATGGAGACTCTGTCATTGAGGCCTGGGTACAAATCAGCCCTAAGCCTGATGATCCATTTGGCCTCTATCTGTTCCGTGGTGTTAAAAATATCTCCTCTTCTATGAGATAGAACATTGTTTTGAATTACTTGAAACAAAAAGCTATGTTGGGTAGATGTATTAATTACATGCCTAGACAGAGCATTTGAAGAACATCTGACTTTGATTTTATATAAGTGTTCCCTAATTCGGTCTTTAAACTTTCTGTCCGTCTTCCCTACATAAAACGCAGGGCAGTGTACACAGGTTGCCAGGTACACCACATGGCAGGTCTCACAGTTGGCAGAAACTGTGAAATGAAATTCTTGTCCTGTAATAGGATGATTGAATTTATCAGTTTCTTTAATGAATTTGCAATAATTGCATTTTTGACATTTTTTAGTCATTTTATGATTACTAGTTGTATTTATGTCAAACCTATTCGGACCACATAACATTCTGTGTAAATTCAACTTATTTTTATATGTAAATTTTGGTTCTTGGCTCAATATCTCAGAAATAACTGGATCTGTTAGCAAGATGTCCCAATGTTTTCGATATATGCTTTCAATACTATTTACATCTTGTGTAAAATGTATCGGTATTCTGATAACTCCACTGCTAGTTTTGGTGATGCTACTATCATCTGCTTACTAGAGAAGTAGGGAAAACCCTGCCTTCTCTCAATTCACCTATGATACCTAAAGAAGCATCAACTTCTGTTACCGTGTAAGACCTGTCTATAAATTTATTCCTCAAATCTTCTATGCCTGTTTTAAAGCATGAGTCTTCAGAAAACAGCCTAGATACCCTCATGGCTTGACTTTTGACGATGTTACCAAAGACATGCTTAGGATGCATGCTGCTTCGATGGAGAAAGTTATTTCTATAGCAATCCTTTCAAAAAACTCCAGTGTTAAGTATACCATTTGGTAGTTGTTCAACATATACGTCTAAGTAGGGTATGACATCTTTGGAATTAACCATAGAAAATCTTAAAAAACTGTTGTCTTGATTTATTTTATCATAGAAAGACCTCAATTGTTCTTCATCACCTTTCCAAATAAGGAAGAGGTCATCTACAAACCTAGTGTAGAAAGAAACATTCTGACAAAATTCCTCCATCTGAAATAGAGAAGAAACTTCCCAGTAAGCCATAATTAGGTTGGTGAGCTATTGGCACAAGAAGTGCCCATAGCTACGCCATCCCTCTGAAGATATACTTGACCATTAAACAAGAAAATATTATTTGTTAATACAATTTCCATCAATTCCGTGATAACTTCTATCCTTCCTTCGGAGAATGTGCCATCTCTAGTAAGAATCCTACTTATGCTATTGAGTCCCTCATGATTAGGAATAACAGTAAAAAGAGAATTGACATCAAGTGTCACAAACAATTTATGCTGGAAACCATCACTCACCGAGGTATTCTCATATAGTTTAATTAGGAATTGTTTAGTATCTTTCAGTATGTGTGTATACTTGTCCACTATGGGTCTTAATAAGGACTCTAAATAGATGGAAATCGGCTCGGTGATCCAGCCCTTCCCTGCAACAATTGGCCTCATAGGTGGATCCAAGCCATTTTTGTGAATCTTGGGTATTCCCTGTATAATGGGTATCGTTGGATGTTCCACTACAAGGTATGTGAATAATTCTTGATTAATCTTACCCTCATTCAACATAACATTTAATCTACTAGAAACATCTGATATGATCCTATTCACTCTACTATCATTGATTTTCAAATAAAAGACAGAATCATCCAGCATATTACACATTTTATCAATATAAAACTCCATATCCATAATAACTACAGGACCACCTTTGTCGGCTGGTCTTATCATAATGGTCCTATCATCTTTCAGGCCATTAAGTGCTTTCCTTTGTACTGGTTTCAGATTGCCAAACCATCTCTTTTTTCTATTATTTGCATCATTTTCATATAATCCTTGCTCAACCAGTTTCGAATAAGCCTCGATAAGTGGGTGGTTGCATGGAGTGCAAGTACTTGGTTTTCTAAACGGATGGGGTAAACTAGTGCTATTATGAAAATCAACCTTCATTTGGAGGTTCCGTATAAACATTTTCAAATCAATAATGCTATTTGTGATATCGCTTCTACTAGAGGGAATAAATGTTAGACCCTTCTCCAAGACATACTTTTCTTCTTCCGTTAAAAGCTTACTTGATATGTTCCACACTATTGATTCTTGGTGAACATTTTTATTGTACACTGTTTACAAAATGTCTGCATATATATTTTAAATATTTTAAATAATTTAAAACATTTTATAAGATTCTACATTTAGTAGGATGTGGCATCAGAGTTGTTTGTAGCGTTTTACTACAAAAGTGATGTCAGTTTAAATATTTTATGTATAACAGGATGTGACATCAGAGTTGACTTCAGTATGTCCAAACAGGATGTGACATCAGTAGTTGACTCTAGCATTTTGCTATAAAAGGGATGCTAGTATGTTTGTTTGTTAGTGGCCTGATGAAGATTCGTTGAAAGCGCTAGCCCTGTGTTCTAATTATTTTAATAAACGTGGTTTCTACTGGACGCTTGGATTTATTTTTACATGCTGGCTGCGTGTTTTTTCTACAAGCTATTGCCCAGTGGATGAGTAGGTTCGAATGAACACTCTATGGTGATTTTGACTCTTTTTATTGGATTAAGAGTTCGCAAAGTAAAGCGGTTTGTAGGTTACAGCTTCGTTTCTTTTTGTGGAACATTTGGTTACCTTTTGTGACTGACTTGAATTGAACACAGCAAGTACACTTCCCACTATTTAAGCCTGTTTTTTTGTTGTATTTTATAAGTCCTATTAAAAATTGAAGCTAACATTCATGCACATATGGCACCAGTGCTGAAAGTGCTAAAAAAGGATCCAGGTCCTTGCTAACAGCCAGGAAAAAAATCTTTTCCATTTACTCTTGTAAATCCTTCTAGTAGAAACTTTTCCAGAAGACTGCAAGATATGAAGGCCTGGGAGGAAAGCCTGGGTTATCTAGCAATCAACAGAACTGGAGAAGCCATGCAGTTAGTTTGAGGCCTCTTAAGTCTGGATGAGTCATACCAGTCATGTGAGACAGAAGATTTGGAGACTGTTTCTCTTCATAAATTAATTCTGCGAGCTACCCAAAAAGAACAAATGGAGGTACTTGGAATTAACATGGCTAGTCTTGTAAAGGCTGCAGGACCGCTAGCCTAGTAACCTCTTACAAGCCTAAGAACCTATGAAGTGGGATCCAGTAAACTGAGCGGATGCAGAAAGTGAGGCCATAGGAAGGGGAACCAAATCTGATGAAGTCAGAAAGGTGCAATGAGGATAACTATGCTCTTCAACTCGAATGCTTTCTGTAGAAAATTGGGAATTAGAGACTGGAGGGCCAATCATGGACTGCAGCATCTTTTGGTGATTCCACCATTGGAGAGATCAAGGCAAAGTACCAGCTGCATTTGTGGTTGAGGCTAGAAGTGAATAGATCACAGCACGGCTGGATCCCATCAACGGAAAATCCTCTCTGCCATTCTGACATTGACAGACCAGTTGTGAGGCATCAGAATGGATCTGCTTAGTTTGTCCACAATCAAGCTGGATTTCCCTGGGATGTGGATTACTACTAGAAACTGACTGGAAGAGATCGCCCATTGCCATGTTCTCATTGGTTCTTCACAAAGTAGGTAATATCTGGTTCCTCCCTGTCTGTTGATATACCAAACCACTGACATACTGTCTGAATGGCAAATGTCCCGGATGGGAGAATATCTTGAAAGGTCTACATTGCTAGGAGGACTGCTCTCATTCTCTGGACATTGATATGCATCTTGGCTTCTTCGGGGCCCACGTACCTTGGACTGTCCTTCACAAGTAGTGCCCTCCCCACCTCAGCTGAGTGGTATCTGGGGTCACTGTGGCTGTAGGCAGGGGAAGAACAAATGGATGGCCTTCAGAGAGCTTGTTTGAATGAATTCATCAAAGAAGATATCTTCTGCATGCTTGTGTGATCTTGACTGGAGCAGTAAATGGATGTTGAAGAATGAATCACTGGACTGAGTGTGTCCACTGAAGAATTTGTAAGTGAAACCTGGCTAGAGGCACACAGGTGATAGCCACTACCATGGATCCCAGGGCTTATAAGATTAATTGAGCTGGAAGAAAAGATCTTTGAATCACCTTCTTGACTTGGGACCTCATTGACTGTATTCCAGTTGAGGGAAGGGAGGCAATCTGACCATGTCAGGATTAATACTAACTCCAGACTGTGGGTGGACATGACTTGTGTTGTGCTGTAAATGACCATGATTCCTAGACAGATGCACAACTGGACCAATTCCTTGCCTTTAGAAGTTGATGCCTGCTTGGGGCAGGTAGGAGCCAGTCATCTAGGTATGGAAACATTTGGAATCTCAGCAGTCTCTAGTGAGCTGCTACCACTGGCATGCATTTGGTGAACATCATGGCAAGTGCAGTGGAACCAAAAGTCAGTGCTCTGAACTGGTAATGAGCGTCTCCCAGCCGGAAGCGCAGTTATCTTCTGGAGTGCCTGTTCACATTGATGTGATAGTATGCAACATGTAGATCTATCAAGCACATCTAATCATCTTTCACAGCAGAGGCAAAATGGACTGAACCGTGACCACCTGAAATTTTGAATACTGCATGTTCTGATTTAATTTGCTGAGATCCAGTATTGGTCTCAAGTCCCCTGTCTACTTTGATACCAAGAATAATTTTGAGTAATTTACAGATCCACTCTGGTCTGGGGGGACCAGGAGGTGAGGAGGACTAGGGAAAATAGTGTAATACAACCTCTGGATACAACTGTCTGCCCCAGGAATCTTTGGTTATAGACTCTCAGGCTCTCTGGTGCAGAGACAAATGTCCCTTGATTGCCTCCAGAAGGAAACAGTTGGGCCTCCTTTCAGGAGTGATGATAGGGCTTATCTGAGAAGGAATCCCTGAAACATTGGTTCTGTGGGCCACCTCTGCTGCGGGGGTGGCATCTTCCATTCGAGTTCCCCCCTCTGCCTCTAGGGGAACTATCTCCACATGAGTCTTGAAAAGGACCCTAGAATTTTCTAAACCACATTTTTATACCTCCACATTGATTACTTGACAAAGGTCTTTGAGGGGTTGAAAAATGTACACCCATGACAGACAAGGTCTTTCTCTCTTACTCACATCTAGACAGTGTGTCCTTTACCTTTGGGCCAAACAAGGAAAATCCATCAAAGGGTGCACTGATAAATGAAGACTTAAAGGGCTCTGCAAAATCACACAGTTGTATCCAGACATGTCTCCTAATGGCTATGCCTGTACCCGCCACCCATGAGGTACCTTTCACTGCGTGGGAGATCAACTTCATGGATGCATTAGAAATAGACTGGAGGGTAGACAGTTGTCAGGAGATTCTATTTTCATCCTCGACAGACATGGACCCAGAAAGAGATTTGGCAAGTTTTTTGATCAGACCTCTTTGTAACCTAGTAAAATGTGCCAGATAATTTAGTGACTTAGGGCAAAGGTCACAAGCATACACATGCTTGCCAAATTTGTCCAAAGTACTGGACTCCCTGTTACAGGGGTTGACAGAGGAATTCTGTTCTGCCAGTCCCTTTCTAGTGGTTGCAGCCATAACCATGGCATTGACCAGGACCCCCTTGGTCCAGTGTGCCCAGTCCTTTGGGGCGGGGGGCTATAATTTTGTGTGGTCTTTTTGGAATTAGCTATACATAATCCAGTTCCTACCACATGTGGTGAGAAACAAGATCTATGAGCCTTGGCTCTAAGAGTCTTCCAGCTCCAAAAGCCTCAGAGCCGGTCAACTCAGGGAAATCACAGGAGTTGAAGAACAGACTGTCTTCAGATCTGATGAGGACACTCTCACAGATCTTAGATCCGAGGACTCAAACAGTGGGTCAGATCGGAGAAGTTGATACCAAGGGGGAAGTGAATTAGAAGTTATGTACTCACCATAATGTTCCATCTGAGTAGGTAGTTCATTTGTCTGCAACCTGTGGGTTACGGATCCGATATTGGATCCGAGCCGGCAACTTGTTTCAAGCTAATGGATCTGAGCTCCTAGCTCCTCCCTTCACCCATAATCCCCTGCTAACCCTCCATGACCTCAGATCGAGTTTGCCTCTCCATATATATCCAACAAAGGATATCTAAAGACTAATAGATCCAAAGAAGGTCAGGGGGAAGGAGGGGGGGATGGTTGCAGACAAATGAACTACCTACTCAGATGGAACGTTATGGTGAGTACATAACTTCTAAATCTGAAGTAGGATTGTTCATTTGTCAGCAACCTGTGGGACAGAGTCCCCAGCTACCTGCACCGTGGGTGGCCATCATGGAAGGATATTATGAAGCACCACAGAGCCAAAGGATGCTCTCCCTCTAGAAAGCAGGTCTAGCTTGTAGTGGTTGATAAAGGTATGAGATGAAGCCCAAGTGGCTGCAGAACAAATATCATCCAAAGGAACTCTAGACTTGAAAGCCGCAGAAGTAGAAATGGAGCGAGTGGAATGAGCACAAACTCCTTCTGGTGCGGGTCTACCCGAGGCTTGATAAGCTAGTAGGATACATTGGGAAATCCAGCGAGATAAACATTCTTTAGAGATAGCTTTCTCCAAATTAAAGTTGGCAAAGGAAACGAACAGCTGGTCGGATTGTCTATGGCCAGCCGTCCTTTGAGTATAAAAACAAAGCTGCCTATGAACATCCAATGAGTGCAGCTTGTATTCACCCTTATTTTGATATTTAGGGAAGAAAACCAGTAAATTTATGGATTGGTTTATGTTGGTTTCTGATGCTATCTTGGGAAGAAAGGAGGGATTGATCCTGAGGTACACTCTATCAGGGTGAAAAATAAGGTATGGAGGCTTTACAGAAAGAGCCTGAAGTTCCGACACTCTTTTTGCTGAAGTAATGGCTACAAGGAATGCTGTTTTCCATGACAAGAATTTGAGATCCACTGAAGCAGCGGGTTCAAAGGGTGGAGCAG
Organism: Protopterus annectens; assembly: GCF_019279795.1. Classification (NCBI taxonomy): domain Eukaryota; kingdom Metazoa; phylum Chordata; order Ceratodontiformes; family Protopteridae; genus Protopterus; species Protopterus annectens. The sequence goes on from NC_056739.1 coordinate 721,119,241, forward strand.
TCAAGGCTTGAAGAACTAAAGTAAGATCCCATGGGGGTACGGCTTCTTTTACAGGAGGTCTAAGTAAAAAGGTACCCTTGAGAAAGGTTTTACACAATTTGGCTGACATCAAGGGTCCTGTATCATGTCCCACATGATAATGAGAAATGGCTGCCTATTGCACTTTGACAGTTGAACAACTAGCGCCTTCTTGAAAGAGTTCAGTTAGGAAGTCTAAAATGGATGGAAGAGGAGCCGTAAAGGGATCTAAATCACGGCGCTCTGCCCAGATGGAAAAATGTTTCCATTTGCTGTGATATACTTTCCTGGTGGAGGGCTTATGTGCTGCCACGAGGATGGCTTTGACTGGTGAAGAGATACCAGGAGTCCTAACTAGGAGTGGAACGGGAGCAACCAAGCTGTCAGTTTCAGATTGTCCAGGTTTGGAGTTGGCAAGTCCAATGGATGGGAGATGAGATCCGGAATGGGATCTAGAATCCAAGGGTGATTCACAAGGTGAGACCACAGGTAAGGGAACCAAATTTGTCGAGGCCAGAATGGGGCAATGAGAATCATCTTGCTCCCCAACCGCGAGGCTTTCTGTAAGAGTTGTATCATCATTGGAAGAGGAGGATAGGCATAGAGTAGACGGGGTGGCCAAGCATGCACCAGAGCGTCTCTTGGAGATTCCCCTGGTGGGGGGATTAGAGTGAAGAAATTGTCACATTTGGCGTTTGATGGAGATGCAAAAAGATCGCAGCAGGGTTGCCCCCATGTTGTGAATATCTGCTTCGCTACTAGAGGATTGAGAGACCACTCGTAAGGGGTGAGAAGGGTGTGGCTGAGCTTGTCCGCTAGGATGTTGGTCCTTCCCGGAATGTGCATTGCAATCAGAAAGCGGTTGGTGGAGATCGCCCATTCCCACACTGTCATGGCTTCACGGCAAAGAAGATAAGATCTGGTTCCCCCCTGTTTGTTGATATACCAGACCACTGACATGTTGCCCGAGTGAATTGCAATCGTTCCTGCGGGGAGGAAGCTCTGAAGTGCTTGCAACGCCAACAGCAATGCTCTCATCTCCAGAACGTTGATATGCAGGGAGGTCTCTGTATCGTTCCACGTGCCTTGGACTGTCCTGCCTGAGTAATGCCCCCCCCACCCGAGGCGGGAAGCGTCCGTGGTCACAGTGGTGATAGGGGGAGAGGTGCAGAAGGGACGGCCCGTATGGAAGTTCGATGCTTGGAGCCACCATAGTAGCGCCCTTCTGCAAGCCTTGCTGATAGCAATGGGATGGTGGAGAGGAAGGGATAGGAAGGACCATTGCACTAACAGAGTCCATTGCAGGACTCGCATGTTCAAACGGGCACATGGAAGGAGTGTAATTGCTGCTGCCATGGAGCCTAGTGCCCTCAGGATCAATTCCGCTGGTGAAGCCTCTGAATGAAGGATAGCCCGCACATGAAGTTGTAGATTTCTGATTCTCTCGGCAGTCAGGAAGGCTCACAAATCTCTGGTGTTTATTCTGGCACCTATGAATTCTATGATCTGTGTTGGAGCCAGTAGAGATTTGCCGACATTGATAGTAATGCCTAGTTGGGTTAGATGGAGAAAGAAGTCTCTGGCCGAGCAAAGTAGATACCTTGTTGGTGCGGTCAGGAGCCAGTCGTCCAGGTACGGGAAGACCTGAATTCCCTAGAGTCTCAGGTGGGCCGCAATCACTGCTAACACTTTGGTGAACACCCTGGGGGCTGTGGCGAGGCCAAAGGGAAGGACCCTGAACTGGTAGTGACTGGCTCCCAGCCGGAAGCGAAGGAACCTCCTGGATCGTTTGTCCATTAAGATGTGGTAATACGCATCCTTGAGGTCTATAGAGCACATCCAATCGTTCTCCCTCAAAAGGGGGAGGATAGATTGAAGAGTGACCATTCGGAATTTTTCCTTGGTTACTGACAGGTTCAAGTGGGAAAGGTCTAGGATGGGTCTCAGATCCCCCATCTTTTTTGGCACCAAAAAGAACCTGGAGTAGAACCCTAATCTGAGCTGGTCTTGGGGGACGGGCTGGATGGCTCTTTTTCTTAGCAGCTGCTGTATTTCTGCGGCTGCGGCCTCCCTGTGATCGGGTGGTACATCGAGAAGGTTCTTGGATTGGGGGACATGGAGAATTGGTATTTTGTACCCTCTGGATATGATGCGAAGCACCCAGCGGTCTGTTGTGATGGACTCCCATGCCGCTAGATGTTTTGAAAAACGCCCCCCAACTGCCTCCAGAGTGGAGCAGCCGGGCAACCCCTCAGGGCTGCTGCGCGGGCCGTTCAGAGAAAGGTTCTATGGACCCAAAATTTCTCGGAGCCCCTCTGCCCCTGGAGAGACGTCCTCCCTGTCCACCTCTGCCACGGTAGGACTGATTGTCCGGAGCTGGTTGGGAATGTTGTGATTTCCGGAACCACATCTTCTTCTGACCCTCTTGGTTCCTTGAAAAGGACCGCTGGGGTGCAGAGAAGCGGACTCCGACGGCAGACAACGTCTTCCCGTCCTTCTCACTCTGGACAAGCGTCTCGCGAACTGTTTTGCCAAAAAGGGCAGAACCATCAAAGGGGGCGTTCGCGAAGGACGCTTTAAAGGGCTCTGTAAAGTCGCAATGACGGAGCCAGGCCTGACATCTCATGACTAGGCCTGCTCCGCTGGCCCTAGCGGCTCCCTCTGTGGCGTGGGACAACAGCCGCATAGAGGTGTTTGAAATAGATCTTAGAGTGGCCATTCGGGTGGAGTACAATTGTTTATCCTCCTCCGACATGGACTCAGGGGGGGATGCAGCGTATTCTTTGATAAGATCCCGCTGCATCCTGATGACATGTGCCATATAGTTCAGAGACCTTACTGAGAAGGTCGCTGAACTAAAGACTCGCTTCCCTAAGCGATCCATAAAACGTGACTCTTTGCTCGGTGGATGGGCTGAGGGACTCTCCTGAGCCAATTCCCTCTTTGTGGCTGCTGCTGTCAACATGGCATCTACAGTGGGAACCTTACTCCAATGTGACCGGTCTGAGGGGGGGGGGGCTAAGAATCCTACCCGGTCGCTTCGCTATTGGCTCCACGGTATCCGGATCCTTCCATGCCCTGGTGGTAATAAGGTCCACCAGGGGATCGGCTGGAGGGGACACCCAGGAGGTAGACGGGCCTGCCTTGAATGCCTCCAGAAACATGGACTCGTCAGAGGAAGACTTGGGGGCAGACCACCCACCTCTGATTCTCAGCATCTCCATGATGTCTCCAAAGGAGACATCCTCAGGGGGTGATCTTGGGGAGCCTTCCCCTTCCTCCAAGTCCATGTCCTCGGTTAAGGACTCAGGGGAGTCCATGTGCCTCCTTTTGCACTTATGCTTGCGGGGAGCTTCCTCGGGGGGACTGTCTGAGGAGGCCTCGCCAGCAACATCTTGTTCCAATGGAACTATCTATGACATTGAAGCAGGCTTTCCCTTTGGCCGGGTGATAGAAGCCTGGCCCAGCAGAGAGGGAGTGCAGGGAGGAGTCGATGCAAGGACCAGGGGTCCGGATGCTCTCAACAGAGCCCTCTCCACAACATCGAATGCCGAGGGAGAGCCACTCTCCAATGGATCCAAAAGTCGGCTCCCACTCGGATCCGATGAAGGGATCGGAGCCAGCGCCGAGACCGTCGGATCCGAGGGACCAGTGTGCTCCGACCTGGACGGAGCCGAAGGCACACTGAATCCCCCGGATCCGAAGCTCGGACCACGGCTCCGAGAGGTCGGATCCGACAGACTTGAGGGTAGGGTCGGATCCGAAGTACCAAGTACTGTTGGCGCCGACCCACCCCCCGGCTCCAAGGCTGCTCGGCTCCGAGTGCTCCGAACCCGGGTAGCGGGTCGGAGAAGGAGCAATTGTGTGGAAAAAAGGTGTTGAGCTCCCCACCTGAGGGGGGGGGGCAAGAGCACTCCCATCTGCAGCTGGGCCTGGATGAACCTTCGCATCATCCGGTCCAAGTCTGCATCTGATAAGCTGAATGTGGATCTCGAAGAGGCCAACGAGGCAGGCCTGGAATGCCGCCTCGATGACCTCGGCAGAGATCGGGTCTCCTCCTCCTCGGGCCCTGGGGAGAAAGAAGGGGATCGGAGCCGAGGAGGAGGAGACCTAGAAGCAACGGAGGGAGAAGCCTGCTTAGCTGGTGGGGCCGAAACGGAGGTCTCGGCCCACCGCTTGTGGTGCTTCTCCTCCGCTTTCCTCCTGGCCTCCCTGTCCTCCGACACTTTAGCGGGAGTTTGAGTCCCAGTCAGAGGCAGGGGGGCAGGAGTGGCAACCACCACAGGCTGTGATGGAGCCACGGCAGTAGCAGAGGTAGCGGAGGCCGAAACTGAATCCGGGAGTAGAAGTCCCGCCAGGACCAGCTTCGACCTCCATTCTTTCAGTGCCCTGGGGTTGAACACTGCACAAATGGTACAGCCTGAGGTGAGGTGTTCAACCCCAAGGCACCGAACGCACCGAGTGTGGCCATCAGCCAGGGAGAGCTTATGGCCACACTCGGTACATTTAGAAAAAATGGCTTTTGGGGCCTCAGCCATACTTTAAAGAAAAAAAGAAGTGCTACACAAACACACAGGCCCCAAAACCACAACACACACTCACTCACTAACGACCAGCGAAAGGAGGGAAAAAACTATTTAAAAAATTAAATATTACAGGGAACCTAACTCTTACACACTTTTTATAAAATAAGGTAGAGAAATTTGACAAGAAAACAGTCTTAACTGACGATTTTTTGCTAGAGCTCAAGGAATCCAGCCATCCACAAGCGCGGCAAACTAGATCTGGCATCGTGGAGGGTTAGCAGGGGATTATGGGTGAAGGGAGGAGCTAGGAGCTTGGATCCATTAGCTTGAAACAAGTTGCCAGCTCGGATCCGATATCGGATCCGTAACCCACAGGTTGCTGTCAAATGAACAATCCTACTTCAGATCAAAAGATAGCTCACGGATCTGGTGGGAGTCGGAGCCAGGAGTAACCCCATCTGGATCTGCGCTGAGAAACTTCCCCATCATCCTATACACATTGGCTTCTGATAAGCTTCTGGAAGATCTAAGGGATGATGTGGTGGATGGAGGCCTGGAGTGCCTACGGAGAGATCCCTCCAGGAAAGTTGAAGACAGCCATGAAGAAACTGGATCTGATAGGAGCAGAGGGGTATGGATCTGAGGAGACCTAGGTTTTAAAACAGCTGGATCTAACTTCTTATGCATCTTAGGAGGAGGCTTCAATGAAGGTGCCAACAATGAAGAACTGTGCAGAGACCTTTTATGAGACTCCTTTTCCCTGGTAGTTGAATCTGACTTATGCTTGTCAGGTTGTTTGACAGGGGTTTGAGCCCCAGCACCTGAAGAAGTAAAGAAGAAGGAAGCAGGCCTCACAATACTAATTTATTTCTCCGATCAGTCAAGGCTCTGGAGTTATATCCAGAGCAGATTGAGCAATCCACAATCAAATGTGCAGATCCTAAACAATACATCCATTCCCCATGGGCATCAGAGTTGGGAAGATTATGCCACAAGTCAATTTTTTTTAAATCCAGTTGGCTTGTCTGCCGTTGTTGTCTAAATACAGAATCACCTAAAACACTATGGGAAGAAACATTTCTATTTAAGAAAAGGAGGAAAAAGTTAGCAAAAGAAAGGAACTACCAGCAATGGTACAGGAGAAGTATTCAAATGAGTAATCAAAAGGTAAAGAGTACCAATGATGGTACTTAAAGGAGGTACCAAAAAACAGCAGCTAGAAAGAGTATGGAAACTGCTAAAAAGATTAAGGGTGGAAGGCAGGAGAGGTAGAAAAACGTATGTTCCAAAAATCTGAGAAAATGGCTAAATGTTCTTCACAGCTTGAAAGTGATAGGATCTGTATCTGAAGCTGAATAGTGGCAAATGAGATCTGAGGTATGTTAGGTTGGAGGAGCACTGTGGGTAAAGGGTGGAGCTTGAGAGTTCTTGGATTTGATGATCTGATAGAAGCGGCTGATTTGGATCCGACTCCCGGATTCAAAGCCATCACTTGAGTAAGAATAAAAAAGGGCAACATCAGATTTAATTTTAGCCTTCATCTTATAATTTCCAGACTAAAAGTGACATTATCTATTTGTTGGTTTTATTTTCATTTTTAATATTAAATCAGTTGTCTTTAACCTGTTGGTTCATTGGAAGCAAGACATAGTTAAGCAGTCCTGCAATTAATTCACCAAAAGAAGCCTAGCATAAGTCCACAAACCAGTAACTTTTCTCCTTTTATTTTCAAAGTTAGATTTATTTTGATGTTTATATTTTTCTTTGTTGACTTTTATTTAGCACTATTAGCTACCTGCTTTTAACTCTGATTCACTGTAAGCACCTCATAAATAAGGTGGCTCTCATGTAAATACTTGTATGCACACAGCTCAGAATAGTTGATCTGAAGAAGCTCCTTTGAGTGATGGAGTGAACTGGAAGATTACACAAACTTCTTTACAAATTATAACGAGTTTGATATGTAAAGCTATGGAACACATCATCATGGACCTAATAAACAAGGATATAGGGAATCTCCAAACTCTGTATCCCACACAGTTTGGTTTTGTGAAGGGTAGATCATGCCTGCTCAACTTGGTTGACTTCTTTGAGTCAGTCACCAGAGCTGTGGTTGAAGGCAAGGTGGTTCATACAGCCTTCCTTGATCTGGCCAAAGCTTTTGATACCATTCCCCACTCAGGAATCATAGAAAACTCACTAAGCTAAGCATCAACCCCTATATCACTAGGTGGGTTGCACAGTGTGAAAGTAACTGAACCCATGTCATACGGTCGACCAGTCACTAGTGGAGTCCCACAGGGTTCGGTCCTGGGTCATCTCCTGTTTGGTATCTACTTCTCTGAAGTCCAGGCCAACACAAAGGGACTCTGGCTGACAAAGTTCGCAGACGATTGCAAGTTGGGAGCTATTATTAACTCCCCAAGTGATGTTGACATCCTACAGAAAGGCCTCACTGAGACCATCGACTGCTGTCAGAACCATGGCCTTAAGCTCAATGCCAAAAAATGTGTTGTCACCCCATTGGGAAAAACTCGATTCCCATGAATTACCACATCAATGATAGTCCACTGAACACAGAAGACATTATAAGAGATCTGGGAAAACAGGTTGACAGCAACCTCTCTTTTGACCACCGCATTACCACTGTGGTCAGAAAGTCCTTCTATGTGGCACATCTCATTACTAAGGGTTTTGCATCCAGGAAGAAAGAGGTCATTGTCTCCCTCTACTCTTCCCTCATTAGGCCAATCATAGAGTACAATGCCCCATTTGGCATTTACCTCACTAGACACCTGCAACAACTGGAGAAGCCACAAAAGTACCTCACAAAGAGGATCCTAGGCCTTAAACACGTGTCCTATATGGACAGACTCAAAAAACTCCAACTATTCTCTGTCTCATATCGCCTACTTAGAGGCAATCTCTGCTTGACTTACAAAGCCATGTCTGACCCAGCTCTGTTAGAAATGCTACAGCTAAAGAAATTCCAGTCCCTCCGCACCACACATTCCAGAGACCTCAACCTCATTACCACAATCAGCAGAACATGCTGGAGGGACAGGTTCATAACCCAGAGACTACCCAAGGTATGGAACAGACTTCCCATACATGTCAAGCAGAGCACCTCAATAGCCCTCTTCAAGAGAAATCTAGATGAGTGGATGGGAAATATAAAATTCACCCCAGGGATCAATCCAGTGGCTCTACTCAACAGATGCACTGGGAACTAAAATCGGTGGCACTATGCCAGGGTAATCCGATGGGCTAGGCTTGTAATGGCTCCAGGGCCATTAGCCTAATACACACCTATGAAGCTATAAGACCTGAACTATCCATTATTCATTTAGTAATATTAATTAGTTACCTTTAACTTCTTGGTTCATCGGAAGCACTGCATAAGTTAGCTACCCAGTAAATGTTTCCTAGACCTTTGCACTTGCAGGTCACCTTGTTATTTACATTTTATATTACAGGACTTGATCTCAGGTCTGCCATCCACAGAAGTTAATGTGGCAAGGAGTACAATGCAAACTGCAGAATGGAAAAGGTAGAAAGGAATTGGTGTGAAAAAACTTTAAGGACATCATTCCCCCAATAGGTTTTGAACTGAAAAAACATTCAAAGCGAGGAGTAAAAATCATCTTTTCTGATCAGTATGAATTAACAGCAGGTTTGAGTACCAAGATCTGATAAGCTTTCCCTGAATAAAAAGTGGTAACAGATACTTTTACAGCTAACAATAGGGTATAAGCTCTCATAACATCGCTGACCCTTGTCATCTTTGTCAATGGGAAGTAACATCTATTAATCTCTTAGCTAGCACCTTTGTTAGAATTTTGACATCAACATTTATCAATAAAACTGGTCTAAAATTACTGGCTTGTGGGCAAGCATAAATTGGTTGTTGCTAATACCACTATAACTGTTTTACTAACTGCTGTGTCTAAAATGCCATATTTAACAATATTATTGTACATACTTGTCAAAATAAGGTGTTTTTGCTTCTCTGTTCCTTATAGAATTCTCGACGGAATCCATCTGTCCTTGCTTCCTTATTTGGTTTCAACCCAAATATTGTTCTTTTAGTCTCAAATTCTGACATTCACATATTCATCTGTACTTGTTCTTCATCTGTCTGTAAGCCAATTAATGCAGTCTGCCACAGTCACACTCCCCCCATCCTGCTTCTTTCAAGTTGCCGGCCTTAGGCATAGGCCAACTAGGCAGCTGCCTAGGGCACCACTCTATCAGGGGCACTTTTTCAGTATTTATTTGGTGTAGGTAGAACAGGAGGGGGGCACTGGGTGGTGTGGTGGGGGGCACCGTGGAGCCCTTTTGCCTAGGGCACCACTTGACCTAAGGCCAGTCCTGCTTTCAACCTGACTATAAGTCAACATAATACTTACGAAACTCCTGCTTGATATCATGGTCTCCTTTTATTACTACTCCTTCCTCAACCTGGACTAGATTCACAGCTTTATCAATATTCCATTTCTTAAAATGACCATATAATCTGTTTTGGATCCCAGTCTCTCTTGAGCCACTAGTAATGCCCATTTTCATTAATTCTACTTCTGTCCTTGTTGTCTAGTTCTCCTTAAGTATCATTTCCTTATTACTCAACTGACTTATCCTATTCCCCACTAGCCAAAAAAAAAAAGTTATGTACTCACCATAACGTTCCATCTGAGTAGCTGTACTTCATTTGTCTTCAACCTGTGGGGTCACAGATCCGTATCGATCCGAGCCAGCAACCTTTACTAGCATCAGCTCCGAACTCCAAACTCCTCCCCTTACCCATAATACACCTCCACTGCCTTCCATCCCCAGATTGAGTTTGCTGAACCTTATACTGATAACCCAACCTGAAAAAATGTACTTATGACCTATACCGCAGCCCGAAGGCTGATTATATGCCAAGGTCTGGGGGAAGGCAGGAGGGACGGTTGAAGACAAATGAAGTACAACTACTCAGATGGAACATTATGGTGAGTACATAACTTCTTTATCTGAAGTAGTTTACTTCACTTGATCTTCAACCTGTGGGACAGAGTCCCCAGCTATTAAACTCCTGGGAGGCCCTCATGGAAGGATATTCCAGAGCACCGCAGAACCATGCTCTCCTTCTGGAAGTCAAATCCAATTTGTAATGAGAAATAAACGTATGAGATGAGGGCCAAGTATCTGCAAAACAAATATCATCCAAAGACACTCCAGACCAAAAGGCTGCAGACGTAGCCATAGACCTAGTGGAATGAGTTTTCACCTGACCTGCAGGAGACATGCCTCTGTCCTTATAGACCTGCAGGATGCATGAAGAAATCCATCTAGCTATAGTGACCTTAGAGATAGGTTTCCCCAAAAAGGGTTTATAGAAGGATACAAACAATTGATCAAATTTACAGAAATTGTTCGCCTTTGTAAATAGAATAATAACGGTCTATGAACATCCAACATGTGAAGTTTGTATTCCATCTTGTTAGTAAAATTAGGAAAAAACACAGGCAAATTAATGGTCTGATTGATATTGACTGGTGATGCCACCTTAGGAAGAAATGATGGATTGGTTCGAAGGGAAATCCTATCTTTGTGAGAAATCATGTAAGGAATCTTGATGGACAAGGCCTGTAATTCTGAAATCCTTTTTGCAGAGGTAATAGCCACCAGAAAAGCTGTTTTCCAAGATAACAGCTGTTAGATGTTAGATCTGCAGTTGTGGCAGGCTCGAAAGGCGGAGCGACCAAGGCTTGAAGAACCATAGTAAGGTCCCATGGGGGAACAGGATCTTTGACTGGGGGGGCATAACAAAAAGGTGCCTTTGATAGAGGCTTTACACAGTCTGGAAGAGGCTAAAGTGGCAGAATTATTGCCCACATGAAAATGAGAGATGGCAGCCAACTGAACTTTGACATTGGAAGAACTAGCTCTGTGTTGAAAAATATCAACTAGGAAATCAAGAATGGTGGAAATAGGAGCTGTGAAAGGGTCTAATCTCCTATGAGAGACCCAAAAGGAGAAACGTTTCCACTTGATGCGATAAACCTTCCTGGTCAAAAACTTATGAGCAGCCACCAGAATAGATCTAACTGAGGAGGATAGTCCAGGAGTCCTAGTAATCGTGGGAACTGGAGCAGCCAAGCTGTGAGCTTCAGGCTGTCCAGATTAGGATGAGGCACCACTGAAGGGTGTGAAATTAGATCCTGAATGGCATCTAGGATCCAAGGCAGAGCCAGATGATGAGACCAAAGGAAGGGAAACCATACCTGGCAAGGCCAAAATGGGGCAATGAGGATCACTTTGCTCCCCAGTTGACGAGCTTTCTGAAGAAACCTCGGAATGAGGGGGTACTGACAGGTAAGCATACAGCAGAACGGGAGGCCAAGCATGAACTAGAGCGTCTATGGGGGACTCCCCCGGCACGGGGTTCAGAACAAAAACTTGCTGCACTTTGCGTTGGAAGGCGATGCGAGGCAATCGCAGCAAGAATGACCCCACTCACTGAAGATGCGTTCCGCTACTGACATATTTCAGAGACCACTCGTAAGGCATCAGAATGGTCCGACAGCCTGTCCGCTAGAATGTTGGACTGTCCTGGAATGTGCATTGAGATGAGAAAGCGACTGGTGGAGATCACCCATTCCCACACTCTCATGGCCTTGCGGCAAAGGGGGTAAGATCTAGTTCCTTCCTGTTTGTTGATATACCAAACCACTGACGTCTGACTGAATAGCAATCTTTTCCAGAGGAAGAAAGGCATGAAGGGCCTGCAACACTAGAAGGACCGCCCTCATCCTAGGACATATATGTGCAAGCTGGTATCTATGGGGGACCACAGGCCTTGGACTGTCCTGCCCGAACAATGCTGCCCCCACTTGAGTTTGGAGGCATCTGTGGTCACTGTGGTTTGGGTGGGGTTGGAACAAAAGGTCGTCCCTCCAAAATGTCCGGAAAGCACATCCACCATATGAGGGACGACCGACAGACTCGACTGAGTTGGATTGGATAGGTCAATGGCAGTTCCAACAGGGACCATTGTACAGCTAGAGTCCACTGTAAAATTCTCATGTGTAACCGGGCACACGGGAGAAGAGTTATGGTCGCCGCCATTGAGCCTAAGGCCCTCAACACCGATTCCGCTGTTGGGAGATGAGAGTGGTAGATCAGAGAAACATGCATCCTTAGGTTTTGAACTCTCTTCGAGGTCAGGAAGATTTTGCATTGAAGAGTATCTATCCTGGCACCAATGTAGTCTACCACCTGTAGGATCTAGGAGAGATTTGGATGCATTGATTGTGATCCCCAAATGCAGGGAAAGTGTCAGGAAATAATCCCTGGTTTGGGAGGGTAGACACCTGGTGGGAGCAGTGAGGAGCCAATCGTCCAGGTATGGACAGACCTGAAGCCTCAGGTGATCTGCTACCACCATCACTTTGGTAAACACCCTGGGGGCTGTGGTGAGACCAAAGGGTAGGACTCGAAATTGGTATTGACTGACTCCTAGCCAGAAGTGGAGGAACCTCATGGAGCTTCTGTGCACTTTTATGTGATAGTAAGCATCCTGGAGGTCTAATGAGCACATCCAGTCGCTCTCTTGCAGATACGGCATGATGGGCTGTAATGTGACCATCTGGAACTTCGCTTTGGCAACTGACAGGTTCAGGGTAGAGAGGTGCAGAATGGATCTTAAGTCCCCCATTTTCTTTTGCACCAAAAAGAACCTGGAGTAGAAGCCCAATCCAGACTGATCTGGAGGGACGGTTTTGACGGCTCATTTTTTTAGCAGCTTGGAAATTTCCTGTGCTGCTGCCTCCCTTTATGTGGGTGGTACGTCTGGGAGGTGTCTCAGGGATTTGGGGGAACCCATGAAGGGGACAGTATCCTCTGGATATGACTTGAAGCACCCAGCGGTCCGTTGTTATGGACTCCCATGCCGCTAGGTGCAAGGACAATCGCCCCTCGACTGCCTCCAGAGTATAACAGTTGGGCAACCCCTCAGGGTTGCTGTCCGGGTCTGTCCGAGAAAGGTTCTCAAGACCCAAAGTTCCTCAAAACCCCTCTGCTTCTGGGCCAGCGTCCATTCTGTCCCCCTCTGTCTCTGGAGGAAGAAGAGCCCTGAGTGCCCCGGGAATACTGTGACTTCTGGAACCACATCTTCTTTTGCCCTCTCTGGTTCTGGGAAAAGGAACTTTGAGGGTTAGAGAAGCAGATCCCGATAGCAGACAGTATCTTCCCATCCTTCTCACTCTGGACTAATGTCTCCTTGACAGTCTTACCAAAGAGTGTAGACCTGTCATAAGGGGCATTGACAAAAGACGCCTTGAAGGGTTCAGAAAACTAACATAACCTGAGCCAGGCATTGCGCCTCATGGATACGCCAGACCTAGCCGCTCCTTTCATAGCATGTGAGAGGAGTTGCATGGATGTGTTAGATACTGCTTTTAAAGTGGCCATCCTCGTGGAGAATGCAGCCTTGTCCTCCTGTGACATGGACTTGGGGAGAGACTCCTCCAGCTTCTTTACCAGGTCGTGCTGGAGTCTGGTGACATAGGCCAAGTAGTTCAGTGCCCTAATTGAAAAGGTAGCTGAAGCGTACACCCACTTCCCTAGGTGGTCTATCATCCGCAACTCTCGGTCAACAGGGTGGACTGAGGAACTCTCCTGAGCAAGTTCCTTCTTAGTGGCTGCTGCTAACACCATGGCGTCTACGGGGGAGCACTTATTCCAAGCTGGTCTGTCTATGGGGGGCTTAGGATCTTATCAGGTCTTTTTGGGATAGGTTCCTTGGGGTCCAGTTCCTTCCATGTCAGCGAGGTGACCAAATCTACCAAAGGATCCATGGGAGGGGACACCCAGGAAGTAGATGGGCCAGTGTCGAAAGCCTCCAGGAACACAGACTCATCAGAAGAAGGTTGGGGGCAGACCAACCTCCCTGTTGGCGCAGGACTTCCAAGATGTCTCCTTTGGAGACATCTTCGGGCGGTGACCTAGAGGAACCCTCTCCATCATCTAAGTCCGCGTCCTCAATGAAGAACTCGAGGGATTCTAAGTGCCTCCTCTTGCACATATGTTTGTGAGGTACCTCTCCAGTGGGGCTCTCCGGGTGGAGCTCGCAAGCCACTTGTTCCTAAGGGGGAACAGTTTGGGGCTCTTTGTGCATGGACTGTCCCTCTGGTAAAACGATGGGGACCATAGACAGAGTTGAGGGGGTCTGGGTGGAGTCCGAGGGGGCGGTCAGGGTTCTCAATCCGGTGGAGAAGACCCTTTCTACCACATCAAATGCTGAAGGAAAGTAAACCTCTTGGGACCAATAAGGAGGCCGGTTTCCCCAGGTTCGACGAGAGAATAAGAGCCGGGCCCGAGCTGGAGGGAGCTCTGAGGGAGGGAACTTGGCCCGACAAAGTCTGAGCCGATGAAAAAGGTTCCACTCCCTCGGATCCGAAACCCAAGCTCGGGCTCTGAGAGCGGCTCAGCTCGGATCCGAACTGGTCGGATCTGAGACGCTACAGGCAGCTGTTGGTGTCGAGGAAGCAAGTACCATTGGCGCCGACCCCCTGACCAAACCCAACCTGGGATCCGAGTACTCCAAACCCAAAGGACGGATTGGAGAAGGAGATATAGGATGGAAAAAAGGAAGCGTGCTCCCTCGTCCTGAGGGAGGGGGGGGAGCTGACAAGACCCCCATCTGGATCTGTGTACAGATAAAGCGCCTCATCATTTTATCCAGATCCATGTCAGACAAGGACAGGGTGGACCGCAACGAGGCCACGGACTCCGACCTGGTGTGTTGGGGCACCGAGGCCCAAGAAGCTGGACATGTCTCCTCTGGGTCTGGGGAGAACCTCGGAGACCGGGGCTGAGGGAAGTCACGGATCCATGGCATCTTAGTAGGAGAAGCGAGGTCCGGTGACCTCTTTCTCTTTTCCCCTAGCCTTTGACTCTCTCTCCCTCTCTCTACCTCTTTTCTGCTCCACTACCACAGGCTTTGGTACAGGAGGTTGAGTCCCAGCCTGGGAGGGAGGAGAATCTAGAGAAAGAGAGGAGGGAGAGGCGGCCACAGCAGCCATTGTGACCGAAGCCAGAGACGAGGAAACAGAGTCTGAAGGAGGAAGAAGGCCTTTGAGGGCCAACTTGGCCTATCTTTTATGGCACGGGGGTTGATGTCCGCACATATGCTACAGTCCACACTCAGGTGGGCAAAGCCCAAGCAAAGGGGACCTATACTAAAACTAACTTACAAAAATCTAAAGAAAAAGTTTACTCACAGAGGTTTTACCCACTAGCTAAGTTGGAGCTCGAGAGACACGATGCTGAAGCTATTCGCGGCAAACGAGATCTGGGGATGGAAAGCAGTGGAGGTGTATTATGGGTAAGGGGAGGAGTTTGAAGCTTGAAGCTGATGCTAGTAAAAGTTGCCAGCTCGGATCCGATACCGATCCGTGACCCACAGGTTGAAGACCAAATGAAGTAAACTACTTCAGATCTACCCTTCAGATTGCCTGCAGTTGTTCTTTCCCTTCTACTACATTTGACATAGCTTATTTTTGTTTCTCTCTTCTTTCCATTAGCTTTCTAATGGCAGCTTTGCAGCCTTCCCATCAAATAAGAAAAAATGTGTTGCCAACACTGACATTTCAAGATATCACTTCCTTAACTAATACTGCAAGCACACCTTTGCCTTCTTCATATACTCACTTATAATGGGCTCATGTACAGTGCCAGACCTTAGAATAATCTACAGGGAGCTGAAAACATCTTAGCACCATATCATGATCAGAGATTTGCCTTTCCCTTATCTCTAGCCTCTTTATCAAGTGCTACATTTCTTATGGAACCACTATAAAATCAAACAGCTTCCTTGTTTAGACAGGCCCCTTAAAATGTGACTACCAAATGAGTGCTATGAGTATATCCCCAGCTGTAACACCATTTCCTGACTTCTAGCTAGCTATCAAGTGCACATTGTGTTTTTTAATGCAGTTCCTCTTTGTTATGCAATCTGTCCATTAGAGTTTGTAGAACTAAATTAAAGTCACCCAGTAACATAGCATATTGAATGTCACTAATGAAAAATGCAAATAGCATACTGTACATTACTAAAAAGTGTATTAAAATGAAACAAAGTGTAAAGCATTTTGCAACTATGAAAATGTAGATAATGTCAAATGTGCATAGTAATAAGATATATAAATAAAACAAATCATACTTTTTCAATAAGTACTATGGAATCCTTTAAATCCTACTGAGCTGCTACCAGTTTTGGCAGCTGGGACCTCAGTTTGAACAAATTCCTTAATTTGTTGTCTTGCCGTCCTATGACATACTGCCCATAACCATATTTATCCTTCTTGGGCTTTGCCACCCATTCTGTTGGCTTAAAGCTGGACCTAATTTTGCTGCAAAAAGTGGTGTCCCTGCTGCCTCTGTCATCAAGAATTTCTTCCTAAAGTAAAATCCCCTTGATACACATTATTTATTATTTATTTATTTATTCGACATTTGTTTACCGGATTGGTCCAACTGAGCTAGAAGCCCATTTTTAGTGGAGACCCAAGGAGAAAAGCTGTAGAAAAGTTATATAAAATATTCTTATTTGAAGCGGTCACCAAGGCCGTAGATGAGGGTAAGGTGGTTCACACAGCTTATCTAGATCTCGCCAAGGCTTCTGACACCATCCCCCACTCTGGAATTATAGATAAACTCACTAAACTAGGTATAAATCTCTATGTCATAAGATGGGTTGCCAACTGGCTCAATGACAGAACCCACATTGTGAAAGTAGCAGACTCCAAATCTGACTTCAGACCAGTGACAAGTGGAGTACCACAGGGTTCAGTCCTGGGTCCTCCCTCTCCTGTTTGGTATCTACTTCTCTGAAGTGCAGGCTAACACAGAACGTCTTTGCCTACTGAAATTTGCAGATGACTGCAAACTAGGAGCCATAATCGAAACTCCTAATGATGTGGACATCCCACAAAAGGGCCTCAATGAGGCAGATGCCTGGTGTCAAAGCCATGGGCTCAAGCTCAATGCCAAAAAGTGCACTGTCATCACTTTTGTTAAAAACTCTGTACCTGTGAACTACCAAATAGGCAGTAGTCTACTTAACACAGAAAGTGTGATGAGACCTTGGGACACAGGTGGACAGTAGTCTCTCCTTTGATAATCACATTACCACAATGGTCAGGAAATCCTTCTACATGGCACACCTCATCACAAAAGGTTTCTCATCCAGGAAAAAAGAGGTCATTGTTCTCCTCTACTCATGACTCATTAGACCCATTATAGAATATAGTGCCCCTTTTGGTATGTACCTCACAAGACATCTACAACAACTGGAAAGGCCACAGAAATACCTCACAAAGAGGATTACAGGCCTCAAACAGATGCCCTACGCAAACCGTCTCAGAAAACTCCAGCTTTACTCAGTAGCATATCGCCTACTCAGAGGTGATCTCTGCCTAACATACAAAGCTATGTCAAACCCTGAGCTGTTGGACATGCTCCACTTAAAGAAATCCCAATCTCTCCGAGCTACACGCTCTAGGGACCTAAACCTTGTCACCACAACAAACAGAACATGCTGGAGGGATAGATTCCTGTCTGAGAGACTTCCCATACTCTGGAACAAACTACCTATCTGCATCAAACAAAGCTCCTCATTAGCACTCTTCAAGAAAAATCTTGATGATTGGATGGGAGACGGAAATTCACCCCGGGGATCACTTTGGTTGCTCTGCTTGATAGGAGCACAGGAAAATAATTTTCTTGGGTGGCGAAAGCCAGGGTACCTTTTTGGCTAGGCTTATATAGGCCCTAGGGCCAATAGCTTAGTACCTACCTAAGAACCTATAAAAAAAGAAATTTTAACTTATGCAGTATAGTAAATGTATACAGTAATACATGGAATATGCACAAAAAATTAATTAAAAAATACAGTTACAATCAAACAAATCAGAGTGAGGTCAATTAAGAAGAGGATCTGGCAGCTACAATATGTATTTACAGAAGAGGCATGGAATGTAAGAAAAAGAAAATAAGAGGCAGAAAGGAGTTGATAATAGGGAAATGTGAGAGCGAGGAGATTCTGAAAAGAAATAGCTATAAGGTTATAAGAGAGGGAGAGGAGTGAGCTAAGGAAGAGATAAAAGGCTGGAGAGATGGAGGGTTCATGTAGGGTTCTGGCAATGGTATGTCCATGAGTATAAAAACTAATATTTTAGTTGCTTTTTGAATTGATTTGTACATAAACACTAAGCTTAGAAATGCTCAGTCGTATGCTTCTTAGACCAATATACTTGGCCAGTTCTATTAACAGCCCCAGTGCTATTCCTTCCACATTGACCCCAATTTCTTCAACTTTTTATAATAATCTTCAGCTACTTCCATCTTTCCAGTACTACCCTGATCACACAGCTTTTCATCTCATGGTCTCATCCCTTTGCCTCTTCTAACAACTAAGCAGACATTGTTGATTAACATGCAGTTCTTCTGTCCATTCATCAGGAGCTGAATAACCACTGCCTCCCATTTTCCTGTAGTGTGTTTCTGTCCCTATTAAAATGTCTTACACTTCCCTGTTGCATGCTTATATACCTTCATGGACCCTTGGACCTTGACCGTTATTATCAGCAGCTTGATATTGTCTCTCCATCTTTCCATATTAAGGGAAGAATCCTCTTTCCTTCTGCTTCCACCTTTATATACAGTAGCCTGGCACTGTATAAATGAAAACAAGAGAGAGAGAGAACTTCAAAATAATTTATCAGGCAAAGTACATATTCCTGTCTGAATGTATGGTCTGCATATAATGCATTAAGCATTGCCTTCCTGATCAAGTTCCCTGTTCTACCTCCTGCTTGCTAATTACCTTGCCAGACATAGGAAAGTGGTTTGACAGGGTGACTGCCTTGGGTGCCAACTGGAAAAAAGGTTTCAGTTTGACAGTTTAAAAGCTGTCAATAAGTCAATGGAGTCACTTATATATTGTCATATAACTTGTATCTTTTCTTAAGCAATGTTTTTATATTATGTATAATTTAGCTTAATTATTTAAACTGTAATTGTTTTTTGCAAAGACTGTAAAATTATTTTTCTTAAAATGTTTTGTATCACTTTGGCACTTTCTCCCTGGGCCTCCACTGAAAATGGTCTCCTACCCAATCAGACCATACCAGTAATCAAATGTCATATGTTCATAGGTGTGTGTGCTAGGCTAATGGCCATAGGATTACCCTGGCATTGTGCCACCCGACCTTAGTTCCCAGTGCCTCTGTCAAGCAGAGTCACTCGAGTGATCCCCGGGGTGAATTTTCTATTTCCCATCCACTCATCAAGATTTCTCTTAAAGACAGCCAGTGAAGTGCTCCGCTTCACATGTATGGGAAGTCTATCCCATAGCATGGGCAGTCTCTGGGTTATGAACCTGTCCCTCCAGCTTGTTCTGTTGATTGTGGTAATGAGGTTGAGGTCTCTAGAGCAGGTAGTGTGGAGGGATTGGGATTTCTTTAGATGCAGCATTTCTAACAGAGCTGGGTCAGACATGGCTTTGTAAGTCAAGCAGAGATTGCCTCTAAGCAGGCGATATAAGGCAGAGAATAGTTGGGAGTTTTTTGAGTCTGTCCATATAGGACAAGTGTTTAAGGCCTAAGATCCTCTTTGTAAGGTATTTTTCCAGCCTCTCCAGTTGTAGGTGTCTAGTGAGGTACATGCCAAATGGGGCATTGTACTTGATGATCAGTCTAATGAGGGAAGAGTAGAGGGAGACAAAGACCTCTTTCTTCGTCAGTAATGAAATGTGCCACATAGAAGGACTTTCTGACCACAGTGGCAATGTGGTGGTCAAAAGAGAGGTTGCTGTCAACCTGTGTTCCCAGATCTCTTATGATGCCTTCTGTGTTCAGTGGACTACCATCCATGTGGTAACTCATTTGAACTGGGTTTTTCCCAAATTTATTTATTTATTTTACATTTGTTTACCGGGCTAGTCTAACTGGATACATGTCCATTTTCAGTAGAGGCCCGGGGAGAAAAGCTCCTAGGTAAATACAGCTAATTTAACTAATTTCTATGAATCAAGCATATAAACAATACCAGAAAAAAAAAGCATATAACAGACTGAATTACAGGATAATTATAACACTTCTAAGTAAATTGTCAGTATAGAATCCAATCTTAACAGTAGATGCAGTTAATATCCCAAAATACAAAAACATTTTTTTTTTTTTTGTTTATTTCTTTCTTCTTCCTGGAAGGAAAGAAGGGGAAGGTCAGAGTATAGGGTGACTATAGAGCTAGTCAGGTTTGGAGCAATGACATAGCCAGTGAGATTTGAGATATACTTTCAGATTGTTTTTGAAACTGGACAGTGAGGGAAGTGTAGAAATATCATTTGGTAGAAGATTCCAGGCTTTCCCTACTGTATTAGAAAAAAGAGAGTCACCGGCCTTGTTGTTTGTTTTGGTAGAATTTGCTATGAGTTTATGTGAAGACCTTAGGGAATCTAGGTTCTTGTAGGGAGTGATTAGTGTGGATAGAGCAGGTGTTTTGGATGGTGTGTAAAAGGTTTTGTGAGCTATAGTTAGTTGATGGAATTTGATTAGGTTCTGTAGTTCAAGCCAGCCTAGCTGTTTTAAATTGAGGCAATGATGGGTTCGAAATGGGTTTCCTGTGGCAAATCTGGCGATGTTATTATAGGACCTTTCCAGTTTGCTGAGGTTGTTTTTAGATAGTTTAGTAAAGATAGGTGAGGCATATAGAAGAGGAGATATTAGATGTGTGTGTGCTATTGTTGTACGAGCAGAGGGTAGGAGAAAAGGTTTAATCTGATACAGGGAGCCCAATTTTTTATTAACAGACTTTATAGTATTTTTATATGTATATCGAAGTTTAGTTTATTGTCGATGGTGACTCCTAATAGTTTAGTGGTAGCTTCAGGGGATATAATAGTATTGTTGATAGAAGTGACTGAGAAATCTAATGGGGGAATTTACTAGTGGGAGTGAATAGAAGGAGTTTAGTCTTTTTGGGGTTTAAGAGAAGGCATCTATGAGTAAACCATTCCTCTACTGTGTTGAAGACTTGTTGGGTAAGGTATAGGAGGTCTGAAGAGGATGAGGCAGAGCATATAAGTGTGGAATCATCTGCATATTGTATACATGAGGCTTGAGGGATGGCTAGGTGGAGGTCATTGATGAAAATGGAAAAAAGTAGAGGTCCAAGGATGGATCCTTGGGGGACACCGAGGTTGACTGGTAAATGGGTAGAGAGAGACTTGTGCCATAGTACTGCCTGCTGTCTATTGTCAAGGTAGGACTGGAACCACTGTATGGAGGATGTATCAAGTGATAGGGATTTTATTATGGTAATCAGAATTTGGTGATTCACCATGTCAAAAGCTTTAGATAAGTCAATGAATAGGGCAGAAGAGAGTTTGTTTAGACTATGGTCTTTGTTGATAGTATCTGTAAAGGAGAGAAGGGCAGTGGAGGTACTATGTGAAGGTCTAAAACCATGCTGGCAGTTAGCTAGAAGGTTATTCTGTGTTAAATGTTGAAGCAGTTGTTTGTGGATGCATTTTTCCATAATCTTAGCTAGAGGAGAGAGGAGGGCAATTGGTCGATAATTGGAAAGCTCGGTGGATTGGCCACCTTTGTGGAGGGGGATAATATGGGAGATTTTCCATATAGAAGGGATATAGCTTTCTGTAAAGGTTCTGTTGATCAGGATTGATATTGGGAAGGTAATGGCTTTAGCAGCTAGTTGCAGAAATTCTGCAGGTAGTTGGTCTGCTGAGGGAGAGCATGGTTTCACTTTCTGAAGGAGGGTAAGCACATATGATGTAGGGACGGGTTGAAGTTGAAAGGAAGGAGAAGAGTTTGTTTTGTTTGTAGGTAAAGAGAAGTTCTGAGGTGAGAGCTGGCTAGCTAGTGTTTGTATAGTGTTAGTGAATAATGTGTTAAAATCATTAGCTATATTTATTGAAGTTTTGTGTTCAGTATTTTGAGGGCTAGGAGTGGTCGATTGCCCTGGGTGGAGTAGTTGGTTGATGCTGGACCAGAACTTTTGTGGTTTGGTTTGATTCGCTTGTTGAGATAGTAGGTAGTAGTTTTTTTATCTAATATTACAGCTTTTTTAGTTTGATTTCTAAGTTGTCTGAAGGTTTGTTGGTGGATGGGACTTTGAGTCTTTTTCCATATTACCCAATGTTTGTTTCTATCTTTGATTTTTTGTTTGGTTTCTTTAGAGAGCCATGGAGCATGTTTGTTTTTTGTTCTAATTTGTCTGGTTGGGGCATGGTGGTTTAGGATGGTAAGGAAGTTGGGGTTAAAGTAAGTAACGGCTTCATCTAAGGATAAAGTTTGTAGTGGTGACCAGTTACATGCTTTTAGTTCCATCTGGAATAGTTCAGAGTTAAAGTTCTTTTTGGATCTGATGCTTATTGTGGATGTGGGAGAGGGACAGTTAGTTTTATGTCTGATTATATAGGTAAGGGAGTGGTCACTTAAATCGTCTGGGAGAGTACCTGATTCATAAGTATGGGTAAGACGGTTAATAAGAATCCAGTCTAATAGGCTAGATTTCTTATTGGATTTGTTTATCCTGGTAGGGGAGGTGATAGTTTGGGAATACCCATGTAGGTTTATGTGGTTGGAAGGGAGGTTACTGCAGAAGGAGGTCCAGTCTACATTTGTATCACCTAGGATGATTGTTTCTTGAGGTAGGTTTTGGGATAGCCAGGAGAGAATATATTCCATAGTTGCTATGTTGTTACCAGGGGTTATGTAGATACAGATGATATAGATAGATTTGGAATTGTTAATAAGAAGTTTCGAGATAAGAATTTCTGCATTGGAGTCTAGAGGTAGTTTGAGGTCATAGGTGGTTAAATGTAGGTTTGGTTTATATAGGATAGCAACCCCTCCACCTCTTTTGGAAGTTCGGTCAAGTCTTAGGATATTATATCCAGGTGGGATGATCTGATTGTCTTTGGTTGTAGGTTTTAACCAAGTTTCTGTTAAGCATAGAATATCGAAGGAGTAGATTTCAGTCAGGGCTTGTAATTGGGTAACTTTATTGTTTATGCTGCGTATATTAAGATGAGCAATAGTAAGGGAGTTAGATTGTTTGGAAAATATAGGGGTAGGATACATTTTGGAGTTGAGGGATGAAGAAGGAGAAGTTGAAGGCCCTGGGTTAGGGTGGATGTCGCCATCTTTTAAAGAGAGTAGTATGTTTAGAAAGTAAAGGTTATGGATTCTACTGTAATGAAATAGACATTTCCTGTTATTGAGGTTATTATATTGTGTGTGTTGTGTTCGATGAAATTTAGGAAGTATGTATTTAGAAGAGAATGTGATATTAGCATGTGTAAGTTGTGGGTGTGAGTTTAGTGAGATGGTTTCTGTTTTGGGATAATTTAGCAGTGGGTCAAGTGGGCTTTCAAGGAAGGTGAGTAGATGAGTGAGCATTAGGGAAGGTAGTAGTGAAAGTATTAGTAAGAGTGAGATAAAGGGTGGGATCTTTTGATTTTTCATTGTATGAGTATTGGTTGGCAATAAGAAGGTAGAAGCTTAAACTGTATTGGGAGGAGGAGGGAGAGAGGGTAGTATCAATTAAATTTAGGAGGGTGATGTGTTAGGATATAGTTAGAGGATGTGGATAGCTAAATAGTGTGTAAGGAGGAAGTATAAAGAGAAGAGTATTTGTGTAGAGTAGGATGAAAGAATACTTTGTGTGATAGGATTAAAGTGGTGGGAAGGAAGTAAGGGTTTGGAAGTGATGACAGAGGAAGGGGTGGGATGAAGGAAGAGGTGTGGTCTAGGAAGTATAAAGGTAGGACCCATGTGGGTGGGTGGGAATTGGGGGTAGGGAGGGGAGCGGAGTGAGCCCGCAGGGCGAACGGAGCGGGTAGAAACAGTTAGTAAAACTGTTTGTCAGGAAAACAATCAGAAGAGCTATATACTAAGGTAAGTCAGCAGTAGGTAAGTGCAGAGATAAGTAAGGAGTCAGAGAATGGAGTTGGTGGTTGTCACCAGGGTAAGACAAGAATGAGGAAATAGTAGGTTAGGAAGTCTTAGGAATCCAAAGATTTGTGAAATAAAGCAAGTGGGTAGGAGGTACCCAAGAGTTAAAGCTGGGGTTGTGGGGTGTCACCTTTGGCCGGGTTTGATATTCCAGGAGATAAAGGAGAGAGACTGTCTGGTTGTGTAACTAGGGAGGGGGTGACTACAGGTAATAGGGATTACTGTGTAGGTTAGGAGGTATGTGGGTAATAGATAAGTTAAGAAAAGAAAGGGGCTGATGACACATTATTTGGCATTGAGCTTAAGGCCATGGTTCTGACACCAGCCATTGTTCTCAGTGAGGCCTTTCTGTAGGATGTCAACATCACTTGGGGAGTTAATTATGGCTCCCAACTTGCAATCATCTGCGAACTTTGTCAGCCAGAGTCCCTTTGTGTCAGCCTGGATTTCAGAGAAGTAGATACCAAACAGGAGATGATCCAGGACCGAAACTTGTGGGACTCCATTCATGACTGGTTGACAGTCTGACTTGGGAGTCAGCTACTTTCACACTGTGGGTTTCATCTGTGAACCAGTTTGCAAACCACCTAGTGATATAGGGGTTGATGCCTACCTTAGTGAGTTTTTCTATGATTCCTGAGTGGGGAATCATATTAAAGGCCTTGGCTAAAGCAAGGTAGGCTGCATGAACCACTTCATCCACAGCTCTGGTGACTGACTCAAAGAAGTTGACCAGGTTGAACAGACATGGTCTACCCTTCACAAAACCAAAGTGTGTGGGATCCAGAGTTTGGAGGTTCCCTACATCTTTGTTTATTAGGTCCATGATGATGCGTTCCACAGCTTTGCATATCAGACTTGTCAGGCTAATGGGGCGATAGTTCCCAGGGTTTGTAGTCGCTCCTCCTTTGTGGAGAGGGATGACTGTTGCAGTGCGCCATTCGGTAGGGACAAAGCCTGAGGTGAGGCTGTGATTGAACAGGGCACACAGGTGAGGTGCCAGTTCACTCTGTAGTTCATGTACAACACAGCCAGGGATATTGTCAGGTCCCATAGAAGCTGTATTCTTGGCCTTGGACAGTGCTGTTTTAACATGTGCAGCAGTAATATTGGGTGCCTGGCAATCTACTAATATTGTGATTGGTCCTTTGTGGGGGAGAAAGGGGTAAAGTTGGCACTGAATCTGTCGGCCAGTATATTGGCAATATCTGTTGGCTCTGTATAGGAAGTGCCATTGTGCAACAGCTCCGAGCAAATCTGAGTATTGCCGTGGAGATTCTTTACATAACTATAGAAGGCCTTCTGGTTGTCTTTACTATCTGCTGCAATTCTGTTTTCATAGCTGGCTTTAGAGGATTTGATGAGGAATCTCAACTTTTTGTTGAGGCAGATAAGGGTTTTTCCCAGTCTTGGGACTTCACCTTATTTCTCATCAGTTTCCTCCTCCTGTTGTAGAGTTTGTTTATGGCAGGGGACCACCAGATTGGCTTCCTTTTTTTGGAGGAGAGCGTCTTGGTTGTATTGGGTATGGCGAAATCCATGCATTTATGTACGTGTTCGTACAGGGCATTAGTTTATGATTCAGCAGTCATGCAGCTGTTCTCCAATTGCATGGGTGCCATGAAGTTAGCCACCTTTGTTTTTAGGAGCCCAAAGTTAGCTTTGGAGAAGCTTTTCATGGTGGTTACCTTTGCGGGGGTGGGGTGGGGGTGGGGGTGGGAGGGATGTGGATTTCCAAGGTGATTAGTTTGTGGTCGGATCTAACCGGAGAGGAGTTGACTACTGGTACACAGCAATGGTCACCCATGTTAGTAATGACCAGGTCAAGAACATTGCTACCTAGTGGAGGTAAGAATTCACTGGTCCAGGGCATTGGAATTAATGAATTTCAGGAAACGTTGGGCAAGTGTATTGGTACTTGAGTAGTTTTCCCAGTTAATGGAGGGGTAGTTGACGTCGCCCAATATGAGAGTGTTAGGTTGGACCCTAATATTCTCCAGAGTGCTTAGGAACGTGGAGTGAGAGTCTTGGGTCATGGTGGGGACCTATAGCAGGCTACGACCTGAATCGCTGTCTTACCCAATGTTAGCTGCACCTGAAGTATTTCTGATGCGTCATGCTGGATTACCAGTCTGGAGGTGTGCGCATCCCTTTATGAATATGGGAACACCACCGCCTTTGGAGCTTCGGTCCAAGTTCTGGGGCCAAAAGGTATGGAATGAGTTATAGCCTGGTAGTGCAGGAGTGCTTTCTGCTGCCTTGAACCAGGTCTCTGTTACAGCACAAATTTTGATGTTCTCCATTTTAATGCAATCACAGTTCTTAGTTCCCATTGCCTCCTCACTCGACAGAGGCAGTGGGAACTAAGGTTGGGTGGCGTGATGCCAGGGTAATCCTATGGGCTAGACTTGTAAAGGCTCCAGGGCCATTAGCTTAGTACACACCAATGAATTTAAGAACCTATAACTAAATATACTTTATGTAAGCTGTTAAACTGTTTTTAGAGATATCTGTAGACTATCCAATCATCTTCTATGTTGTTTGTAAGATTGTAATTGTGATTGCATAATGACAGCTTGTACATTGTTAAATGTTTTGTAAAGGCAGCAGAGTTGTTAATTTGCTACATTAATAAATATACTTTTAAAAATCCTTCTGTGGTGTCTTTACAAACTGTAATTAAGTGATCAGAACCACTTACAGGCACCATTGTAATACAAGAGAGGTATGTTGCCTAGGGTACCAAATTCTCTTCCTACAGATTTCTGTAGACAAAATAAAAACTGCTGCCTGACTGAAATAAAACCAGCTCCCTGAAATCATCATTCCAGATGCAAACTGCCACTCAGATTGGAATGAGTTCTTGAGAGGCAACATTCTTCAAACAGCACACCCAACCAGGTAGCTAACTGTGCTCTTGCAGATCACTAATGGCTAAAGAAGCCTCCAGAACTATGCCCACTAACTTCATCTGTGGACAGCTGCAAATTCTGACTGCCTAACCACGATTTCTGCACAGTGCTATTCTACTATGTTCATGAACAGCCATGTTTATAATCCTTCATTTCAGTATCCTTAATTGGCTCTACATACAAAGGCCAAATAGACAAATATGCTCTGTACTATGGACGCATACATCTTCCTAGTCTGTATAGCTACCTGAAGTATCCATTCTCCAAGGCGATGACTCTTGAGAATCTTACATGCTCCCTTCAGGACACTAATGGATGGCCAGTGGGATTTCACTTGCCTCCTCCTTGGCTGTCCCTGATAAGCAGATTTGCAGGTCTCATTTATTATTTTTTTATTTTTATTTTTTTATTTTTTGGCATTTCTTTTAGCAAACCACACCCTTTATAGATTCAGAATTCCACAGCATATGCTTTTAATAATTTCCTGGTAGAGATAATAGCCAGCACAAAGACTTTTTTTTCCGGAGGACTAGTTTACAACTGATTTCAGATTCCCCAGTTTCTCCTATACCTTTCTCCTACCACCTTGGAGTGGGAATGCTCACCTCAGCATATCCCTTCAATGGATGGGTTATATCCCTCTAGACAAGACCCTTTGTGGTTAAACAGGTTATGCTTTCCCCTATAAACAGGGAAGCCAATGCTGTAAAACTGCGACCAAGTTGGGATTTTCTAAGTCTTACCCTCTAAGTGTGCTAGCATTACATGAGAAGGTTGGGCTGACAATCCCACATGTCCATAATGGAGATCTCTCTCAGGACTTGCTGAGTTATCCACTTTCATCAGCAAGCACCACTTGAGGATAGGCATGCCTAACCTTGCCGTTGCTACCAAATGCTTGCATCATAAATATATCTTGGGGTCTCTGAATTCATCCCATTATCTCAACAGAGCTTACATAAAGAAATTACTGCCAAGAACACAAAATGTACAACTTTATAGGCCTGCAAGACAACAGCAACATTAAAGAACATATATGATGGCTTAATGAAGAAAAGTATTTTGAGATATTAAAAATATCATTAATAGTGAAGGAATGTCTGTTTGTATATTAAGAGTTCCTTTCCAAACAGATGAAAACAATGGCTTATGCGATCACCTTAAACCAATAAGATGTTGACCTTATACCTGACTTACTGATGGCTACATGCAAGGAAAGTAGGTAATCATTGCTATCTCTATATTCAGGAGCAAAGTTGCTAGATTTCTTGCCAACATTCATGATGGAAACTTGCTGGGTTAACCTTCAAAGTCAGGTAAGAGACCTTTAAAGATGGATTTCTAATGCATAGAATGAAAGTCATGCAATTTTATATTTTATGCTACAAGTTTAATTTGCTTAAAATAAAAAAGTAATTTCATTACAAAATGCATACCTGAAACATACATACATTAACTAATATGTAGGGAGGGATGGATGGAGAGGAATGAAAGGGGGCCAAGTATGCTTGCCTCTCTCAGGAGAAAACAGTGGGCACATGAAATGCTCTGGCTTTCCTAGTGCAGTCTGTGGAAACAAACATGATCTTCTCATTTCTAGAGCTAAAGTTGTTCATGGTTTATGTTGGCCACGTAAGTGGTGGGCCTGCACTATTCTCACTACATGTCCTTAATGAAAGATGCATACTAGGCATGCCCAGGGAGCTAGAGTCATAAAGAGAAAATTCTGCTCCTAGAGCAGATGACAGCATCAGCACTGGTTTGCTTGACCCTTAGAGGAGCAAACAGATTATATGTATCTCACCCAGGGGGAAATAATGAGCCAATTAGTAGGTCAGCTGGAGACCAGAGCAATAAATAAATTATACAATAGGTGTCCATGAGCTTTGATGCATCCCAATACTTATAATCACCACCTTCATTAGTGACACAAGCAAATCCTCATACCACCAGAATTCTCTTCTGCTTTTTCTGAAGCCTCTTCACATACAAAGGCATGTCCACGATTCAGGAGCTCTCCCAAAGTATTTTCTCCACCTCTCAGCCTTTTCTTTGTTATGCATATTCCACATTCTGTAATCCAAAGCATACCATGTAATCTTAGCACCTACCCTCTGTATCTATCACTGTCCTCATTACCTCCAAAATATTAATTGCCACAACAGTCCAGTCATTTGGGGAATGAACCCAGAATCATACCAGCAAAAATATTTCTTCTGTATTTAACTCTTATCCAAAGCTTCAAGGGGAAAATCACTAACTGATACTGATGCTCATGTGCCCATCAGAATGCTGTACTGTTGTGCTCAAGCACAAGTCTGAAATAATCCAAAGATCTTTTCCAACTCTGCCTGGGGCACCTGTTAACTAAAACCTTCCCATAGTTTGCTGTTTACCAACACCAGCTCATGTCATATCTTCCAGATTTTGTGTTAAATATTGTAAATACGGTGTTGCCAGATTCCTCAAGTTTCTCCACCCCATAATGAGTTCACTACTGCCCCATTTGACAATTTTATTTCTTGGACCAGTGACCTGACTTCCTACAGCAATGTGAGGGTTTTCCATGTTCTGAATGAAGAATTCCTATCACCATATGAACTTTATTCTGTGGGTGAGAGATAATCCAAGTTTATGTTCAGTACAGCCCCTAGAAAGCCCTTCTAAATGCTGATAACATACATGACTGCTGAGTGCATCAAGTAAATCCTTCAGAGAAATTCTGAACAAATCAGATAATCATCCAATCAAAAGTAAATATGAATTACATTTAGTTTCAGATGAATAGAATTCAGGGCAAAATATTATGTGAAGACTGACATACAGCAAAAAGGTTAAAAGGCAAAATATTAACCTAAAAATGTGAGCTCCCAGCTCTGAAAGTTAGAAATCGCCAGCAGGACTTCAAGGTAGTGACATAAAGGGCATGGCATAGGTATGGTCCTTCAATGCCTAATCAACTGATATAAACTTTCTGATGGAGTTCTCTAATAGGAATTTAATTCACTGGTCCTGGGAGATGTGGTGGCTTCCACGAAGGGCTTTTTTTCTCCTAACCCCACTTACTTAATATAATGTTTTTCAAGAGTCGTTCATTTTCAGTGGACTATCAATCGAGCAGGGCACAATGTTCCATAAAAATAATGGCAGGCATCCTGCATTTCTACAGTCACTAAAAGGCATCCTATTACAGGAGAAAGCAAGATGGATTGTAGAGCTAACATCTTAAATATTTTGATTCATACACCTTTTAAGAGCCTGTATTGTCTCCTTGACTTTGGACTCATAAAAAATCCTGAAAAAAATAAATTTTTCTCTTTTCTGCTTACAGAAATAATTATATTATTATTTATTATTTGTTATTGCTTGAAAGTCCACAACATTTTGCAGAACTGGAAATGTCATGGAAATGCCTGGGCAAGCTGATGTTTAAGTGCAAAATGAATACAACTTAGAGCTGGCCTGCTGCAAAACTTTACAGACTACCCCCCACACACACTGACACCATCTCTCTGATGTACTGGTTTGATGTCTGCACCCTTATGAGATGAGAAAACAGAATATCTGCCTCCTATTTGCAATACTTTGGCTGTAGATGATTGTGACTGTAGCAGTGACACCCCAACACCATGTGCAAGAATGGGAAAAAGAGTAGTGTAGAGATAGATGGATGGCTGGACGGATTTGCAATACACAAGGAAGGGAAAGAGAGAAGCCTTATTGGAGCTTTATCCCAAGACCATATCTTGCTGTGATGGGGATCTTTGCTGTTACTGCTGCCTTCTTCTTCCTGTGCTTTTTCCCCCTTTCTTTGAAATGTCTGCTTCTTTTGAAGCTACCGCTTTTTTTGTCAGTTTTCAATAAAATGGTAATTTTAATTGGGATAATTTATGTTGTACTCAGTAACAGAATTATGAAAAATAGCCAAGAAAGTGCGGCTTTTCACTAACAACCAAGTAATCCAAACAAAAAAAGCCGTAGAGTGGAATGCAGTACTGTTTCAAGTCCAATACACGAAAGTGACACCAACCACGTCTTGAACGCTTTTATTGAAAAAACCACATGCGTTTTTGTCCTTTTACTCTAGGACTTCATCAGATGAAACTATTTTAAAAAAACTCTACTTTTATACTTTATTAACAAACAATTAACCAATAAGGCACCATCTCATTGTTTTAAATACACCAATCAATTTCCTATCTCATTAATATTCATTCCTGAATGGAATTTAAAAAATGATCGTATATATAACAAAATACTTTTGAAATCGATTTATCTTTCGGATATTTTTTAAGAATTAGTTTGACGTCGTGTAATACATCATTGGGAAAGTTCATTTATTTAAAATTTAATCATGTACCATAATAACTTCTGTGCAAAATTTCGCAAGCATTAAAAACCTTAGTCCTGTACCCCCTCTAGTGTCAAGAAACTATATGACATATTAATTCAAACTTCAATCTGTTTCTCACTTTTTGTATGTGTGTTGTTATGTTTTATAATCATTATATGATTCCTACCTATCAATTTCTTATGTCCATTAAATATATCTATATAAATTAATTATATTAAAATTGTGTATATATATATATATATATAAATAAATAGATAAATACATAAAATTTTATTTAAAAATCCTTAAAATTAATATTTATATACAAAATCATAGAAGCCAAACAACCCAGTGAATGTGACTTAGACTTTATTCGCTTTCACTTTTAATATTGGTCCTATAGATAAATTTTCATTTAGTCCAGGTCTTTTACAAGCATTTAAATAGACCTGCCACCACAATTCCCTACTTTCTATAATCTCTTCCCACAGACCTCCCCTAACATCCTGTTGTACTTGTTCCAACCCAAAAAATAAATATTTTGCTCCTTCACAGTTTTTAAAGTGTCTATATAGTGCGTTAGTTTCTTTTCTTTTTCCAATATCATATATGTGCTCATATATACGTCTTTTAAAGACCCTTTCCGTTTTTCCAATATAGAACGATTGGCAGTTTTGACAAACTGCCAAATAAACTACCCCTTGGGTATTACAATTAATTCTGTCCTTACTTTTTATTAATCTCTTTCTACTTTCTATAAAAATTTATTCCTTGTTCATAATGTATGGACATTGTGCACATCTCCCGCACTTGAATGTTCCCACTTTGTTATTTTCCCCAATCTTTTTATATTTTCAATTTCCTTCTAATTTTTTCTTTATGTTAGGGGGGTTCCTGTAAGTCACTTGTAATGTCATATTCTTAATCTCTTCTAAATCTGTGATGGCAGCAAATCTATCCCATTCCCTCTTGAATATCTGTTTAACCTCTTTATTTAAAGTATTAAACTCCATAATTAACCTTTTTACATTCTCATTTGTGTTCACTATCTTGTTGCCTGGGCCATAATTCAATACTTCTTTTATTCCTTTTATTGGTTGAAATTTATTTTTTCTACCTTTCTCAACCTCATCTCTTATTACGCTTACAAATTCCGCCGGGTAACCCCTCTCCAGAAACATTGTTTCCAGTTTATTGCATTCTTGATGGAAATCATCTTCATCACTTGTCATCCTGGAGCCTCTCACAAATTGGCCCTTTATAATATTTTTCTTACAATGTTTTGGATGAAAACTATCATAATGTAAGTACGAATTACAGAATGTGTCCTTTCTGAACACTTTAGTTTCAAATTTTCCATTTTTCTTATAAATTTCCACATCTAAGTAATTCATAACTTTTGCATTCATTACATAAGTAAATTTTAGATAATTAGTGGTTTGATTTATATAAGTAAAAAATTCATTGAACTTTTCCACACTTCCTATCCAGAATATCGCTATGTCATCCAAAAATCTATGATAAAGGCACCAATATTGCCTAAAAACAGAATTGGTTATAAATTTCTCCTCCCATTTGCCAAGCACTATATTGGCAAAGGTCGGGGCACAAGCTGCCCCCATTGAGACTCCTGAAATCTGTTTATAATATTCTCCATTAAACATTAGGTAGTTGTATTTCAAAATGGAATCCATAAGAGTCACTACCGTTACTTTTTCTTCGTGTGACAACTTCTTATCATCGTACACACTTTCCTCAAATAATTCCATACCTTCAACATGCGGTATACTAGAGAAAAGATCTATAATGTCTATTGTGACAAAAATTATTTCTTCATTGTATATATTTGGGGAGAGTTCTCTTAAGAAATCCCAAGAATCTCTTAGAATAATTTCATTTTTCATCCATAGGTGTTTAACTTTGTTGTCTACATATTTAGCTAATGGGGTAATTTTTGCTCCTTCCGCTGAAACAATTGGTCTTAAAGGGGGGTCAAATTGATTCTTATGAATCTTGGGTATGCCAAACATTGTTGCTACCCTTGGCTTTTTTACCTCTAAATATTTATAAGTTCTGATATCAATAACTTTATCCATTAATAGATTTTCAAGCATCATGTCAATTTTCTTATATGCTATTACCAACTCATTTTTAGAGGCCACCGAATATTTCTGTTCATCTAACAAAATTGAATACATTTTGGTATCATACATAGTATTCTCCATAATAACAATTCCTCCCCCTTTGTCTGGTTTCATCACCCTTACCTTAGCATTCTCAATCATTTCATTCAAAACTTCCCATTCCTCTTTCTTCATGTTAGTTATATATTTATTCTTACCCTTATCCTTCATCTCTAATTTTCTAATTTCTTTTTCTAACACGTTTTCAAAATTTTTTATTTGAGGTGCTAAGGGTGGGTTAAATACCGAACTCCTTTTCAATTCCTCAGTCACAATTCTATTTCCTTCCATACCCATTTTGGAAGCTAAAACAGTTAAGTTTATTTTTCTAGTGAATAACTTAATGTCCAATATTGTACCAGTCACATTTCCTTTTTTCACTGGGTTGTATTTCAATCCTTTACTAAAAAGTCCGAAATGTTCTTTTCTTAAAATCATATTACTGAAATTGTAAATGGTGAATCCTTCGAAATTATTTTTAATTTCGTTTTCAAAATTTATAGTGTCTTCAATATTCCTATTGTTAATGGGAACCAGGGTACTCACTAATAATGTCTCCCCCTCCCCCTTCTCCCCCCCCCTCACCTGAAAATTTCTTTCCCTATTATAAGGTTCATAATGCTCTTGATTATCCACCCCTAAAGGTGGAAATTCAGTGTCATAATTAAACTCAACATTCTTTCTTTCTCTATTTCCTTCATTTCTAACCCTGTTACTATAATTGTTCCTAAAATTTCCTTTCATATTCATTATTGTTGGTTTTGGGTAACTACTATTGCTTCCATATTCTTTTATATCTCTATTTAACATTCCCATTTTTCGTTTAATGATGTCTTCACATTTCAAATCTATTTCTTCTCTCATTTTAAAATCTCTCTCTCTCTCCTGTTTGACTGGTACAATGCTACCAAGGGTAGCAACAATTTTTGGCATACCCAAGATTCATAAGAATCAATTTGACCCCCCTTTAAGACCAATTGTTTCAGCGGAAGGAGCAAAAATTACCCCATTAGCTAAATATGTAGACAACAAAGTTAAACACCTATGGATGAAAAATGAAATTATTCTAAGAGATTCTTGGGATTTCTTAAGAGAACTCTCCCCAAATATATACAATGAAGAAATAATTTTTGTCACAATAGACATTATAGATCTTTTCTCTAGTATACCGCATGTTGAAGGTATGGAATTATTTGAGGAAAGTGTGTACGATGATAAGAAGTTGTCACACGAAGAAAAAGTAACGGTAGTGACTCTTATGGATTCCATTTTGAAATACAACTACCTAATGTTTAATGGAGATTATAAACAGATTTCAGGAGTCTCAATGGGGGCAGCTTGTGCCCCGACCTTTGCCAATATAGTGCTTGGCAAATGGGAGGAGAAATTTATAACCAATTCTGTTTTTAGGCAATATTGGTGCCTTTATCATAGATTTTTGGATGACATAGCGATATTCTGGATAGGAAGTGTGGAAAAGTTCAATGAATTTTTTACTTATATAAATCAAACCACTAATTATCTAAAATTTACTTATGTAATGAATGCAAAAGTTATGAATTATTTAGATGTGGAAATTTATAAGAAAAATGGAAAATTTGAAACTAAAGTGTTCAGAAAGGACACATTCTGTAATTCGTACTTACATTATGATAGTTTTCATCCAAAACATTGTAAGAAAAATATTATAAAGGGCCAATTTGTGAGAGGCTCCAGGATGACAAGTGATGAAGATGATTTCCATCAAGAATGCAATAAACTGGAAACAATGTTTCTGGAGAGGGGTTACCCGGCGGAATTTGTAAGCGTAATAAGAGATGAGGTTGAGAAAGGTAGAAAAAATAAATTTCAACCAATAAAAGGAATAAAAGAAGTATTGAATGATGGCCCAGGTAACAAGATAGTGAACACAAATGAGAATGTAAAAAGGTTAATTATGGAGTTTAATACTTTAAATAAAGAGGTTAAACAGATATTCAAGAGGGAATGGGATAGATTTGCTGCCATCACAGATTTAGAAGAGATTAAGAATATGACATTACAAGTGACTTACAGGAACCCCCCTAACATAAAGAAAAAATTAGAAGGAAATGGAAAATATAAAAAGATTGGGGAAAATAACAAAGTGGGAACATTCAAGTGCGGGAGATGTGCACAATGTCCATACATTATGAACAAGGAAGACATTTTTATAGAAAGTAGAAAGAGATTAATAAAAAGTAAGGACAGAATTAATTGTAATACCCAAGGGGTAGTTTATTTGGCAGTTTGTCAAAACTGCCAATCGTTCTATATTGGAAAAACGGAAAGGGTCTTTAAAAGACGTATATATGAGCACATATATGATATTGGAAAAAGAAAAGAAACTAACGCACTATATAGACACCTTAAAAACTGTGAAGGAGCAAAATATTTATTTTTTGGGTTGGAACAAGTACAACAGGATGTTAGGGGAGGTTTGTGGGAAGAGATTATAGAAAGTAGGGAATTGTGGTGGCAGGTCTATTTAAATGCTTGTAAAAGACCTGGACTAAATGAAAATTTATCTATAGGACCAATATTAAAAGTGAAAGCGAATAAAGTCTAAGTCACATTCACTGGGTTGTTTGGCTTCTATGATTTTGTATATAAATATTAATTTTAAGGATTTTTAAATAAAATTTTATGTATTTATCTATTTATTTATATATATACACACTTAATTTTAATATAATTAATTTATATAGATATATTTAATGGACATAAGAAATTGGTAGGTAGGAATCATATAATAATTATAAAACATAACAACACACATACAAAAAGTGAGAAACAGATTGAAGTTTGAATAATTTTTGTTTTCACCTGAATTTTGTATGTACATTTTTTTATTAATCGCTGTATTTTTTTTTTGCTAGCTTTTATTGAATTACTTGTTGGACTAACCTAAATGTGGAGCTTTTCTCCCCGGGCCTCTGCTGAAAATGGAAATATATCCAGTTGGACTAGCCCGGTAAACAAATGTAAAATAAAATAAAATAAAAAATAAAATATGTCATATAGTTTCTTGACACTAGAGGGGGTACAGGACTAAGGTTTTTAATGCTTGCGAAATTTTGCACAGAAGTTATTATGATACATGATTAAATTTTAAATAAATGAACTTTCCCAATGATGTATTACACAACGTCAAACTAATTCTTAAAAAATATCCAAAAGATAAATCGATTTCAAAAGTATTTTGTTATATATACGATCATTTTTTAAATTCCATTCAGGAATGAATATTAATGAGATAGGAAATTCATTGGTGTATTTAAAACAATGAGATGGTGCCTTATTGGTTAACTGTTTGTTAATAAAGTATAAAAGTAGAGTTTTTTTAAAATAGTTTCATCTGATGAAGTCCTAGAGTAAAAGGACGAAAACGCATGTGGTTTTTTCAATAAAAGCGTTCAAGACGTGGTTGGTGTCACTTTCGTGTATTGGACTTGAAACAGTACTGCATTCCACTCTACGGCTTTTTTTGTCAGAATTATGAAAAATGTTATTTATGTTATGCATAGTTTTACATTTTCCTAAAAGGTTCACTGACCAACTTGACTTTTACATCCTTAGGAAAAGAAAAGGCAAAGTTCTGGGCTATGCATGTTTTCTTTAGACAGAATCAAAACCAGTAGGTCAAAAAGGAGGATGAGTCAATGAATGTTTATAAAGAGCATTACTGGGTTTTTTAGTTCTAATGTCGCTACAGTGTTCAGATATTCTTAACCGTAAGGGTCTAGAAGTTTGCCCTACATAAAAAGCTGAGCAGGTGAATGTTGCAAGATAGATTACCCAATTGGTGCCACAACTGGCAAAAAAACCTGATATCATATACAATCCCGGTGTTCTTGCTAGTAAATTGTTTAGATTTGGTAACCCTCTGGCAATGAGTGCAGTGTCCGCAAGGGACACAAACAACCCACAAGTAGATCACCAGTCAAGGTTCTTTGTGAAGGGTCCTGATTATTCCTGGGGCTATGTTTGAAATGACTGAAATGTGAACCCAAAGCTCTTCCTCTTCGAAAGGAAAAAAGGCATTTGTCCTGTAAAACCCCAGAAAGCCTGCTATCAGCTAAAAGAATGTTCCAATGTCTATGAACACTGTTCAGTAACAGGTCAGTGTTTCTCCTATACGTAGTTACCAAATGAATAGCTGATTCATTCCCTTGTTTCTCTTTGTACCTCAAAAAATACCCAGTATAAACATTTATTGACACATAAGAATGCAAACTTCAGATTTATGATTACTGATAGAATCACGGGTATCAGATCTAATAAAGCCGGATGGCACTCCACTCAATATTAAACGCTAAGGAAAAGAAGTGGATCATTAAGTTGGGTGGTTTATTTCCACCTGGTCTCAATGAATATTTTTGAACGGGTCTATATTATAAGATCGACGTTTGAAAACATCGAATATATGGTCGATGTCTTCAAACATCAGCCTTATAAAATAAATAAATAAATAAATAAAAAAGAAAGAAAGAAAAAAAAAAGAAAAGAAAAAAGTACCCTAACTGGTTTAAGCACGGGGGCAAGCCACCCTGCATCCCCACACCCCTCGCTACTTAAATATACCAACTCCGAGACCACACTACATTGCAGTAAACGGAAATCTCCCCTTACGGAGATTTCTGTTTACATGCTCGAGATTCTGAGCGTTCAATATTCTCGTGTCGACAATGTCAGATTCAACATTGTCGGCTTTCGAGAATATAATAAAGACCCTTTTGAACGACCAATGGGCTTTAATCTTGATGACAGGTTAACCATAAAACAGAGCAATGGAGTTATTTTGTTTTACATTGATGAAGGCTATGTGTTTTTTGTAGCCGAGACCGGTCTGTTATTGCTCTTTGTTTCTATGTCATGATTTTACATGATTAAACATTGAATTGCCATAGTCTGCTGGCCTCCTTTTTTGTTACTTGCATTTTATTTGGGGCCATGCAGTTGCCGTACGTGCAGGGGCTGCTTTGTTTTACTTAGTGCATACATCCCTTGCTGTTGGTCTATGGAGTGCTGTGTATCTAGGGCTGTGTCGTTCAGTGAAGCTTAACATACACTAAAGATTTTCCGGCCAGTCTAAGGAGACGACCAGCTTCTTTTTCATTTGTATGGGTTACTTGTGAGCTATCTGGGATATTCCAGTTACATTCATGTGTCTTTGAGTGGTTTCGAGCAACTTTACCAATGCATATCGGTATTTTTTCACGGATTTATTTTGTCCTATGCTAGAAACGTACTAGGATCTTTTCAGTTTGGTTTATTAGCCTTTCGGTCAGACACAACTTGATTGCTAGTACGATCGGAAGCCAGTTTTGGGCCCTCCGCTTTCATTCTTGGGGATCACCAGGTTTCTGGGGGAAATATTTAGACATTTCAACTATCTTTTGGTGTGAAGTAATTTAAAAAAAAAAAAAAAAGCATCCTGCTACCCAAAGGTCCAAGCCAAGAAGTTGTAAGAAATCCAAAATGAAGACACAAGGCAGGACCACCAGGCTCTAAAAATCAAACAAATTTTTTGTATACTCAACGGATAAGCTTATCCGTTGAGTATACAATAAATTTGTTTGATTTTTAGAGCCTGGTGGTCCTGCCTTGTGTCTTAATTTTTTGAAGTAATTAACAGATGTGGAAGAGGCCTATGATACTGATGCCTTTTGTTCGGAGTCGTTTGGATTGGTAAGACATTTTGAAACTCATTTAGTTGGGACTATTGGGCTTTGGATTAAGTCCAGTTCAACAGTAACACAATCGGAAAAAGTTTGGGCCTCTGGTTAGAACATGTTGGTTTGGATTTTTACATTCCTAAGAACAACCCCATTAGCAACAACTTGCATTTTGTTTTTGGACTGACTGCCTATTCATGGACTGGGCTTTCATTTGGGGATGTGTTTGTTTAACTTCTGTTTCTGTTAACTATTTTCGCAGTATTGAATATATGTGTACAAGTGGGACAGACAAATGACATACTGTTTGGGAGTATGCAAGGGAGCACGTCTTTTGTGATTTTGTTAACATAGACTTTTGGTGATGAGTAAACACTATTGGAATGAATAAGGTTTGAAAGAGTTTGTCTTGCATATTTACACCTTCAGGGACAACCCCATTACCAACAATTTGCAATATTGGAATAATTATCTATTATAGTAGATTGGGGTTTGGATTCTTCTCATAAACCTTGTTTTCTCATTTGGGGAAACTCATTCTGTGTTTTTTGTCAACTGCTTGTGGAATACTGTATGTGTATATGAAATGGTATAAACTACTTACATACTGTTTGGGCGTGGGCTATAGAGCACACTATTTGGTACTATGTCAACCAATATTTTTGGGTGATGAATGAACATCAGCTGAATGACTAAGGGCTTCATTTTTTTGTTTTGATCAGGCACTTCATTACGGGGCTTTTCAGAGGTGGTTTGAACAGTCTTCCTAGGTAGAAGGCTCTATGGTTGGATTACTTTTATTAGGTACCAAACAGATCTGTGTTGGGAGACTTATTGCTTCTTAACATTTTGGAATTCCACATCATATAAACATTTTAGTATCATCCCAGTCTTTACTGAAGGGAAATTAGGTAATCTGTTTATAGTCAATCCAGTTCCAAATCTCCAATAAGTTAGTGAGCTGCCTTATCCCCCCCCCCCTCCATGGTTGGGATATTACAAGAATGCGTTCTACATTTGGATTCCCATTTTGGGTGCATATTGCCATTTTCTGGAAATTATATTCAGGGGTATGTTCAACCTTATGGCTGCCATTTAATATATGTGACTTCATACCAAATGAGACCGATTTGGGCATAAATATATTGAGTGGTCTTTTTAGCTCTCCTTTATTATATGAATCATTGTTTGACCCAGGTATATGAATTTAACTGACCCTGTTTTCCCTCAGTTGGTCTGACAAAGGCTTTATATATGCATGTCAGCATCGCATGGGGTCATATTGCACAGCAAGGGCTATTATTGCTCTCTTTTGTGTCTGGTAGTTTAGTTTAATCTAACCACAACTTTACAGATGTAAATGGATGCAGCACTGTTGTTGTTGGTATTTATCCCTAGGGGTAAGGTTTAACCCAATATATCTTTTTAAGGGACGGTACAGCAATGGCTATTATTGCCTATTTTTGGCCACTGACGTTGTGTTCCAGTGTGGTTTTTGAATGATAGAAACGAACGTAGCATTGCTGTGTATGTGAACAGTCCCCTTCATACAGTTTTAAATGGGGGCCTAATTAACATGTTGTGGTTCACCATTTTGCAGAGTGATAACAGTGTCTGGTAACCTATGATTATTAGTGGTTGATACAGAATATTGGGTACACTGGGATCCATTCTCTTGGACGTTTACATATATCTGGGCACATTAAATTTTTCTGTACTGCGGGTTTTATACCCCTTACACCTACAAATAAATTTACAAACCCTATATTTTAAGAGGTGGACATTGATCTGGAGTCACACATATATACTGCTATTTTTTGTAACCTTGATTAGTTTACCACCCATGGATTTGACCAGGGATTATCAGCGGAGCGGGATGATCTGGGGATTTTGGTTTGGGGCATCCCAATAATCAGAGCAATGGCTTGGATTCATCAGAACCTGAAAACGTGCGATTCCCATTTTTAAAGATTAACCAAAAGCATGAGGTCCTTATGGACCAATGTTTGGCATTCCAAACTTTTTAAGGCCTACCAAGCTAAGCAAATTTCACCCAGAGGCCTTAGGGTACGTATACAACCCTTTGTGAACAATATGGATACCAAACTGGTGGAACAATGGGCCACAGCCCAACAAAAAGCCTCTATGGGATTCGTAGAGGTTTTGGCTGCCTATTATGATCGGACCATTGATAAGGATATATCCAAGGTAACCAATATGTGTGAGGAAACCAAGAAATTTGAAGGGTAACCAGCGTACACTACATGTTTAAATAAACTTAGCCAGGAACTGCTCAATCTGGAACAACAACTTAAAGACAGGAAAATGCGTAAGTTCCAGAGGGATATAGGTGATTACGATAAGGGTAACCCCTTTAGCAGTAACAAACATGTTAGGTTTGAGAATGGGAATAAAAAGGTTTTAAAACGGAAATGACCCAGTTCGATCCTCAAGAGGCCGACGTCCTCTTGTCATGATTCCTCATCAGTCACTGACCTAGATACACAGCACACCCCAGACTTTCCAGTTTCCAAACATAGCAATTCACAAAACCCTTTAGGGGAAGACATAAGAGGGGAGGGAGGAAACACTCTAAGGGTAGACAGTATGGAGGGACTGCTCAGACTAATGATTCAGAAATAACTGTTAATAACAATGTATTAAACATTTCATCATCACCTTTGTCACAAACTCAGATACAAGTACTTAATAAAGGGTTACATTTTATACCTGGCTTTTTTGTCTCTGAAGACACTCTTGCACAGAATATTATATCCTTTTGTTGATTACTCAATTTAAAGTTGCATTTTCAGTCATCTACTAATTCTGGACATGAGGATGTATTTAAATATCATAATTCAAACTTTATACCTCCTATGCATCACAACACTGAAATGTTTCAAACATGCATTCTCAAAGATCTACACTTTCCCTCTAGGGAATTCAGGATTAAGCCTAACAACCTCTCAAAGATCGAACACAAGGCTATACAGGAATTGGAAAATAACAAAGATTTGGTCATTCTACCTGCGGACAAGGCCGGGGCACTGGTTGTCATGGACTGGACACAATATAATGCCAAAGCGGACAGGCAACTTAAGG
Source organism: Protopterus annectens (assembly GCF_019279795.1). NCBI lineage: Eukaryota > Metazoa > Chordata > Ceratodontiformes > Protopteridae > Protopterus > Protopterus annectens. The sequence continues at coordinate 721,161,036 of NC_056739.1, forward strand.
ATGATCATTACTATATACGTATGCCTTTAGATCAGACCTTTAATTTTAATAAGCAGATTGATGAATTTCTGTTGTCTGCCAAGGAGGAGGGCATTATAACGGGTACAACTTTATACCATTTAACGGTGTCCGATCCCAAGAGTCAATACATCTATTTTCTTCCAAAAACACATAAAGATCTTTGTCATCCACCAGGCAAGCCCATCGTCTCAGGGAGGGGCTCCATTATGGAACCCCTTTCACAATTCTTGACAAAGTATTTAGAACCATTATTAAAATGGGTTTGGTCGAGGATTCAGGACACCACAAAATTCCTGCAAATTACCTCAGAGATGCAACTGGAACCAGGTTGGTTGTTATGCACTCTAGATGTCTCGACGTTGTATACCAACATACCTCATTAGGCTGGGTTACAAGCACTTGAATATTGGCTCTACATGTCAGAACTTTATCCACCAGGTTTTAATACCTTCTTGATCTGCCTTGCAGAACAAGTTTTGACTAAAATAAGAATGCAAATTTCAGATTTACGATTACTGATAGAATCACGGGTAACAGATCTAATAAAGCCAGATGGCACTCAATATTAAACACTAAGGAAAAGAAGTGGATCATTAAGTTGGGTGGTTTATTTCCACCTGGTCTCAGTGAGTATTTCTGAACAACCAATGGGCTTTAATCTTGATGACAGGTTAACTATAAAATAGAGCAATTGAGTTATTTTGTTTTACACTGATGAAGGCTATGTGTTTTTTGTAGCTGAAACCAGTCTGTTATGGCTCTTTGTTTCTATGTCATGATTTTACATGATTCAACATTGAATTGCCATAGTCTGCTGGCCTCCTGTTTTGTTACTTGGATTTTAGTCTTTGGGGCTGTGCAGCTGCCGTACGTGCAGAAGCTGCTTTGTTTTACTTGGTGTGAACTTTCTATTTCCATCTACTCATCAAGACTTCTCTTGAAAAGGGCCAGTGAGGTGCTCTGCTTAACATGTATGGGAAGTCTATTCCAGAGCATGGGCAGTCTCTGGGTTATGAACCTGTCCCCCCAGCATGTTCTGTTGATTGTGGCACTGAGGTTGAAGTCTCTGGAGCATGTGGTGCAGAGGGATTGGGATTTCTTTAGGTGTAACATTTCTAACAGGGCTGGGTCAAACATGGCTTTGTAAGTCAAGCAGAGATTGCCTCTTAATAGACGATATGAGACAGAGAAAAGTTGGGAGTTTTTTGAGTCTGTCCAAGTAGGGCATGTGTTTAAGGCCTAGGATCTTCTTCGTGAGGTACTTTTATGGCCTTTCCAGTTGTTGCAGGTGTTTAGTGAGGTACATGCCAAATGGAGCATTATACTCAATGATTGGTCTAATGAGGGAAGAGTGGAGAGAGATGACGATCTCTTTCTTCCTGGATGCAAAACCCTTCATAATAAGCTGCGCCACACAGAAGGACTTTCTGGTCAAGGGAGAGGTTGCTGTCAACCTGTGCCCCCAGATCTCTTATAACGCCTTCAGTATTCAGTGGGCTATGATTAATGTGGTAATTAGTGGGAACTGAGTTTTTCCCAAAGGGGATGACGACACATTTTTTGGCATCACCAGTCATTGGTCTCAGTGAGGCCTTTCTGTAGGATATCTACATCATTTGGGGAGTTAATAATTTCTCCCAGCTTGCAATTGTCGGCAAATTTGGTCAACCAGAGTCCCTCCATGTTGACCTGGACTTCTAAGAAGTAGATGCCAAACAGGAGAGGACCCAAGACCGATCCCTCCGTCTTATGTCATTCCTTAGAACCTGAAGGCTATTATTTTTTTCCAACTTACCTAATTATTAGCTAAACTAAGGGAATTCATTATTAATTATACTTTATCATGATGGTGCTAATTTGGATCCAGTTGTTGAGTCCAGCAATAATCTTACATGTAAACTAAAAAATGTGAGGGCATACACTTTACACAGAACGACTTAAAATTCTTCACAAATAATTTTATTAATATTGGAACTTAAGTAGGATTTTACAAAATAGCTGTTTTGAAATTCTCCTTAAATTCAAAAAGTTTAATAGTTAAAATAAACGTCTTTCCTCACCTGTTTTTCTTTATCAATTCTGCATATAGATATATTCCTAAATCCTTTTTTAAAGATGTCCATACAGATAATGGTAATTTTATTTGGTCTTGCAATTTTGTGCACATAGCTACTAATAACCTATCTGCTCATAAACTTTCAGGCGACTTTAAATTGCCTGTCTGGTAACTACAGCAGCAAAAGTTTCCCAACCTTTAGAATTTGCATTATAAGGAAAAAAGGGGTTCCAGGCTGGACAAAAAATAAGTAGTAAAAGATTAAAAAGCATATACTGGAACAATTTTGTCGCACCTCTTCTAGAAAAAAAAATAGTTTCTGTGAAAGTTGATGAATTGTTTATTGAGCTGATCTCTGCTAAGTTTAATCAAAGTTTTAGATTTTATTAACATTCCTCCATGACTGACTGTCAGTACTTCCTTCTCTGATTAATGTGTCTACTTGTAGGTCTCTCTATTAAAGTTTTTGCATTATCTACCTTGAAGTTAATCAGCTATTGACAGCACTATCTAGTCTAATCTAACAATGTTTTCTATAGTGAGATGCTAAAGAAAACATTGTTAGTTTAATCTAACAATGTGTATCTTAGTATCTCAATATAGAATAAAAGGACTCTACCTATAAATGATTTAGCAACGATTAATATCTCAAAAGCCTATTCCCATTTCTTATGTTAAAAGATTAAATATTACATCTCACTGCACTCATTTAATGGTCTGTTGTAATGCTTATAAGAGCTCTTAATAATAAAAAAAACTATCTTGTTCCCAGGTGTTGCTGCAACATATAGCTCATACTGTTCTACAGAGGAAGAGATATTTTTATTTTATTTTTATTTAACATTTGCTAACTGAAGTACAGCACTGTTTGTGAATTTAGAGTTTATAATAAATAAATGAATAAAAAAATAAATAAATACATTTTTCGCTTATCTAACAGGTATTTGGGTGGTATTCATAGTAGCTATACAGCAGTAATCTGCCCAGGCTGCACCTAAGTACAGCTTCAGAGCGATTCACAGAGGCAAGATGTGCTTAGGTCCAGCCAATTCAGACAGCCTAAGAACAACTTATGTAAGTGAGACACTAATGAGATGCAGACAAGGATTACCTTAAATTTACATGACAAAGATATATACATGAGGTGTTTTCCCACTTGTTTGCAGTTCACAGTCACTTTTTATGTGTGTATGCTCTGTGTGCACATAGCTTATAAAAGGCAGTTTTATATACTTTGCAATCGGCAAAGATGCTTATTGTAGTTGCCAGCCTGGCTATTTCTCAAGTTCTCATTGTGAGCTACTTGTCTTGACCCTGCCCAAACCACAGGCATCCAGCAGTGCTCGCTGGCTGAGAAGGTGACAATTTTGCTGACCAAGGAATCCTTGATAGATTTACAGTGGACAGGGATATTGTAAGGGTTTTAGTGAGTTCATATGGTCCACAGCAAGAACTGGGGGATGAATGGTCTTATTATGCCTGTGGACACCAGGGTATATACAACATAATGGTAGGTCTTAAATAAATATAGTTTTGTTAGAATAAACCTTGTATAAATACAGTATTTTCTTTGCATAGGCTTAAAAATCTAGTCATATTAAAGCAGGCCTATATCTTGATTTTATAATTCACACTTTACATGCAGTTTCAGTAAATTCAGTTTCAAAAGAAAGTAGTGTTTCAGTGAAACAACTTTCACGCCACAGCACTGATAAAGATGTGTCAAGGAACATTTTGTTACAGATAGTTTGAAGAGATTCGCAGATTAGACACCAGCAATAATAAATCTTGTGTAGATGGTCTTGGGAACCAAAATTAAGAATGTGTGTAAAATGGGCAAAGGAAATTTACAGAGTTTTGGTATTAACAGAGATACTGTTAAGACATAAGTCAAAACAGTGGAGTTCAGTCTTCAGAGCTACAGAAATCTTGAGTATTCACTTTACAATCTTCAGTTACAGAAGTTTCAGTTAGATTCAGTTAGTCAGCACTGTCACACAAGACAGTTTTCAGTAAGATATGACTTAATCTACCTCCCCTGTACTTTGCCTCTCATTATAAGCGTTTTATTTACTGCGTAATAAATTCCAGTACTCAAACTGAGGAAAGGACTGTGACTTTTATTTTGAAAGTACACATAAAAGAGAAACTGTGAGATCTGGCACATTTTCAATACAGCTGTGGACATTCATTTGGTTTAACAAATGATACCTGAACAGTCTTGAGGGGGAATACTGAAGTACAGTCAAAATAATTCTTAGAACCCCAAAGCAACTCTGGAAATCTAAAGGCTGAGCAGAAAGACTGTGATCTAAAGACAGTTTTATAGAGCAGTGTTGCACTTCAGAATGATTGCTTCAGTAATAGTTCAGAAGGATTGCTAGTGTAATCATGACTCTTCAAGGAAGATGATGTCTCTACCATGTACTAGTGTAATGGAGTATGAAGGGAATCCTTTCAATTGGACGATTGCTGGCCACCAGCTCAATACCTATTCAACAACCTTATCATTCATTTGTATTACACTGCATTTTATAGCAAAGTCAAACAGTAAATCTCAAAACAGTTCTAACAGATAAGACTTGTACAGTAAAATTACCATTCAATGTGTAGTTTAAAGTTAAAAAGTGGGCAAAACAGAAATGTAGTTCAAGAAATGTCAGTTTTAATGTTATCAGTTCAGGAATGTTAATTTACAGATACAAAAAGGTCAGGAAGCAAGCTACAGTATGTGAGTTTATTGACAGATTTCCTCATAATCCATAGCATGAATCAGTGTTTACAGAAAGAGTATTTTTGGCTTCTGATATTAGTATCGTTTTTTTTTTTTTTTTTTTTTTTTTATATATATAATTCACAAATCGTAACAAATTCTAGTTTACAGTCTTTAGAAATCAGTGTAAATGCTACAGTACATGTAATGCAGAATTCAGAGTTGTTACAATATATTTGCCCTTTCTTCAGAAATTACAGATCAGCCTTATGTAAACTGAGACAGTATACGTGACATGCAGGTTACAGGACGGAATACAAGAAAAACATTTCCAGTACCTCAAGTTAACGCCATTGGTTAAAATTTCAGATGCACATAATGCTGAGAATGCAACTGATTCTAGTTTGTTTTCAGAAGCCAGTGCAAATATTGCATTGGGAGGGGGGATCAGAGGGCAGAAATTGACAATTCATCAGAAACAGATCAGTCTGATACAATAAACACCAGTACAAATGACTCACATACTTCAGTGCACAATAAATAAGAAATGCATACCATATCTCAAGTTAGTGATGTTACTAGTTTGCATAAAATGATATTAAGAATATCTAGGAAGGGTCTGGCAGTCTAGCACCAAACTGACTGATTTATCAAGTATCACTGAAGGTAGAAGGGGATGGAAGACCACACATGTCATTGTTTACTGGAAAGGAATTATGGAAAAACATACTGACTGATAAAATCGCATAAGTTTTTGTTACAGACTTTTAACAGAGGACACAAGTACAGGTCAGCCCAGTGAGCTGAATTGAAGACAGTACTGTATGCAACAAAATATTATGGTAAAGATCAGTTAAATATTATTAGTGACAATTTTATGCAGCAGCACTTCTTAGCGTTTATTTGGAAACTAGGGATACATGGACATTTGCAGACAGTGACAGCAAACTCCTATAGTTTGCAGAAGGACTGAAAGAGTTAAATGACGTGAGCTGAAAGTGCACAGACATTTTAAGGAGTGATGGATAAAATCTTTTACTACAAATTATGGTCTGAGGATCATGAAGTAAAAGGTAATTACAGGTGCATCAGCAAAAAAATTCAACAGTTAAGACTGATTTAATAAACATACAGAAAAGCAATAAAATGCTGAAGAATTAATACAGTGTCAGATTACTATAATTCCATTTGATCATGACTTTTATTTTGAAAGTGCACAGAAAAGAGAAACTATGGGATTTGGCACTTTTTCAGTACAGCTCTGGACATTCAGTTGGTTTAACATACAGCCCTCACTATACCTGCTATGGAGACCTTCCAGAGACAGACTGGGGGCATACTGTTTTTTTTTTCAGGCTTTTGCCTTAAAAATACTTCAGCAGTTCATTGACATACTCTTGTCATGTGTGGATGAATATATTTATCTGCCAGTATTATCTAAGGACAGAGCCAGGACCATGAGTGCCTTCTACTGTACTACACATTTTCCTGTGGTACTTGGTGCAGTAGATTGCACCTATGTTGCCATTAGGACCTCATCTGGACAATGAGGGGGCAGGTGGCACCAGAACAGGAAGGGCTACCATTACATCAACTGCCCAGTAGTGGGGAATACATGGGGTGCATCACCATGTCGGAGCAGCATTCTAGCAGGTCCATGACTCTCACATCTTGCACACAAGCTCACTCTCCCAGCTCTTCCTGCATGGTAGGATACCCCATGGCCATCTTAATGGTAAGAGCAAACTTTTCCAGTCATATTAATTTCTGTAGGTACAATTTTGAAAACAGTTTGCTTAGTAGTGAACCCCCATTCTTTTGCGCCCCCCCCCTTTTTTTTTGCAGGTGAAGGAGGTTACCTACTTGAACCTTGTGTGACTGACACTAGTCTCTAACCCTAGGGGAGCTGCTGAGGAACACTTCAACACAGCCCTGTCGCAGGCATGAATTGGAAGTGTTTGGCCTGCTGCTCCTGCTATTGTCCCTCAAACCAGTGATGAACAGTGATGGCGGACAGCCAACAGCAGCATCACAAGACCCCAGGTGGCAGGCTCATGAATGGCACATGGCTGCTCAAGCATCGGAGACCACCTCTATAGGCTATGACAGTGGAGAAAAAGGCAAACTCCACTACTGCTAAGTGTAGTTCAGGAGAATGAACTTCAATCATTTTACTTTCACCGAAACTAACATCAGCATCCTGACATGTTTCCAATCTTAGCATGGCACTCCTTTGAACAGGTTTCACAGTGGGTACTGCTAACTCCAAAATGGTAGCATCTTCCTTTGAAATCTTGTTAGTGTCTCCCCCCTTCAGGTTGCAATGTTATGTCATTGTTGTTGTGACTGCGAGAGCCCATGTCACTATTTATAGAGTTAAGCACCTGCTGTGGGATGGGGGTTCTGCAAGTTCACTTTGTGACTGTGTGCCACTGTCCTCAGGTTGTGTCATGAATATGAAAGTTACAGTGTCATTGCTAATAACCACTTTGCTCTTAAGTTCATTCTGTTGTGCTGGCAAAATGGAAACGTTTGGTATTGTTGCAAAGTATGTGAGGGAATAAACAATGCCATATTTACACCTCTAAAACCAAAAATTATGTATAAACAGATGATACAGACACTTACCATGCAAACAGTGTGAAGTTCCTTTAATGCCTGATGTTCAATTATAGCCTCCTATCAGGCTTTGTGCCCACTGAATGGCGTACAGCAACAGTTATCCCACTCCACAAAGGGGGAGCCACCACTGATTCTGGGAACTATCGCCCTATTAGACTAACGAGCCTGGTCTGCAAGGCCATAGAACATATCATCGTGGAACTCATAAACAAAGACCTTGGTAACCTGTAAACTCTGGATCCCACCCAGTTCGGGTTTGTGAAAGGCAGATCATGCCTCCTGAACCTGATCAACTTCTTTGAGGCAGTCACCAAAGACGTAGATGAGGGTAAGGTGGTTCACACAGCCTATCTGGACCTCACCAAGGCTTTCGACACCATCCCCCATTCTGGAATTATAGCTAAACTCACTAAACTAGGTATAAATCCCTATGTCACAAGATGGATTGCCAACTGGCTCACTAATAGAACCCGAACTGCAAAAGTTGCACACTCCAAATCTGACCTCAAACCAGTGACAAGTGGAGTACCACAGGGTTCAGTCCTGGGACCTCTCCTGTTTGGTATCTACTTCTCTGAAGTACAGGCTAACACAGAAGGCCTCTGGCTAACGAAGTTCGCAGATGACTGCAAACTAGGAGCCATAGTAGAGTCCCCAAATGATGTGAAAATCCTAAGGGCCTCACTGAGACAGATGCCTGGTGTCAGAGCCATGGCTTCAAGCTCAATGCCAAAAAGTGCACTGTCATCCCCTTGGGTAAAAACTCTGTACCCATGAACTACTACTTAGACAGTAGTCTACTTAACACCGAATGTGTGATAAGAGACCTTGGGACCCAGGTGGACAGTAGTCTGTCCCTTGATATTCACATCGCCACAGTAGTCAGTAAGTCCTTCTACGTGGCACACCTCATCATAAAAGGGTTCTCATTCAGGAAAAAAGAGGTCATTGTTCCGCTCTACTCGACACTCATTGGACCTATTATAGAGTACAATGCCCCTTTTGGAATGTACCTCACAAGACATCTGCAGCAGCTGGAAAGGCCACAGAAGTACCACACAAAGAGGATTACTGGCCTCAAACAGATGCCCTACACTGACCGTCTCAAAAATCTCCAGCTTTACTCCATAGCACATCGCCTACTCCGAGGTGATCTCTGCCTAACATATAAAGCTATGTCAAACCCAGAGCTGTTGGACATGCTACACCTAAAGAAATCCCAATCCGTCCAAGCTATATGCTCTAGGGACCTAAACCTTGTCACCACAATAAACAGGACATGCTGGAGGGATAGATTCCTGTCCCAGAAACTTCCCATACTCTGGAACAGGCTTCCCATCTATGTCAAGCAAAGTTCTTTATTAGTACTCTTCAAGAAAAATCTTGATGAGTGGATGGGAAAGGAAATACACCCCGGGATCACTTCTGTGCCTCTGCTCGACAGTGGCACAGGAAAATAACTTTCCTGGGTGGCGTAAGCCAGGGAACCTTGTTGGCTAGACTTATGTAGGCCCTCGGGCCGATAGCCTAGTACCTACCTATGAACCTATGAGTAAGCATTGTGAAGACATCACCCAGTGCCAAACTCTCATGGCCTTTCGACATAAGGGATAAGAACTGGTTCCTCCTTGTTTGTTGATGTACCATACTACTGCCATATTGTCCATCTTTAGGGAGATCACACCCTGGTGGAGTGTATCCTGAAAAGCCTGCAAAGCTAGGAGGACAACCCTCATCTTCATGACATTAATATGAAGGTTGGCCTCTATCTGTCACCAAGTATGTTGGACCATCTTCCCTTGTAATGCTCCTCGCACCCTAGAAGGGAGACATCTGTGGTTACTACTGCTGCTGGTGAGTCTGGGTGAAAATGGCAACCTTCAATAACTGAAGCAGATGTTATCCATCATGCCACATATTGTTTGCAGGTTCATGTGATCTATAAATTGAAATGCAGAGGAAGAATATTTTGAGACCACTGAACTGCTAGGGTCTACTGAAACACTCTCATGTGATATTGGGTCACTGGTATCATTAGGATCGAAGAAGACATAAGTCCCAGAGTACAAATATAAGCCTTGATGTGGGTGATTAACAACTTATATTGACATTAGACAGACTTAGTAGATTGTGTGTTGTGAGAGGCTTACTATCTTCAAAGATGTGTTGAGATGGTATCCTATATATTCTATTTGTTGTGCAGGTTGCAGCTGGCTTTTTTGGAGGTTTACTGCAATCCTTAAATTAAGTAAAAGTTGGAGCACCAGGTCCAGGTGGTGTTTGAGAAGATGCTCTGAGGTAACAACAACCAATCATCCAGATAGGTGCCCTGCTACCACTACCATTATCTTGGTGAACACCCTGGGGGGTGTGGTGAGACCGAAAGGCATGGCTCTGAATTGATAATGACTGGCTCCCAGCCGAAAATGTAGAAATCTCACGGACTGCTTTTTTACTGTCACGTGATAGTAAGCATCCTTGAGATCTGTAGAGCACATCTAATTGTACTTCCTCAAAAGAGGTAGAATGGACTGAAAAGTGACCATCTGTAATGTAGTCTGTTTTGCAAACTGATTGAGATGGCTTAGCTCCATAACTGGCCTGAGGTCCCCTGTCTTTTTTTCAGTAAGTAAAAAGAATCTTGAATACACTCTGGACTCTAACTGGTCTCGGGGGGAGGGGGGGGGGTACCAGCTGGATGTCACTTTTATCCAGCAACTTGTATATCTCTAATCCTGCTGTCTCCCATTGAATGGGTGAAACATTGGGGATCTTAGTCTTGTTCTGGGGTAGAAGGGAAAATAGAGTACAATAACCTCTGGATATTATCTGTAACACCCAAGAATCTATTATATTTTGCCAGGCTAGTGGGTGTAGAGATAAGCATGCCCGACTGCCTCCACAGCGCAAAAGGTAGGCAACCCTTCAGGGATGCTGGAAGGGCTTTCCGGAAAAGTGACGAAAGAAAGGCCTGATTATAAGGTTCCACCTCTGACCCTTGGGAAATATCCAATGGGGTTATCACCACCTCTGCCACGAGGAGGCCTGTCTCCAGCTGGGTCTTGATAAGGACTCTGACTTCTGAAACCACTTCTTTTTACTTGATCTCCAATTGCTGGAAAAGGATCGCAGAGGCGTGGAAAAATGTATGCCAGCTGCAGAGAAAGTTTTACCATCTTGCTGGTTCCTCGTTAATGTGTCTTTGATTTTGGCTCCAAAAAGTGTTGGGGCATTAATAAAGGATGTCTGGAAACTTTTCACAGAGTCACAAAGATGTATCCATGCATAGTGCCACAGTGTGACACTGGTACCTGCTTCTCCGAAAAATTTCCAGATGTCCTTTATTAATGCCCTATATGATGGTTCAACACTTTTTGGACCCAAAGTCAAAGACGCCTTCTTGGAGGCTACTCATTAATACAAAACTTTCTCTGCAGTTGGCATACATTTTTCCACTCCTTTTCCAGGAATTAGAGGTCAAGGAAAAAACATGCGGTTTTAGAAGTCACAGCTGCATGGCAACGTTGGAAGTCGAATGAAGGGTGGTCAGCTGGGAGTCCACCGTCTTTTGGACATCCACAGTCAAGTTGCCTGGGAGTAATTTAGAGAGTTCCTTGACTAAATCTCTCTGAAACCTCGTCACATGGGTCAAGTAATTTAGAAACCTAAGAGCAAAGGTTGCTAAGGCATAAGTCCAATTTCCAGATCTGTCTGTCACCCTGGATTCCCTGCTAGGGAATGAACAGACGAGCTTTCTTCTGAAAGTTCTTTCTTCATGGCTACTGCTACCAGCATCTACTGGAGAACCTTTACTCCAAAATTTTCTGTCTTTAGAGGCTTGCAGAATCATATCTGGTTTCTTGGAGATAGGTTCCACCATGCCAGGATCCTTCCATGCCATTGTGCCATGAAGTCGATGAGAGGGTCAAAAGTAGGTGCAAACCAGGACAAAGATGGGCCAGAACCAAAAGTTTCCAAGAGCAAGGACTCATCTGGTGAAGGATCTTGGGTGGACCATCCCCCTCTTTGCTTCATCAATTCTAGAGTTTTGCAAAAAGGTGACATATTCAGAGGGGGGGTCTGGGGGAGCCTTCACCTTCACCCAAATCTGTGTCTTCTGTGACAGACTACGAGAGTATTCAGTCTGTGTGCTTCCATTTACACGTTTCCTATGGACCAGCTCTGGTTGGGAATCAAAGGGTTTGTAATCAGGCTAAGAGCTGATATAGCAAGAGACTTGGACAGCCTGTGGTTCTGAATGTCTCTGTCTGATAGGAAGATGAGAGGAAGAAGAGGCTAGATCTTGCTGGGGTTTGGGTGGTGTTGAACTGGCTGAAGGTGCCTTCTCCTTTGGTAAGTCAAGAACTTTGGGAAAAGTATCCAAGGCTAAAGCTGCAACTGGCTCCGAAAACCTACTCCAATCAAATGACAAAACAGATTTATCAGGTCAGTCCAGCAACAACCCCAAAGCTGACCTCAGATCCAAGCTGTTGAGAGCTGAAGCACCGAGGGGTAGGTATGGGTCGAAAAAGTTTGGTGCTGACCCATTCCCTTGGACCTAGGCACAGACACTTCAGCTCTGAGACTCTTCTTGAACAGACAACCTCTGAGTCAAAAGGGAAGGGATGTAGATAGTGTCGAAGTGAGAAAGACTGTCAACACTAATGAAGATGCCTCAGTACAGGCTGGAACCTGGGAAACTGGTGTTGAAATGGGATGCACCAGTAATGGAGAAGAGTGGCAGGTAAGTTGGGCAGATACTTGGTGCACTCACAGAGGATGGCACCAAAAGAAACCCAAGCTGATTCTGTATTTCAAGGAACTTTCATGTCATGCTATAAACATTTTGTTCTGTTATGCTCTGACATGACCAAGAGGATGAAGCCACCAAAGGTGGATGGGAACAGCACTATTACTGCTGTACTGGGATTACTGGTTCCTATAAGAAACTGACTCTAGGAGAGTTGTATCAGCACTGAGAGGCTGCAGGCACTGATGTAATTGCTGTCTACACTGACTTTACTTAGTTATACTGCCACACATACATTTTACTTACATTATCTGTTTTACATTACAAAAAAAAAAAAATCCTTGCTGTAGAATTCTGGCCTTTTCTCCTGCAGATGGGCTACCCACTGGGCCAGTTGGTCTCCCCTTTAGTGATGCCAAAGTCCCCCAACTCCTACCAGATATCAACTTTTTTGTCCATTTAGCGCCACCAACAGCTTGGTCAAGTTTCTAAAGGTATGACTCCTGCACTGTGTGGAGAAGGATCTTTGTCTCTTTTGTGGACTAGCTTGGTGATTGACCCTGGGCTTTCACAGATTCCATCCTATGAATTGCCAATGAGACAGTGAAGGATATAAGTGCAGGACAGGGATAAAAGGGTGTGAACCATACCCTCTGAGATGTGACATCAGCATGCCCAAGCCATGCAGCCATATAGGGGTAGTACCTTTTTTTGTCAGTGCTATGCCCGGACAACACTGCAACACTGAAAATATAGTATACATGGCAACTCATTTAACTTGTCCCTTGTTTTATGTTGGGAAGACCAAAACAGGGTTAAAAGATTGGATTTATGAACACTTGTATGATATAAGAAGGGAGAGGTTATCAAATGCTTTGTATAGGCACACAAAGGAATGCGTTGGATACAAAAAATGTTTTGTTTTTTATTGCTGACAATGTGGTAGTGAAGGAGACCAGCAGTGATGTGAATTGTGCACTTGAAATGAGGGAACTGTTCTGGCAAATCAGATTAAATGCGGGGTTAAGCCAGGTTTAAATCACATTTCCATTTCAAGCATGTTAAAAGTTTAATGCAAAAAAGTTTTAAACATTGTAGTGGGCAAAACATTTTATTTAGGTAACACGTTTGTTAAATTTAGAAACACGCATTTTGCACATTATAAAATTTTATCAGCTATTTATATGTCTTTAATTTTAATTACAATTGACAGGTTGTTGCTATTGGTTAATTGGCATTGGGCAAGTAAGTATTTAAGTAAACTAGGGACTGTATTTTCAAACTCTGATGAATCCTAATGTTTAAGGGTGAAAGTGCTTAGTCTGGATTGTTTTAATGATATTTTGATTCATTAAATAGCTGTCTTACTCATGCTGGAATGTTTTGTGTTATATTTTGATTTTATCTGTGCATTGATACACAGTGAATATTAAAGTACTTCACTGTATGTTATCCAAAAATATATTTTGTACTGTGATTTGTTGCTCTGAAGCTACGGTTGTAAACATGGCTTGTTTAAGGTCATTACTTTCTTATACTGTTTTATGTTTGTGGAGTTACCTTTGTTACTTTGAAAATCTATAAAAATATTTGTGAAAAATAAGTAAAAAAGGAATACATATGTACTTTTTATCATGCATTTTCCTCAAATGCACTGACGATTATCATCTTCATGAGATTTTGACAGCCTCAAAAGCACTTTTTTTCTGACTTACTCAAGGGCATTACTTAAAAGAATAAGAAAATTGTACTTATGGTACAAAACAGGAAACACTCAAAAAGAACTTGGGCAAGAAATGACAGTGTGCAAGTTGTTCTGTTTTATTACTGGGCTACCAAGTAGCAGCTACAGTTAAAGAATACCAGCACATGTGCTAGGGGATGCATGGCTACTGAAACAATATGGTTGTAGACTGCTGGCAAGACTTCAATACAGACATATGAATTCTGCATCAATGTACACATGTATTTACTTTCCTTGAGTCTACCTCTCTGCCATACATTCTAAGAGTTTACTGAGTTTCAGTACAACCTTCTCACATTAAGATGTACTGATGGGGGCGTGGCCAAGGATGAACACAGAATAGCAGCAGATTTCTTCAGCTCCACCAACATAACTACATTGACAGGAAATAATTACTTCAAAATTCAACTAATGTAATAATTTTCTTTCTAAAAACGTTTGGAATATCAGTATCTTGAATAATATCTAAAAAAGAAAGAAAATTTAAATAACTTTCCTGTCAGAAATCTGCTTGGAAATTTCTCTTTCATCACTTCTGTTCAGAATGAGTTCCAGTAAGGCTAACAGTCAGGATTCCAGCATCAAGAAAGAGCTTCAGTTTTTACTATCAACTATTCAGCAACTAACAACTAAAATGGACAGACTGGATGTTAAAATTGATAACTTTATAGAGAAAACCACAAAACAAATGGATTTGCTACACCAAGAATTACAACATCAGAAAGCTCAGATTACAGGTATAGAAGAGACACTTAATGATATGGACAACAGAATTAAGGAAGAAGAAATTAACATTGAATTCTTATTGAAACAGAATACACACCTTCAATCCAAACTAGATGACTTGGAAAACAGATCCAGACGCAATAATATAAGGATTTTTGGACTGCCAGAAAATATAGAAGGTAACAACATTACATCCTTTTTAAATACTTGGCTTCCCAAAACTTTAGATCTGTCAGAAGCATTTTCTTTTGGTATTGAAAGAGCCCATAGGTCTTTATCTAATTCTAATATAAATAAAAAGTATCCTAGATCAGTTATTGTAAGATTTTTATCATCTTATGACAAGGCGATGGTATTAAAAAATCTGCATGGGCTAAAGCACCTATAAAAATTAATGAAGCAACTGTGCGTTTTGACAATGACTATTCTTCCTCGGTAATATCAAAAAGAAAGGTCTTTTTGCCATTAATAAGAGAGCTTAAGAAAGCACAGTTCAAAACTCATCTTTTATTTCCTTCCAAACTAAAAATCTTTTTACCGGATGGCCATAGAATTTTTGAAGACTTGGACTCTGCATTGCTGTATATTAAAAAAAATAAAATATTAGATAAAATAGAAGATATGGAATGGGCAAGTCCTTCGCTAAAGAGAATGGCAACAGGAACTTCTTGGAAGACATCAGAGAAACAAAAAAGACTAAAAAACAAATGGCATGCTTTATATTTCTTTGAACTCTTTAATTACAGTTACTACATTTACAAGAAAGCCACTAATATCTTAAGGATTTATTCAAAGTTATTTTTTTTTGTTGTGCAAAGAACTAAATTTTATTTTATAAATAATCAAACTTCCTGAGGAACAAATAACCTGATATGAATCAACTTGTTTCTCTTTGTGATAAAGAGACCTAAGGTTAGTAATTTGATACATTTCCTTTTTCTTTTTGTTTTAAATAATGGCATTCTCTTTAAACTAAACATTTAGTGAAGGGTGGGGGAGGGCAGGGAGAGGGGTTGGATGAAAAATAGGAAATAAGGGGAAAAATAATTTATTATTTCTTTATAATTATATATGCTGTTTAAATACTGCTACTATATATTATACCATGACTAAATTGCTTAAATACATGATTTCAAATAATATGTCATGATATAACTGCAGTTAACTAGAACTAAAGTAGTTGAAAGTAATATGTCTCAGGTTCTACTTTATTAAAACAAACAGCAACTAAAATATCTTTGTAGATACTCTTTGTAGGTCCCTTTTTTCTCTCTCTCTCTTATTTATAAAGTAATATGCTTCTGATAATACTGATATGTGTATGTAATAAGCTCTGAATGAGAAAATGAAATGGGGCATATAAAAATAAGTTGTGTTTATGTTAAACAATTGAAGGCTTGGTTTCACTGTCATAGAGACTGCAATGACTTGTGAAGTGCTTCGAGAAGGTTTTGCACTGCTTAGATCCATTTGTATTACAAAATGAATGTCAGTCACTTACTTTTATTAAAATTCCTGCCAGAATGTTATGGGAGACAATCTGGGATGTGGGTATCCTCGTGAATAGTGTCATCGAGTCGTTTTAAAAGCTTCAACATTCAGAAAACATGCAGAGAAGCTGAAAGCAGCCATTTTGAACTTTGACCCCTGATTTCACACTGACTCATCGCAAATTCAAGAAGAAAACTGTTTCAGGAAGTAGAACTGCTGTAAATGCGGTATTGTGATGAAAAACGAACTTTATGACATCTAAATGTGAGTTTTTCTTTATAATAATTCACTTATTTAAGATGTAACTTATAAAATATAAAAGTTATAATGATTTTAAGTGTTTTAATATGCCATAGTAAACAAATGAGATATTTTAGAAGGCATAGAAGGTAAAACTCATGCACACTTGTTTTTGAAAGCTTATATGACTGCTACACTTTAATGCATATTGATGCTTATGATTTAAAGATATGTAATGTTATAAATCATTTGCCTTGACTAACAGACAAGTATGTGCATCATTATGATTATATTTCAGAAGAAATTGTCATGTGACATTTTAAAGCTGCAGTTCAGATATATAAAATACAGATGGCTTTCATCACAATGATTTATGTACAACTAGGGATCAATATTGCTGTGTAGTATGTTCTTTTAACTTATACATGGGAATAATCCTTTTATTTAAATGACAACAATAAATATGAGAAGGAAGCTTCTGGTGCAAGTAATTTAAAGTTTTAAAGCTACTAACTGTATTGCTATGGCAGAAAGTGGGAATACCCTAATATATGTAATGTCTGAGTCATAATAGCCTGAGATAACAAATGTTATTGAATTCAAATGAGCATAAACATATAATAAGAACTTATTCTTACAAACTTTTATTAAACTACCATATGGATATTCCTTTTTTTTTTTTCTCTTTCTCTCTCTCTCTTCTTTGTTCCCATTACCAAGATTGTTAGAATGCTATTTTGATTATGAGTTTATTATATAGAATAGATGTACATAGCAATATTAGTTGTTTTTAAATATTTTATATGTTTATATGAAACTGTTATATAAATTGTTTAGCCTTGTTATAGTAGATAATCAAATTAAATGAGGTTAACTTTAGTTAATAATAGCTAGTATTGAATTAATTTGGTGGCAGCTGGAGTACTGCTGCTTAAGATAGGGGGATAACTTGAGTGGTATTTGCTACTCGAAGTTGGAGTTTTTAACTCCAGGCTGGGTGCATTGTTTAATCCAAACATTATTTTCACCTGATTATTGTTGTGTGTATATAGTTTTGACATCCACATCACATTTTATAAACTCATTGTCACTACAAATAAAAGTGAAAACTACACAAAATTCCATAAGATTTTCATTAAATACAGCTGTAATTAATAGAACACCTAAAGGAGGAGACATAATAATACTTATTTTAGTAAATGTTATTCTGATTATATGTTTTATATGTTTATAAAAGTTAAATGGTAACTCTAAAAGGAATTTCTTTAAACATTAATGGATTGAATAACCCATGTAAAAGGGCAAGTTTAATGAGATATATTAATTTGCATAGAGCCAATTTAATATTCCTTCAAGAAACACATCTCCTGAAAAAGGATATAGATAAATTAGCCACTAATAAATATACAGTCTTGGTTAGCTCAGAACACACACAGAAAAAAAGAGGAGTGGCTATCTTATGGAACAAAAATATGCCCATACCTAAAACTATTAAGTCTTATAAAGATGATAAAGGAATGTTCTGTATGGTTACAATACAGATTAATGGGAAAATATATACATTAATTAATGTATATTGGATACCAGGAATTGGCATTAATACTGTGAAACACCATCTCAATAAGATTATTTCATTTTCTATAGGAGATATTATTTTAGCAGGTGATTTTAATTGTATCTTGCATGAAAAAGATACTACTACTACTATAGGAAAAAGGAAAATTACATCTAATGCAAAACATTTAAAGGATTTTATTAATTTATATCATTTGAATGATATTAATAATCAGATAGATTCTAAATCATTACCATACACTTTTTTTCTAATAGATATAAAACTTATTCAAGAATAGATAGAGTCTTTATTTCTAACCAACTGGTAACAGACTTAATTAATTCCAAGATCATTTCATGTCCTATATCAGATCATAATTCAATTGTCTTTGAATTTATGGTAAATAGTACTTATAATGTTCAGATCAAAAGAATACCAGCATACTTAACTCAACTAAAGGACTATAAAGATTATATACTTACTGAGGTGCAACATTTCTTAGACTTAAACACTACACCTGACATCTCCATTATTCACATTTGGGATGCTCTAAAATCATATTTATATGGACAAAGTATCAGATGGTATAATAATAAAAGGAAATCTTGGGACAAGGAATTAATAGACATTCATAACAAATTAGACTCATATAAACATATTAATAAAGAAAATATTATGGACAAAAAAGTCATCGAGGAAATAAATAAATTAAATGAGAAATACAAAGAAATTTTAAGTCATAAAGTTAAAATAACATTAGAGAAATATAAGTTTTTGTCTTACTCAATAAGTCCCAAATACTTACATAGACTTAAAAATAAAACAAAAAGGCTGAATAAACAAAATCACATCAAAGAAATTTTCTCTCCAGGGAAAAAGAAGAATGTCTCTAGTTTACCAGAAATATTAGATGAATTTAGAAATCACTTTCATAAAATTAACCACAATAACATTAATATGGATTCTAAAGATAAAATAAAGAAATTTATAACTACAAACATGAACAAAAAACTTAATAAACAACAGACTAAATTAATAGATAAAAATATTTCATATACAGAGGTTATCACACAAATAAATAAACTTAAATCAAACAAAGCACCGGGTAATGATGGTATTATCCCAGAGATTTATAAAATTCTTCCTAAAAGTACTTACTCATTAATACATAAGGTTTTCATTTTAGTTCAAAATGAGTTATCAACTCCCCCATCCTGGCAATACACATTTATTTCACCAATTTTAAAACCCAATAAAGACCCAACCAGATGCACTTCATATAGACCTATTTCATTACTTAATGTTGACTATAAAATGTTCATGAATATTTATGCCGACAGATTAAAGACAATCATTCCAGGTATAATAGATATAGATCAGACAGGCTTTATTATAAATAGAAATACTTTTGATAATATAAGGAGAACTTTAACGCTAATTGATTATGCAAACAGGAAAAAGAAAGACTTAACACTTATTAGTCTTGATATAAGTTCAGCATTTGACTCAGTAAGTTGGGACTACTTGTTTGTCTTACTGAAGTGTACAAATTTCTCTGATGCATTTGTGAATTTAATTGAACATCTATATAAAGGAGCATTGGCTTACATTAAGATAGGAACATACATCTCACAAAAAATACCCATATTAAAAGGTACAAAACAAGGGTGTCCACTTTCACCATTATTATTTACTTTAATAGTGGAGCCTTGGGCTAATTTGATTAGAAACAGCACTGATATAGAAGGATTTGATATAGATGAAAATACAATATCTAAAATCCAACTTTTTGCAGATGATGTTCTAATTACGTCAGCAGGAACAAATTCTTCTATGCAGTCATTATTTGATAAAAGGACAGATTTCAAAAATATCTCTAGTTTGATATTTAATGAAGAAAAAACTAAAATATTACCAATATACGCACAAAAAAATGACCTCACTAATGATTTTCACAAATATGTACTCAACTCAGGTCAGATAACTTACTTAGGCATAATATTAACTAAAGATATTAAATCCATTATACATAATAATTATAGTAACTGTCTTCATAATATACAAAATCTTTTCAATAGCTGGAACAATATGTTTTTTACCATGGAAGAGAGACTCACAATTATTAAAATGATAATATTCCCAAAGATATTATACTTAATACAATCAATAATACTCCCACCTACAAAAATAATTATTAAGAAATTGAATTCACAAATGTTAAATTTCTTATGGGCACCTAATAGACCTAGGATTGCATTAAAGAAACATACTAATAGTTGGTCTCAAGGGGGCATTTTATTTCCAGACTTTAATTTATATGCTATCTCTTCTATTATAAAAGTTATTACTTTGCTAATAGATCAGTCATATGTTGCAAAATGGAAGGAATATTGGGAACTAATTAGCATTCACTTCATGAAAATATCATTAATACACAAAAATACTATTGTAAATAATCCCATGTTATGGTTACTAAAAGAATTTTGTACCTCATCTATTACACCAAAATATATAGCTAGTTACCCATTAAATATTATTATTAGATATCTTAATTTTATATTTATGCATCCTAAATATAAGGAATGGAATTTTATCTTATTTCCTATAATGTATACACAAGGTATTCTTTTATCATCCACCTCTGAAAGAATTCTTCTAGTCACAGAGAATGATTTAAAGTATTGGTATCAGTTGCTGTCTGACAATAAAGTAAAAAAATTAGACTTCTTAAAGCAAGAATTTGATTTGAGAGAAACATGTTGGTTACAGATTCAGACTTTTAGACAACATCTTATTAATAAACTTGATTTAATGTCTTTAACAGTTAAAGAATCTGTCCCAATTCTGATTGACTACTTGATATTAAATTTACAACATAGGGTTTCTGATAAAGGTAAGCTCTCACACATACATACAATTATTAGAGAAGAAACACATTACAGTTCAGACACTTATTGGAATTATTTCATTTCCATTAATGGTGAATCACCAAAACAACAAGATAAACAATATATATTGGAATCTGCTTATAAAACTACTTCTTCCATTAATTGGAGACTTTTTACTTGGAAATTTTTACATAGATCTTTCTATACTCCCTTAATGATGAATAAAATAAACAATAAAGACAACATATGTAAGAGATGTAATGTATAAATAAATGCTGATTGGGCACATATGTTTTATGACTGTATAAAATTGAAGGAATATTGGATGTTAATCAATGATTTTTTGCAGGCTCTTTTCACAGATAATTTCATAGTCTCTAAATCACTTATATTATTTAACACCCCTGTTCCTAAAAGTGTTAAAAAAGTTAAGCTTCCCTTATTGTGGTCTATTCTAGCAGTGGCTAGAAAAATAATAACCAGAAATTGGATTTCAGATACTCCTCCTTCATTTAATGAATTTAAAAATGTTATGACTGAAGTGTGTCATATGGAACTAATGACAATAAAGTCAAGAACCACTAGAAAAACGTCTTACTATACTATATGGGATACTTTACAAAATCTGTTAAAAAAGTCTTAATTCCATTATTAAGACATTACAGTTTAATTAATTGATTTGATTTGTAGTGGATGTCTCTGTAAATACTTTGGTTGCTTTATAAAATGTTATAACTATTTATATTTTAACTGCTTTTATAAGATTGTTATGATATTTATTTTGTATGTTAAAAATAATAAACTTGTTTTAAAAAAAAAAAATGTACTGATGAATGTTGGGATGATCTTTTTCACCCTGTGTCATCCCTGTATTAGCCATATCAGTCTGTATTTCACTTGTAGAACCCTCTCCATACAATTACAGCTACCAATGATGTGCCTGTATTGGCAGATTTTTGGTTTTGTTGTGAATTATTTCTTTTCACCCCTACTAACCATCAGCCATCCTATTTTCAATTAAGTGGTAAAGGGTCCTGGAGATCATTCTGGAAGCTCTGTTAGTAGCTCCCTTGCTCTATCCAAGTGCATCTATACAGATGTCCTGCTGAAATAGTTGCTTATCATGTCAGGCCCCATGCAGGTGAACTTCCATGCATTCTCAAACCTGCAACACAGCATGCTACTTGGTGACTGCCCACATCTAGATCTGTGTTCTACTGCTTCAGCATCCAACTTTTGATGCATGTTAGTAATGCAGCAAATCAGACTACATTACCACTCCAAAGTATGGACGAGTTGGCATTTGCCACTTATTCCTAATCTCCCTGCCAGCTGTTCCAACGCCTAGGTTGCTAATCAATCGTATATAACAGGGTTTTATTCTTGTGGCCATGAAAGCCAAAAGTGGGCTGATACTGCCTACTGGGAAGGGGCAGGAGTGATATGATGGTGTTGTAGCAGCAGTACAGGAGGACAGACAGGGAATTCTCATCTTTGTGTTCATCTACTTTAAATGCTAAACTAGTCGCTGCTTTGCTTTTACATACAAATTTCATGTTTTTTTTTTCAAATTGCTCTTGTGCTGATCGTACTTACAACCCCGCTTATTAATTTCACTGGGGTTATCATACCTACCTATGCTGCAAAAGAGGATAAAACTATCAAAGCCAATCAGAAAAGGTAAAACTAACTGCAATGCTAACTTCAGAAGATCCAGACATTGAGGGAATAATACTTAATTTATTTTCCCAAACAACAATCTCCAGCATAGATACATGGACAAATTTTTCCAGGGGAAAATCTTATGATATTTATATTCACTGGACTCTTCAACCATCTCTGAACCCTTAACCTTTCATATGAAGGATGAATTATCAGTGTGGCAGAACATTTAGATAATACACAACCCCTATAAACCTCTGTGTAACACATTTTAAAATTTTGGGTAGATTTTGCAAAACAAAATTTCCTTAGCTTAACACATCAGGCCCCTTCTACTGCTGCAGCATCCAACTTTTGCTGCATGTTAATATATAAGATTTTATGTATATATATATATATATATATATATATATATATATATAAGACACCAGTTGGCATGTTTAAGGTCTTCGTCTCCCATGCACAAGGTTTGATCCTGATCCTGACCTCCGGCCAATGCCTGTTTGGAGTTTGCACGTTCTCCCTGTGTCTTCGTGGGGTTTCTCCCACATCCAAAAAACATACTGAGTTTTTCCATCTCAAACTCACCAATGAATGAAGCTGTGGGCAGCAACACAGACTCTATATGGTGCCCTATAGGGGGAAGAGCTGTACAGACCAACCGCTTTGGGCATCTACTGTGGTGTGCAGTATCCTCAAGATAGGAGAACATGAATCACAGACTGCATTCTGTGGCAGGGCTAGTCACTCGATAGTGTAAAATATGGCTCTAGGTGATTCGGTCCTATTGACTAATGTTGCCAAAATGGGCATGGGTACTTACCAGTGCTAAGTGGGTTGAGGACCCAGCATACTCTGACCTACGACAGGGACCCTTGCTAGCGGTGGGAGGGGTATATGTGCCCCTATTGGCCAGTGTGTGCCTAAAGCCCAACAGCTCTGGGTCAATAAGCAACTGGACGGCCAGTGTTTAGTTGCCCAGTCTGGATTACCTGGGATAGCTCTGTTGAGCGAAAGCTGGATGTAAGACCAACCTGACAAACATGAACTGAGAATTGCTACACTTAATGTAGGTTCACTGACAGGATGCAGCTTGGAAGTGAATGACATGATGATGAACACAGGAGGAGGCTGGACATCCTATGTCAGTCTGGTTTAATTTAGCTAAAAGCATTCCTGCATAACTGTTATTTTTGACTGGATAATTGGGCTGGTTTATATTTCTCTGCCTTTAATAACCAGTGTTTTAAACCAGAAATACTTGTTTGCTCAAGCTGTTCAAAGCTGCAGAAAGACTGGCCTTCTGCCCTGCTGTGATACTGAAAAAAGATAAGTGTTTAATTTTAATTGTCTTCTACATTTCTGTTTTACTACATATCTCTGTAATCTGTACAACTGTTTTTTTCCCACTCACCTGCCCAGTTGTTGTGGTGATCTTAAATGTTGGTGGCTTTGAATTGCCCGCCTCTGGTATAAAGCTGATACTGGACATTCCCCCCAGTCACACTACATCAGCTCATTCTACTATTTATAGTGAGAACTTAGTAAAGGCCCACCCCTTTAGATTCTGAACCTTGAATTATCTCATCTTCTCTCTCTCCTCTTTCTACTATAAAAAAAACTGTTCCTCTTTCTACTTCATTTTGCTGTTTGCCATATTTATTACTGCTTGTTGGTAGCCTCACTAAATTGATGACAGTATTCTACTGAATTGCTTCTTTATTAGTGCAGTCTGTTACTGCTGTGATTTGTGAGCTATTGTTTCAAAGCAATCTACTGATGAACTATACTTCATTGCTATCTACTGCATTAATGTTTAACTGCATTTTACTGCATTTTATTGCTGTTTGTATTATTTCATACTGCAAGTGCTATTCTTTTGACTATATATGATTAATCTGTGCTTCATTGTGAGTTTTTTTCTTACTGAGTTCTTAACTTTAAAATTGAGCTGCATAGTCTAAATATATGTCTGCAGCATCCAGAGCTTCAGCTGCATGGTTTTAAATCCTTTTTGATGTATTCCAGCTACAAGTGAACTGTTTTTTCTGCAAAAAAAAAAAAAAACAAAAAAAAAAAACAAAAGTTCTAAGCTTGTTTTCTGTCTTTCCTTTTACTAGAGTAGTTCAGATACAGATTTGCTCTAACCAGGACTGTTTTCTAAGTTTCTGATTTCCCCAGACCTTTCTGCATTAGAAGGAAACCTTCCAGCTTATCAGTGGGAGTAGTAAGCACTAGGTAGCCTATTTACTACAAGAGGAGTGGTTTTTGGCTCTGAAATTGTAGTTTACTGGCCGTTTGGGCAGTTTTTCTATCCCTTTCAACTTTCTGGTTTAAAAGCCCATGTCTGCGTGGGTTTGCTCTTGTTTAAGCTCCGCGGATCCTGTTTTGGCATCCTGCCGACTACAAGAGTAACAGAAAGGAGAAAGACAGACTTTAAGTGCCTCCATTTTGATTTTTTTTATTGTACTGCTTTCTGTACTTGATTTAAGTATTTTTTCATTTAATTGCATTTATTTTAACTGTATTTGCTTTAATATTGCTAACACTCGAGTGTGCTAGCTTGCACTACATTTAAAGTATATTACCGGTGCCAGAAAGTCTGCTCTTCAATTTTTTCCCTTAAGATCTTGCTAGATCTCTTCTCTCTTGCACTTTATCAGGCTTTCTGTAGCAATTACTGTAGCGCACATAAGTGCCATCAGCAACAGACGTTCTACAAGAAAACAGCTCCAGTACTAAGCAATGATGACCATCTCTCCTGGCATGTCTAACGGTCAGTTAACTGTGCTTTCTCCTATTAACTTGGTGAACTTGGGCATTCTAAGGCAGTGTAGCAACTGCTTCACGTACCCAGACAATCCTCTCCTCTTACCTCCCAACACTCAGACTTGTGACAGATGCGCTTATATCTCCAAATTGGAAGCCATGCACTCTCCAGCCAAAACCGGAATAGCTGGTCAAGAGGAGAAGGTCAACACCTGCACAACACCACATGGAACACACAGCCCTCCAGAACACCCAACATCACAGTCCTCACATAAAAATATTAAAACTCACATAAAAATATTAAAACACACCCTCCTTAAAATGGAGAACATTGACATTTGTACTGTAATGGAGACCTGGTTTAAAGCAGCAGAAAGCACCCCTGCGCTACCAGGCTATAACTCATTCCACACCTTTTGGCCTCAGAACATGGACCAAAGCTCAAAAGCGGTGATGTCTACATATTCATAAAGGATATGCACACCTCCAGACTAGTAGCCCAGCATAATGCGTCTGAGATACTCCAGGTACAATTAACATTGGGTAAAATGGTGATTCAGGTCGTAGCCTGCTATAGGTCCCCAATCATGTCCCAAGACTCTCACTCCACATTCCTAAGCACCCTGGAAACTATTAAGATCCAACCAAACACTCTCATACTAGGTGACTTAAACTACCCCTCCATCAATTGATAAAACTACTCATGCACCAATGCACTGGCCCAACGCTTTCTGGAATTCATCAATTCCAATGCCCTGGACCAGCTCATTCTTCCCACACTAGAGAAGGCAACATCCTTGACGTGGTTATTTCTAACATGGGCAACCGTTGCTCTACATCAATAGTCAATTCCTCCCTGGTTAGATCAGACCACAAACTAATCACCATGGAAATCCACATCTCACCCACAAACCTGCAAAAGTATCCGCTATGAAAAACTTCTCCAAAGCTGACTTTGGACTCCTAAAAACAAAGGTGGCTAACTTCACGGCACCCAAGCAAATGGAAAATAGATGCATGACTGCCGAATCATATACCAATGCACTGTACGAACATGTCCATAAATGCATGGAACTAGTCATACCCAACAGAACCAAGACGCTCTCCTCCAAAAACAGGAAGCCAATCTGGTGGTCCCCTTCCATTAATAAACTCTACAACAGAAGGAAGAAACTGTTGCAGAAAAAGGCGAAGTCCCAAGACTGGAAAAATTCCCTCAACAGCCTCAACAAAAAGTTGAGATCCCTCATCAAAACCTCCAAAGCCAGCTATGAAGGCAGAACTGCAGCAGACA
Organism: Protopterus annectens; assembly: GCF_019279795.1. Taxonomy (NCBI): domain Eukaryota; kingdom Metazoa; phylum Chordata; order Ceratodontiformes; family Protopteridae; genus Protopterus; species Protopterus annectens. The sequence continues at coordinate 721,187,567 of NC_056739.1, forward strand.
CTAAAAGCAACCACAAAGCCGTCTACAGTTATATCAAGAATCTCCACGGCAATACCCAGATTTGCTCTGAGTTACTGCACAATAGTACCTCCTATACCGAGCCAAAAGATATTGCCACCATACTGGCTGACAGATTCAGTGCCAACTTTACCTCTCTCTTCCTCCCTAAAGGACCAATCTCAATACCGGAAGAATGTCAGGCACCCAGCATTACTGCAGCACAGGTTAAAACTACATTGTCCAAGGCCAAGAATGCAGCTTCCATGAGACCCGACAATATCCCTGGCTGTGTTCTACATAAATTACAAAGTGAACTGGCACTACATCTGTGTGCCCTGTTCACTCACAGCCTCACCTCAGGCTTTGTCCCTACCGAATGGCGTACTACTTCAGTCATCCCTCTCCATAAAGGAGGAGCGACTACAGACCCTGGAAATTATCGCCCCCATTAGCATGACGAGTCTGATATGTAAGGCTATGCAGTGCATCATCATGGACCTAATTAACAAGGATATAGGGAATCCCCAAACTCTAGATCCTATGTAATTTGGTTTTGTGAACGGTAGATCATGCCTGCTCAACCTGGTTGACTTCTTTGAGTCAGTCACCACAGCTGTGGATGAAGGTAAGGCAGTTCATACAGCCTACCTCAATCTGGCCAAGGCCTTTGAGACCATTCCTCACTCAGGAATTATTGATAAACTCACCAAACTAGGCATCAATCCCTATATCGTTAGGTGGGTTGCAAATTGGATCACAGATAGAACCCACAGTGTGAAAGTAGTGGACTCCAAGTCAGACTGCTGACCAATCACCAGTGGAGTCCCACAGGGATCGGTCCTGAGTCCTCTCCTGTTTGGCATCTACTTCTCAGAAGTCCAGGCCAACACGGAGAGAATCTGGCTGACCATGTTCGCAGATGACTGCAATGTGGGAGCCATTATTAACTCCCCAAGTGATGCAGACATCCTACAGAAAGGCCTCACTGAGACCAATGACTGGTATCGAAACCATGGCCTTAAACTTAATGCCAAAAAATGTGTTGTCATCCCCTTTGGGAAAAACTCAGTTCCCACTAATTACCACATAGATGGGAGTCCACTGAACACTGAAGGCGTTATAAGAGATCTGGGGACACAGGCTGACAGCAACCTCTCCTTCAATCACCACATTGCCACTGTGGTCAGAAGGTCCTTCTATGTGGCACATCTCATTACCAAGGGTTTTGCATCCAGGAAGAAAGAGATGATCATTTCTCTCTACGCTTCCCTTATTAGACCAATCATAGAGCATAATGCCTCATTTGGCATGTACCTCACTAGACACCTGCAACAGCCAGACAGGCCACAAAAGTACCTCACAAAGAGAATCCTAGGCATTAAACACATGTCCTACATGGACAGACTAAAAAAACTCCAGCTATTCTCTGTCTCATATTGTCTACTTGACTTACAAAGCCATGTCTGACCCAGCTCTGTTAGAAATGCTACATCTAAAGAAATCCTAGTCCCTCCGCACCACACGCTCCACAGACCTCAACCTCATTACCACTATCAACAGAACATACTGGAGGGACAGGTTCATAACCCAGAGACTGCCCATGCTCTGGAATACGCTTCCCATACATGTCAAGCAGAGCACCTCACTGGCCCTCTTCAAATCTTGATGAGTGGATGGGAAATAGAAAGTTCACTCTTGAGATCAGTCCAGTGGATCTACTTGATAGAGGCACGGAGAACAAACGTCGGGCGGCACAATGCCAGGGCACTTCTATGGGCTAAGCTTGTAAAAGCTCCAGAGCCATTAGCTTAATACACACCTATGAACCTGTGTATCCAAGAGATGAGATGGAAGGGCACTTGGCTTGGGATTCAGACTCTACTACTCAGGAGGGGGACAGGCTAGAAATGGTGTAGGAATTCTGGTGAGAGAGAAGCTTCAGAAGCCAGTGAGGGATATCATCAGAATTAATGACAGACTCATGGCAATCAGACTCCAGTGTAATGATAAGGCAGTATTCATAACCTCAGCCTATGCCCCACAGGAGGGTTGTGACAGTGAGGAAAAAAAGTACATTCAGATAGCAGTTGCAGGACCCACTAGATAAAACAGGACAACATGAATTGGTGTTGATAACGGGTGACATGAATGCACAAACTGGGACAGAAACAACAGGATACTAGGACTACCCGGGTCCACATACGTGGGGCAACAGGAAGGAGAAGCCATTCTAGACTTCTGTCTGGCAAATGGCTTGTTAGTAGTCAACACATGGTTCAGAAAGAGAGACAGTCACAAGATCAAATACAACAGTAGCCAACATGCAACTCAGGCAGACTTTCTCCTAGTAAGGAAAAGGCAGTGGAGTAGAATCCATGATTGCAAAGTCATTCCCAGTGAAACAGTCTGCCCACAGCATAAACCACTAGTTGCCAAAATCAGCTGCAAGCAATGGTCAGAGAAGACTCTAAGGTCAATGGAGACCAGGCTGAAGACCTGGAAGTTGACTGGAGAGAAAGTACAACAGTTCAATAAATTACTTGGGGAACTAGCACCCCAAGAAGAGGAGAAAATAGGTGTAGTTGAAGAAGAATGGCAGCGCCTAAAAAGAGCATGTGTTAGGACTACAGAAAAAATAGGTGGCCGAGCCAGGTATGGAAATATGGTACATAAGGAAAGCTGGTGATGGAACGCAGAAGTCCAGGAAGTCATAAAAAGAAAGGAGGAGTGCAGGAAGAAGTGGGAGATAGAAAAGACTGACCGGGCTAGGAAGGACTAACAAAGAAGCTAAGAAAGAAGTTGCAATAGCAAAGAAAAGGGCGTCAGAGGCACTCTACCAACTTCTGGAAAGTGACTCAGTGAGTGGCACAAAAACTATATCAGGTTGCTGTTCATTCTGGTGATGGACTACATCAGCAAACAGGTCAGAGGGGACATAACAAAATTGCTGTATGCAGGCAATGTGGCATTACAGGCAGACTTTGAGCTAGAACTTCAGCAAAGGATAGGAGAATGGAATGCAAAACTGAAGGCACATGGGATGAAACTAAGCGCAGATAAGACTGTGGTAATGGTAACAAACTGGGGAAATCAGAAGAAGCTGAGAACAGAGATAAATGGGAAGGGAGTGGAACAGGTAAACAGTTTCAAGTATCTGGGAGGGGTGGCTGAGGAGAAGGGAAGTCTGAATGAAGAGGTAAAAGCTAGAATCAGAGGGGCTGCAGCCAACTGGCATAGAGTGTCAGGTGTAGTCTATGAAAGAAGAATGCCAAAGAAGCTGAAAAGTAAGGTACACAGTGGTGTGACCAGGACTACTGTATGGTACAGAAACCTGGGCAGTAAAGGCAGAATAGCTGAAGAAGCTAGAGGTGGTAGAAATGAAGTGCCTGAGAAGGGTAGTAGGATGCACACTGTGGGACAGATGAAGAAATGAGGACATAAGAGTGGAAGCCAAGGCAGCTTCAATTGCAGAAAACATCAAAGAGAACAGATTACGGTGGTTTGGACACGTGTAGAAAAGCAGAAGACAATCTGGTGAGGAAGACTTGGGACAGACAGGAAGAAGGTAAGAGGAAGCGAGGACATCCAGCAAAGAGGTGGCTGGATTGTGTGAAAGATCTGCGACAGTCAGGCATGAATGCTGAAGAAAGCAGGAATGTGGCACTGACTCGAGAGAGTTGGCAACGTTAACCAGTTAACATAATACCATGACCCCATGTAGAAAATGGGAAAAAGGGGGCTGATGATGATGTGTGTGTGTGTGTGTATATATATATATATATATATATATATATATATATATATATATATATATATATATATATATATATATATATATGTATATATGGGTTCACTACAAAATCTCGGATTACGGAATCTCGAGACTCTGAAGCCCGAAGACCAGAATCTCAAGATTCCGTAATATCGAAATTAAAAAAAAAAAAAAAAAAGAAAAAAAAAACACATTTAGAAGGTATATGCAGGAGGCAAGCCCCCTTGCACCCCCCACAACCCCTGCACTTAAATATACCAACTCCGAGATCACACTATAGTAGAGTGAACGGCAACATTTCCATTCTGCTCTGCACAGCACTATTTTGCCATTCACCTCACTGTGGTGCAATCTCAAAGTTGGTATATTTAAGTTGCAGGGGGTGTGGGGGGTGCAGGGGGGCTTGCCTCCCTGCATATGCTTTAAAACATTTTTTTTTTAATTTCGATATTATGGAATCTTGAGATTCTGGTCTTCAGGCTTCAGAGTCTTGAGATTCCGTAATTCGAGATTTAGTAGTGAACTCATATATATGTACATAAATATATATATATATATATATATATATATATATATATATATATATATATATATGTATATACATGTGTGTATGTATGTGTGTATATATATATATATATATATATATATATATATATATATATATATATATATATATATATATTAGATATGTATTATATGTGTGTGTGTGTGTATATTACACACACACATATATATGGGTCTACTTTGCGTTCCCGAAATCTCACAAGCACAAAGACAGGGTAAAATAAGAAAATGCACAGAAATGAAACTCACCCAAGTGAGGGGGCTTCGCCTTTGTCCCCCAACTAAATATACCAACTCCAAGAACGCACTACCTGGGAGTAAAGGGCAAAGTTCACCCTGGAGGGCAAGTGTTTTTTTTCCCGGTGAAAGCCGTTCGGTGCTTTGTGGTTTCAGAAATGTCAGCTTTTGTTGAATTTGTCTCAGCCAAATGGAATTCGGTTAAGTGGTCTTTTGGGTAATGAAGCTAGACCCATATATATAGGTTCACAGGTAGGTACTAGGCTATCCACCCAAGGGCATTTATAAGCCTAGCCAGAATGTGTTGGCTTTCGCCTCCTTTTTAGATTAGTTTTCTGAGCCTCGGTTCAGCAGGGCCACTGAAGTGATCCCAGGGGTAAATTTACGATTTCCCATCCACTCGTCAAGATTTCTCTTGAAGAGAGTCAGTGAGGGGCTTTGCCCAACATACATTGGGATTCTATTCCTGAGCGAGGGAAGTCTCTGGGACAGGAATCTATCCCTCCAGCATGTCTTATTTATTGTTGTGCTGAGGTTTAAATCCCTAGAGCGTGTGGCTCTAAGAGATTTGGTTTTCTTGAGGTGGAGCATGTCCATTAATTCCGGGTTAGACATTGCCTTGTACGTCAGGCAGAGATCACCTCTGAGTAGGCGGTAAGCAACCGAGTGGAGCTGGAGTTTCTTTAGTTGAGCTACATAGGTGATCTGTTTGAGGCCCACGATCCTCTTGGTGAGGTACTTCTGTGGTCTTTCCAGCTGTTGCAGGTGTCGTGTAAGGTACATCCCAAATGGGGCATTGTACTCTATTATGGGCCTGATGAGCGATGAGTAGAGGGGCATAATAACCTCTCTTGATCTAGATGTGAACCCTTTTGTGATTAGGTGGGCTACATAGAGGGATTTTCTAACCGCTCTGGCAATGTGATTATCAAAGGAGAGGTTGCTATCTACTTGGGTCCCCAGATCCCTAATTACATCTTCTGTACTTAGTGGATTACCACCTATGTGGTAGTTCGTGGGCACTTTGTTTTTCCCAAAGGGGATGACTATGCACTTTTTGGCATTTAGCTTGAGGCCATGATTCAGACACCAGGTATTCGTCTCCGTGAGACCGTTCTGGAGGAAGTCTGTGTCAACCAGAGAGTGATTATGGCCCCCAGTTTGCAATAATCTGTGAACTTGGTCAGCCATAGTCCTCCCGTGTTTGCCTGTACCTCAAAGAAGTATATACTGAACAGAAGGGGTCCCAGGACTGAGCCCTGTGGGATGCCACTTGTAACCCGTTTAGAGATGGACATAGCACCCGCAACTCTGACCATGTGAGTTCTATCCATGAGCCAGTTGGCAACCCATCTCGTGACATAGGGGTTAATGTTCAAGCTGGTAAGCTTATCTATAATGCCAGAGTGGGGAATGGTGTCGAAGGCCTTTGCGAGGTCCAGGTAGACTGTGTGGATTACCTTTCCCTCATCTATGGCCTTGGTAACTGTTTCAAAGAAGTCAACTAGGTTTAGGAGGCAAGATCTGCCTTTAACAAAGCCGAATTGGGTAGGGTCCAGTGTCAGGAGGTTCCCAATGTCTCTGTTAATGAGTTCCATGATGGTGAGCTCCATAGCTTTGCAGACCAAGCTAGTCAGGCTTATAGGGTGATAGTTCCCAGGATCCGTTGTGGCACCACCTTTGTGGAGCGGGATAACTGTTGCTGTACGCCATTCTTTGGGTACATAGCCTGTGGTAAGGCTGAGTTTGAAAGGTGAATTTAGGTGAGGGGTTAGTTCATTTTGGAGCTCTAGTCCCACCGATGTTGTGTTTTTGGCTTTGGAAAAGGCTATTTTCACCTGTGTGTCTGTGATATCTGGGGCTCTACATTCTTCTGGGATGGACACAGGCCCTTTTGGGGGTGGTGGGGGGGTAAAGTTTGCACTGAACCTGTCAGACAGGATGTTGGCAATGTCAGTTGGTTCAGTGTATTTTTTGCCATTTTGCACTAGCTCACAGCAGATCTGAGAGTTGCCACCTAGATACTTGACATAGCTAAAGGCGGCTTTGTGATTATCTTTAGAAACTTTGGCAATTTTTCTTTTGAAGCTAGCCTTGGATGATTTTATGAGGGATCGTAGTTTCTTGCTGATACTGATCAGGGATGCCTTCCCTTTTTGGGATTTTACTCTATCATATAATAGTTTCCTCCTTCTGTTGTATAGCTTATTTATGGCCGGGATCCACCAGACTGGTTTCCTCATTTTGGAGGAATGAGTCTTTGTTTTACTTGGGATGGCTCGATCCATGCATTCCTGTAGGTGCTCATAGAGTGCATTTGTAAAGGATTCTGCAGTTTGGGCAGCATTATCCTTTAGCAAGGGGGGCTTTGAAACTTTCCACCTCGGTCTTGAGAAGTGTGAAGTTTGCTTTTGAAAAGTTTTTCACAGTGGTTTCCTTGACTGGGGTGGGGTCGGGATGTGTATGTCCAGTGTGATTAGTTTATGGTCTGATCTTACCAGCGACGGGTTTACCTCTGGTGTGGAACATTGGTCCCCCATGTTGGTGATGATCAGGTCCAATATGTTGTCACCTCTTGTGGGAGTGGTGACCAGTTGTTCCAGGGCATTTGAGTTTATAAACTCTAGGAAGCGTTGGACAAAGGAGTTAGTACTTGAGTAGTTTTCCCAGTCAATGTTTGGGTAGTTGAAATCACCCAATATCATGGTGTTAGGTAGGACCTTCATATTTTCCAATGTTCTCAGGAATGTTGAGTGGGGATCCTGAGACAAGGTGGGTGATCTGTAGCAAGCTGCAATCTGAAAAGAAGCTTTGTCCACTGTTAATTTCACATGGATGGTCTCCGAGGCCTCGTGCTGTGCCACTAACCTGGAGGTGTGGGTATCCTTGATGAAAATGGATACACCCCTGCCTTTTGTATTTCGGTCCGGGTTCTGGGTCCGAAAGGTATGGTATGAGTTATAGCCTGGTAGTGCTGGGGTGCTCTCTGGAGCCTTGAACTAGGTTTCTGTAACTGCACAGATATCGATTCTCTCTATACTGAGGAGTGCCTCGAGTGCGTGCATTTTGAGGTTTAGACTTCTGGCATTGAGTAGCATTACCCTCAGTTTTTGGTTTCTTGTGTTGTTTACGGAGGTGGGTTTGTCTTTTGAGCCTTGCCTAAAAAAAGGCGCTATGGAGGCGGCAAGAGCCTTAGCCAGTATTCGAAAGCCTAAGGGCGACAGGTGCAAGCCATCTCTGGCGAAGCAACGTGGCTTGTCGAGTATGTCATCCCAGGCTGACAGACACTGGATCCCCTCTGAACGACACCAAAAGCTTAGCCAATTGTTAAAATTGATCATTTTATCTTTATAGTGTGGCATCATACTTGGTGAGGGCAAGATGCTACTCAGGGTCAGGGTCATACCAGCCTGGGCTACATGATCAGAGAGCTCCTCTATGTCTCTTTTCATGTAGTCCAGGGACTACATGAATATTATATATATATATATATATATATATATATATATATATATATATATTTATATATACACACACACACACATATATATATATATTTTATATACATATATATATATATATATATATATATATATATATATATATGTGTGTAATATATATATGTATGCATATACACATGCACACATATACATAGATCCCTGTCATAACACTGAATCTTCATTTCATTGAAACTCAAATGGTCGAAACTCATTTCCCAGAAATCTCATTTCATAGTAATGTATTGCAGTGTACAGATATAGTATGTAATGGTGCTATTTCCTTTCGTAGGAGTTATTAGAGAAGAGACTCGGGCAAAATATGTGTGAATTACAATGGTCAGCATCATGGTATACCTCTAGATCTGTAGATGTCTGTGTTTGCTCCTGAGCACTGATTCACTGTGTGCAGTGTGTTTTTTTTCCCCCTGTGTTTGTTTGATCATGTAGTTAGTATATATTAGTAAAGGGGTGTAGGGGTGCAAGAGGGCTTGCCCCTGCAAAAAAAATGCTTTTAGGATACATTTCTTCAATTGAAGGATATAAGTTTTCATCGAAATGGGTTTGACCATATGAGTTTCAGTGAAATGATTCAATGTGTTATGACATAGACTCATGAGTCTATATAATTTATATACATCTTTCAGAGGGTGGGTGCCTCCACAGATATATTTTCATGGGTTTATTGCAGGTTCTAAGAAGATAATTGATCTAAATATCAATGGAATTAACCACCACTGTAATGAAACAATTTAATAACATTTTTGCTATATAATAAAGGAGATTTGATTTACTGCAAGAACTGCGTCTTGTATTAGCCAAATTGGACTTACTTATAAAAGTTAAACAATTTAAGAACGTATTCTCTACCTCATATGATAAAAATGATAGCCATTCCTCTTGTTTTGTTATGCTGGAGGATTCTGGGGTACTATACACATTTTAGGAAAGTGATGCCATAATTTTATTCATACATTTCAAATACAATTCATGTGTCTATATGTGTGGTTATTTATATGCTCCTTTTACACAATATATTTACTTTTACTAGAATATGACAAAGGTTTGGAATTTTTAAATGCACAGCCCTTAATTCTAATAGGTAATTTCAATACTGATTTTTCCCCTAGACTGTAAAGATTCTAAACTTAAGCTTATGTTTAGGCCTATGGAAAGTTAAACATTCTTCACATAAAGGATTCACACATTTAGATTATAAAAATAAAAGCCATCAAGATTAGATGCCTCCTTGGTTTCAAATAAGCTTATTGAACTATTCTCACACACAAGGTTGTTTTTCCCAGAGGTCTTTCTGATCATGCCCCACTAGCAGTCAACTCCTTTTGGATAAATACTTCATGAGCAACAGACTATATCAGCTATTAATTTCTTTTGGGAAAAGATGCCTCAATATATCCTTTACTTCGCTATGGATCTCTTTTAAAGTTTACATCATTGGTATTCTATTTCAACTAACTATAACAGAGAGGAAATCCAAATTAACAATACTATTAAATAACACTGCACAGTTTACTTACGAAAAGGCAAATTCTTGAAGAAAGAAAGCATCCTTTACAACTCTCGTATGAATTTCTTTTAAAATGGAATCTACTGTTTAATGAATTTCTGTTTTATTAAGAAAATTAATGTTATTAATGTAGCTATTTTTCCCTTTGGCTGTGGGTGGTTGTGGCTGCTGCACTATAACATCAATACATATATCCGTGTAAGTTTGCATTAAAATGTAATGTCATATTCTTATCAGTTATACCAACTTCGATATGATTAACAGCAATACTAAGATATAAAGCAATCCCTGTGGGCCATGGAGCAGGCACACCTTGGAAGATTTTCACTGTTGGCTTACCTCCCCTCATTCAATGATCTCCACATAGATTTTGGCATCGGTTGTAGTGTGCCTTGGAATAGTTCCTAACTGTTATAGCGTTTTCTGGGATTACTGAGTTAACTTTTATTTTGGAGAAGACAGCTTTGTGGTCCAATCTCACCAGTGAGGATGTGACATCAGGTGGGGTGGAGGTGTGGGTGGTGTAGCAGTGCTCTCTCATATTTGTGAGTACCAGGTTCAGTATGTTTTAACTTCTGGTGGGTGTGCGCACTATCTGGTCAAAGGTGTTGGTGTTAAAACTCCAGGAATCGTTGTACCTGGAAGTGTGAGGTAGTATATGTTTCCCATTCTACAGAGGGGTAGTTAAAGTCTCCCATGAATGTGGTATTTGGTTTAATGGTGATTGTCTTCAGTAGGTCTCAGTATGAGCTACGGGATTCTAGGAACATTCAGGGTGACCTACAGTTTGCTACAATATGGCATGGGACTTTGTCTACGGTGATTTGCATGTGGATAAATTCCAGGCCTTAACATCTACTTCCTACAATGTCATTTCTTGTGAAGCCTTTATGCCCACTAAATACAAGTAAATAAACTGTTTTTTAAATCTTTTTTCTTCCATCACCTGGAAACCACCACAATCAATTGGGCCTGCCTTAACCAGTCAGTGTAGCCTATCATCTGAACAGCTATCAGGATTTTTGTGTTATGTTGCCTGAACATTTCCTTTTGGTGGCTTTATGTGTCTGTGTGTACTTTCAGATAACAGACTATGCAGTACCTTCCCCTGAGGGTCTTCACATTTCTACATGTGACCTAAGAAGGCTACCAAACGTGTTTGGCAGTAACTAAGCATACATTCTGATTACTGCTGTCTGCAAGACACCTTTCCCTCTGATAGATGTCTACAACACATCAAAGCGGACCACCACTTTCCATCCCGCAGATGGGTTAGCTGGTGTCAGCTACTCATTTCAGTCCCCCAAGCCTCACTCCTCCATCACTCAAGCTGCTAACCAAACTCGGGAGCTTTGGCCCTCTGAACCATGATGCCAAGCTAAAATAAAATAAACTATTTATGATCGTATGCAACCACGGACAACTGCCTACGAAACTTCAAGTTTAATTCTAAATGACTTTACCTTTTATACAAGACTCTTCAAAAAAACATCGTTTAAATTTACTACCTTCTGCATTCTTGCAAGCATTCTTTATATCACTGCTTTTACTTCCTTTGCTTCCAATTAATATATTCTTTTACAACCTTCTATATATCTGCCTTACTAGAAATTTAATTACTCAACCTCATCCATCCTTCACCTTTCCATACTTTACCCTCCCTGTCCAAATTGTAAAAAAAAAAAAAACATTATTCTGAAAACCAAGAATGATAACCTATGCATCAGTAATGTACAGTACTGACTACTTTAATTTTAGGGCTAACAGAAAATACTGTAATAAAAAAAAAAAACATTTTATGACACATTCCTCAGGAACTCGGTGTTGCCTCCTAATTTAGCAATATAAACTATTTAATGTTAGATGCAAACTCATCTCTGGAGTTAACAAGCATTCAAAGTCTTAGCTTAACTGACTTGTGATAACTTGGAACCATGATGAGCCAATAACATTTTGGCATCAAACATTCATTACAGCCAGTCCTTCAAAACATACCTGACATATGACAACTTGTATAGCTCAGCCAAAATGCCTGTAGAATTTCAGAAGGTGAACTTAGCCACCCTATATACAATACAGCTAGGTTTAAAACTACTTGTATCAATTATTTCTGCAAAATTTTAAAATATATTTAATCATGTTCAGTAAAAGAAAAATAAACAAGTTCAGAACTTCCCCAGGTAATATAACCTCAGTGTAAACAATGAAAACAGAATAACTGTTTCATATCAGTTTTAACAATATCAGACACTTGATAATTGAGAGATAAAAACAAAAATCTGTTTACGGTTTTAAGGGCAGCCACGGTGGTGCAGAGGTTAGTGTTGTACCTCATAGCAAGAAGTTCTCTGGTTCGACTCTTGGTTGGGATGCCTTCTGTGTGGAGTCTGCATGTCCTCCCTGCGGCTGTGTGGGCTTCCTCCCATATCCCAAAGACATGTTGCAGGTGGACTGGACACTCTAAATTGGCCCTAGGTGTGTGTGCCTTCTGTGGAAGGTTGGGTGCCAGGCTGGCAACGCGACACTGTAAAACTCCACTACCAATAGTTCTGTGGACCATTGTTCCACCGTGGCTTCCCCTAATGGGAAAAGCCGAAAGAAGAAGCAGAAGCACTAATGTACTCTGTATTACATTCTAAGCACTGGTTCTGAAGCAAATTATTTAATTACATCAGGTTCTGATCAAACTCAGAACACAGTAGGCACACCTAAGCAAATAGCCTGAAGATGTTTTAATTCTCTAAAGAAATCAGCTGCTGATTTAAATGACATATTTTATGTACAATGCTACGTCAGCTTTAAGTTGTAAATCTGAATGTCAGAACATTCCCTCAATACAGAACTGTATGATCCTGTAATAATAATAAGGCTAAGGATTCTTCATTCAGCACCAATAAAGCTACATACGCCTTTTCAGGACAGCTAACTGACACTGATTAGTGAGTTAAGATGATGAATGCTCATAAAAAGCATACTCTTTTACTTTCTCCACAATGGTTGAAACTTCAGCCATAGCACCAAGACCTAGAAAAAGAACAGAAAAATAATGTACACATTTGTATTTTATGTGATATGGTCTTTTTTAATTTGCAAATGTTACTAGTTAACTTAAGGAAGCAGTTATCTTTAGGAAAAAAAATAATGCCATATATTGCCTTATACTTAATAACATTTCAGCAAGAATTGGTCCAAAAATGGTGATTCACACAAACTTAACTAAAGATCAACCTCCATCATGAGACTACAACCATACAACTAATCATTTAACCATCTGCAACTACTTACCAGCCATTAATAAAGATTTAGGGCGGGATTCACGATGGTTTGCACGGAGTCTAAGGGTCGTGTAAGACTCCATGCAGCCATCGCTATCCAGGAACAGCCCGAAATACCGTGCAAGAGACCAGCTAAAACGTCTCTTACACGGGCAGGGCGTGGATATGCTAATTACCTCACTTGCAGCCAAAAGGCATGCAAATGAGGTAGATTAACGATCCACGAAGCTGAAACCAGCCCGTGTAAGAGTCGTGTTAGGTGCAGAAATATACTCAGTTGACAAATGAGTACGTTACTGCAAATAAAACAATGGAGCCATGACAGCTCCAAATAAAGTGTGCATATGTATCAGGCAGCATGCCATTGGCCAAATATGTGGCCATTGGCACGGTAACCCGATGCAAACATGAAATAAAATATTTTTTTTTTCGGCGATCGGCGAGGTTTAAACGCAGAGCAGCCCCGCGCAAACGGGCTGCGCTAAATAAGACATAAAAATAAAGGTTTGGGTTTTATGCAATGCATGGATTTGCAATGCAGGGACTAGCAGACCGAAAACAACATGGCCACCGTTTAGTGGTTGCTAAGGGGGGAAGCTGAGTGTAAGACACGTAACTAAGCATTAGTAGGCAATCCTATGTAAATGAGTGGTAGGATAGTGAATCACACTGTCACATAGCAAATGAGCACATTCCGTGTAGTGTAAGAGTTAGATAAGGGGGAGTAACAGAGTAGGAGATAGGTGACATCACAGGGGGGAATGTCAGAAAGAAATCAAGCTCATTGGAGCAAAGTGGTATGTGAAAGATGTCAGTCACACAGCATAGAAAGAGGAGTGTCAACAGATAAGCATGGGAAAGTCAAGAAATGGAAGGTGTACACTGTGGCCAACACCAAGGTTTCTTGCTGTGCCTGCATGCGCGCGTGTGCACGCTGGGAGGCACGAGTAAGACAGAGTGCGCGCGTGTAAGGCAGAGTAAGCATGTAGGTGCCTGTTTAAAGATCTGTAAACCTGTTTGCGCTGGTGTGCGCGCGTTTTAACCCAAATAAGCAGATTCTAGTCCGTGTAAGCATGTGTGCGTGCGTGGTAACCACTGTGAACGTGTTTTCGCTGGTATGCGCGCTGCTCCTCCCTGAGGAAACAGAGAGGAAAAAGGAAGCAGAAGAAATAGTAGGAAGCTAGCAGGGAATACTGGTAAAGCTAGCAGGTGAAAACAATTAGAAGCAGGCAATTACACAGGCAGAATACTAGCCCAGCCCAGCACTTAAAACACTGCAAACAGCATTGCAGTATGTTTCTCTCAAGAGACACTGCAAGACAGGAGTAAGCTATTAGAAGTGAAAACTGAAAAAGCTGCACTCAGACCAAACATGCCAGGGGCTGCCATAGCTGTTATAAGGAGACATAGGAGACTTGCTGAGGGTGGTGACAATACAAATGCTGCCAGACAACCCACAGTGAGAAGACGGAGAAGAGTGTACAGGCCCAGGGTCACCCACAAGGGGTTACATGAGCTGGAGATAGTGGAGCGCTATAGAGTGGACAGAGACCTCCTGCAGCAAATTGTTGAGCTGTGCAGGCCACGCTTCACACACAGAACCAACAGAAGGGAACCCATCCCAGTGGAAACCAAGGTATGTGTTGGCCTAAGAATACTAGCAACCGGTACCTTCCAGAGACCAACTGGTGATATAATGGGGATATCACAGGCATCAGCCTCCAGGGTACTGCACCAGTTCCTGGATGACATGTCAGCACATGTCGGTGAGCATGTGTATTTCCCCAATTCCCTTGAGGTATTGGTCAGCAATATGCGTCTCTTCCATCAAATAGCGGAATACCCTGAGGTAGTGGGTGCAATAGACTGCACGCACATACGCATCAAAGCACCAGCCGGTGAGCGGGGTAGGGCCTACATTAACTGCAAGGGCTTTCCCTCCATCAACTGCCAGGTCATGTGTGATGTCCAGGGCATAATAATGAATGTGTGTGCTGGCTGCCCTGGAAGCTACCATGATTCCCATATCTGGCATTTGACGCAGCTATACCAGACATTTGCCAATGGGGACATCCCACATGGTCACTTAGTGGGGGATGCTGGATATGCACTGGAGCCGTGGCTGATGACACCCTTCAGAAATGCACACACACCTGAACAAGAACGCCATAATGAGGCACACGCACAAACACAAAATGTAATAGAGCGTGTGTTTGGGCTGCTCAAGTCACGGTTCCGGTGCCTGGACACATCTGGTGGAGCCTTGCAGTACTCACCAACTACATGTACCCAAATTGTCATGGTATGTGCTATGCTACATAATATGATTCTGCGAAAACAGCTGCAGCAGGACCAGCATAGGGCTGGGACAAACAGCCCCCCACCATTGCCAAGGCCATCACAGGCAGAGCGTGACTCGGAGGAGGAACAACCTGAGCCTGCCCCAGTAGGCAGAAGGAGGCATGCCCAGTATGCCCTGGCCTTGGCAAAGAGGCAACGCATAGCACTTACACTGGCTCAGTAGGAACCCTGGGAATGATACCCCTCTCTGACTCACTCATATAGTAACAGGGATGCCTAACATGACACAACCTGCTCTCAAACATATATAGAGAGTGTAGTATGTGCATCCGACATAGGCAGCCCTGCAGCACCACCTGAGGCATGATTGCCATGTGTTAAGCAATGTAACACCATCTAGTATATGTAAACATGAAGACCCTGCCTAACATCTCACCCTCACCAAGCATGATGCCACACTATGAAGACAACAAGATCAAGTACAATAATTGGCTGAAGTATTGCTGTTAGCAAGGGGGAACAAATGGCTGACAGCCTGGGATGACATGCTGAGCAAGACATGATGCCCCACCTGCTAGGGATGGCACGCACCCAGCACACCTGGCTGTGTGGATACTGGCAAAGGCTGTTGTCACCCCCACTGTGCCTTGAATAGGAAAGGCTGGAAACACAAACCCACCACCATAGCAAGCACAAGGGATAACAACCTGGACGTAATGCTACCCAATGCCAGAAGTCTAACCTGCAAGGTGCATGCAGACCAAACCCACCACAGCATGGAGAATGGTAATACCTTTTCTGTAACAGAAACCTGGGTCAAGGCCCAGAAGAGCACCCTAATACTACCAGGTTATGCCTCATACCATGCTCTACAGCTCCAAAACATGGAACACACTACAATAGGAGTGTGGCTATCAGTAATTGTCAAGGATAACCACACTCCCAGGTTTGTACCACAGCAAGAAGCAGCATGGACTATCCACGGGCAAGTAACAGTGGCTCAAACTGCGTCCCTGTCTGCAGCCTGCTACAAACCACCCTCACAAACCCAGGAACCCCAGCCAGCCTTCCTAAAGACACTGCAGAGTATGAATGTCTCAACAAATACCAAACATGGGACACACAAAGTGTGACATAGGTGGCAATCCATTATGTACGGAAGAAGTAATCAGGGACCTAGGGACACAAGTGGACGGTAACCCGTCATGTGACACTCACATTGCCAAGGTGGCCAGGAAGACCTGCTATACTGCCCACCTTAATATGAAAGGATGCACATGTAGATCAAGAGAGGTCACTGTGCCCCCATACTCTTCCCTTATCAGGCCCATACGTGACAACAATGTCCCAGTTCGGATGTACCTTACCTTACACCTGCAGCAGTTAGAAAGATCCCAAATGTACCTCACCAAGAGGATAAAGGGTCCAAACATTTGTCATCTGCTGCCTGGCTGAAGAAACCACAGCCCAATTCACAAGCATACTGCCCAGTCAGAGGCGATGTATGCCTGATGTACAAGGCCATGTCCAATCCAAAATAAATGGACATGCTCCACTGCAGAAACTCCAAATTCAGCAGAGACACCACAGTGAGATATCTGAACCTCCACACATAGATAAATAGGATGTGCTGGAGGGACAGATCCATAACCCAGAGGCTCCTTACACTCTGGAACAGAATCCCAGTCCATGATAGGCTGAGCTCCACACTCATACTCAACAAGAGAAATCTGGTGAAGTGCATGGGAGATAGTAGGTGTACACTGGGGGCCATCCCTGTGTCACATCTAGTAAAGTAAACCCTAAATGGGCATAATATGCACATTGCAAGGGGTGTCGAAACTCACACACAGTCTGTCCATGCTCAAACATGGCCAGGGCAGATAGCCTAGTATGAACCTATGACGATACAAATTGTGCAGGACACAAAGGATTATCACACAGCTGTCCTAACTGATGGTAGGAACCATGGTGATAATCCACAGATATGCTCTGCAGTGCTCTAATATCACAAACAATACACCAAACCCACACACATTGCCAACATCCAACCTAACATATACTTTGCAAACTCCCCACCAGCACCATACTGCCAAATATCTATCCCAGCAGAGTGCTGGCCCCCTGACATTGCAGATGCTGAGGTAACAGCCAGCATCTACAAAGCACACCACACAGCATCAATGGTACCAGATGGTGTCCTGGGTTGTGTCCAACAAGTACTGTAAGAAGAATGGAACACCAAATAGCACTACTACGCACTCACAGTCTTACCACAGGATATGTACCCAAAGAGCAGTGTACAGCAACAGTGGTCCCTCACCACAAAGGTGGTGCCTGAATGGATACTGCAAACTATCACCCCTCAACCCTGACTATGTAGGTTGGCAAAGTAATGGAGAGGATGATCATGGATCCCAGGAATAACGAGATTGGGTACCTACAGACATTGGACCCTACCCAGTGTGGCTTTCATAGGGCAGATCCTGCCCCTTAAACATGTCTGGCTCATGTGAAACGCGCACCAAGGCCATTGATGTGGGGAATGTGGTTCACAGAGCCTATCTGGACCTTGCTAAACCCTTCCATACAATACCCTAGTTGGTCAGTACAGATAAGCTCACCAGCCTAACTATAAACCCCTATCCAAGTAGTTCATAGGCTCATAGGTTAGTACTAGGCTAACTGCCCTTGCGAGCCATTTTAAGCCTAGCTAATTATCACTTGTGAGATTCAAACCCTGCACCTTGTGTTTGTAAGGCAAACACCTTAACCATTAGGCCACCCTCCCAACCCCTATAGGTTAGTACTAGGCTAACTGCCCTTGTGAGCCTAGCCAGTTATCCCTTGTGAGACTCAAACCCTGTACCTTGTGTTTGTAAGGCAAACACCTTAACCATTAGGCCACATTCCCGCCGCAAACCAGCTCAAGGACAGAACTGACCTGGTCAGACATGCTGCAGCCATGTCAGACTGCAAACCAGGTACAACTGGCATCCCACAAGGCATGGTCCTGGGACCTCTCTTGTATGCTATATATGTCACATAGGTACAGGCCAACATGGAAGGACTCTGTCTGAACAGGTTCGCAGAAGACTACAAACTGCCCACCATATCAGACCCTCCAGCTGACACAAGCATCCTACAAAAGGCACACATAGAAACAGACAAGTGGTGCCACAGCCATGTCAACAAGCTAAATGCAGAATAGTGTATAGTCATCCCCTGTAGAAACACAGTACGTGGCCAGAAATTACCACATAGGTGTTAACCCATTAAGTACATCAGGAGCAATAAGAGACCTGGGGACACAAGGTGATAGATATCCTGCATGTGACAACCATGTGTCTGTAGTGGTTACAGAAACGTACCATATACCCACCTAATCATGAAGGTAAGCACAGCTAGGTCAGGGTAGGTCAATGTGCCTCTCTAGTCATCCATCAGCAGCTTCACAATTGCGTACAATGGCCCTTGTGGGATGCACCTTAGCAGACACCTGCATCAACTGGAAAGACCCCACAAATACCCCACCAGGAGGATCTCAGAGCTGTAACAGATGCCATGTGTCACCTGATTAAACAAACTGCAGCTCCACACAGTGCCATACCGCCTGGCTGGAGGTGATCTGTGCCTGATGTATAAAGCCATGACCAAGCTGGTATCAATGGACATTTGGCACCATGTAACATCTGAATGCTGGTGACCTATGCAGATGACAGGCCTGAACCCCAGCACAGACATAAACAGGACATGCTGTACCGATTGGTCCATAACCTAGAAGCTCACTCCACTCATGACTAAACTCCCAGTACAGGTTATCCAGGGAGTCCCTCATTGACTGTCATCCAGAGAAATCATGATGACTGGATGGGAGATGGTAGGTGTACCCTGGATATCACCTGTATGTCACTGGTAGACAGAGGCACAGCACACTAACCTTGACATATGTCATGGCAAACACCGGTAAATGTGTGTTGAAGGACAAACACTCTCTGATTAGCATTACAAATGGCCTAGGGCACATGGCCATTGTTTGTCACTGTCCACACAAGTTGTGGAATACATTAACAATGTCGGACAATCATGTTCTATGCTGTCCATATCTGAACAAAATGCAACATGGTCATATCTGCACAACTGGCCCTCAACCAGTCTGGTGTGCTCACTATAAATATTACAAGCAGTGATAGGACTGAAACCGATGATACTGTCCACCACAGTGAAAGTACTGAACCAGTACACTATACGACAATACACTGCTTGGTCAGTCTGAAAAGATGTTGAGAACTGTATGCAAACTATCCCATGGCAACCCTGCAGGCACAGCATAATGCCTGTTAGGTTGAGACACAAAGCAGTTGGGCAGTAAGAACACAACCTGACGTCCAACACTCAACTGTACATGTGAAATATAGATGAAATCCACACACAAACACAAATGTGGTGGACGACAGATCCCAACATAAGGAAAGTTCACACTGGGCATGCTCGCACACTTAGATAAATGAGACGTGTCACTCAAGAAGCCACAGAAACTGTGAACTGGGCATGCTCACACACTTAGGCCATGTCACAGTTCAGCAGTTGCACACACATATCTGGCATTTGTATGTGTTAACACAGGAACCTCCCACAATACAGAAATCTGCCCAGTGCACACAGTGAAATTACAACAAGACATAAGGAAAGTACTGGATCCCACTCGTATGCAAACATCTGCCACAGTACACAAGTTGTTCATAGAGATAGGGAAAGCTATGGCAATAAAGACCCACAAACAGTATATGAGCAACAGATACTTGCATCTGACAGGTAAACATATGGCCGTAGAGTGCAATACTAGGCTGTTGTCCCTAGGGAATACAGAAGGCTATCCACAGTGTATTTGGCATCTGCCTCCGCAGTACAGTAGGCCACTGTGCCTGTGCAAAGTTAATGCATAGGTATGCTCTCCCCCTTACTGATGGATAGTAACAGATGTACATACCTCTTCATACATAATGATGTCAGCACACTATACATATGTCAGGAGCACAAATGATACCCAATAATTTGAATAGCACGCTCAGCTACTGTCTCTCTCACAAGTGTCATAATATAGTTAGGTAGGGGTTTGAATCCTGCAAGTGCTCAGTGTGAGTGTGTGTGTGTGTGTATGTGTGACTGTGGGGGGGAGTAGCGTGTGTGCAATTCCATGTGTAAGAGAAATGCCCCTTTTGCCAACTAGTACAACACAACACATGCTGCATATTCCACTGTCTAAACACTGATGATGTCAGCACCCTATAAGTACAGCAGAAGGAAGCAAGCCTCCCAGTAATGCAAATAGCACGCTCTGCTACTGTGTCTCTCACAAGTGTCATAACATAGTTAGGTTATGGGTTTGTATCCTACAAACGCCATGTGTGTTTTTGTCACACAGTTTATCCATGTGTGTGGGGTGTTGTTCCCAATATTGCACGACATACATTATATCAGTAATGTCAATGTACACATGATGTATGTGTGTGCCACATACACATATGTACCTGTGACCTTCAATAGTTCCCATGTCCGAAGCCTGCCTCATGTGAATACATGGAGTTTGCATTAGACAACTGTATGACTGTGGTGTTCTGTGCAGGGGCTGCATGTGGTATGTGAATATACAGTGTGAGTTGTAGATGGTGTCATCCTACCAGTGAGGGATACACGTCTGGTGTGGAGTATATAGTCCACATGTTGGTGATGAACAGGTGCAGCATGTTTTCACCTCTTGTGGGAGTGGTAACAAGTTGTTCCATAGCAATGCAGGAAATGAATGCTAGGTACCTTTCAGCTAGAGTCTTGGAGCTACAGTAATGCTCACACTCTATGTTTGGGTAGTTGCAGTCCACCCATATAATGGTGTTTGTAGAGACCGTCATATTCCCAGTGTTGTCAGGAAGGCCAGGTGGGTTTCCTGGGTATGGAAGGGTGGTATGTGCCAGGCTATGAACCTGAAGGCAGTCTAACCCACTGTTAGTTGCACATGGATAGGCTCTGATGCTTTGTGCTGTGCACCAACCTGGGGGTGTGTGTATCTGAGGTGCCTTTGGATACATCCCCCCTGTTCTGGTTTGGTGCATGTGTAGGGGATGACAAGCATGGTATGAGGTATGACCTGGCAGTGATGGGGTGCACCTGGGAGCCGTGTACCAGGAGTCTGTTACTGCACGGATATTGCTGTTCCCCATGCTAAGGACAGTTTCCACTGCATGCATCTTGAGGTTTACACTGCTGGTGTTGAGTAGCATTACTATTAGTGTCCTATCCCGTGTGATACCTGTGTAGGTGGCTATGTAATGTCAGCCTTGCATACCAAGGCACTATGTGTGTAGCAAGAGCCTCTGCCGATATACAACAGCCCATGGGTGACAGGTGCAAGCTGTCCCTAGCAAAGCAACGTGGCTTGTCCAGCATGTAATCCCACGCTGACAGGCATTGGATCCCCTTTGAAAGTCACCAAAACATACGGTAATTGTAGAAACTGATCATCCTGTCTACATATTGTGGCAGCATTCTTGGTGAGGGTAAGATGCTACTCAAGGTCAGGGTCATACCAGCCCGTGCCACAAGCTCAGAGAGCCCCTCTATGTCCCCTAACGTAGTCCAGGGAGGTGCGTCACAGGTCATACACACTGGCACAGACAATGACTGAGTCACATTTGTACATGCCTTGGAGTGACCTGTATGCTTGTGTTATGTGGTGGATCATAGTGACCGACGGGCATCTCAGCGTGACCTTCACCTTGTTCAGCCTGGTGAGCAGGACCTCAGTGTACCTGACGATAGAGGTACCTATTACAACTGTAGCAGGTGCGTTAAGCCATATGGGCTGTGACTGTTTGGCACACAGGCTTTGTGAGCTATGTGTTGCACGTGCTTTGCTCTGGTGTAACGTTTGCTTGTGTGTCTGCTTTGCAGGTGTGAGCTGCTCAGGCAGGATGCTATTCTGAGAGTCCAAGAATGTACCTGTGTGTTTGGATTGCTGTCGTGGCAGGTCTATGTGAGACTGGTATTGTATTCACTGTAGTATCCCACTCCACCTGACAGGGTATGCCAGTACTGAGTTAAGAGAGTTTAGCCCCCAGTTCGGCTATGTGGTTGCATCTCTCACATGTGTTGTAAGTTTATGGGAAGGGGAGAGGGTTGTCTGTGTACATGAGGCAGCTGTAACATTGCCACATGACTCACAGATTCACCAATTGGACCACAGAGTAGATTGACAGGTGACCTTTGCACATGCTACCATAGCATTGTGAATCCCATACTAATTAACGACACATAGGGCCAATGGGGAACAAGGTACTCAAGGTGAGTATGTGAGGGTGTAGTGCTCCTGATTTGTTAGTGCTGGCATATATAAATGCTGTCTTGAGCAAATGCGAGGTAAGTCATATGCAATGTGTTACAGGCAACTTACATGCAAACAGGACAAACAGTGACGTTCTGTCAAGTGAGACATGGACATCAGTACAGTAAGCAATACAGATGTCACTAGGGATACACAGAGGTGCTGTAAATCTGCATTGCAGGTGGAATCGGTGTTTCAAGGACATAACAAGCAAACATGCATACAAACAAAGCAACAGTCAGCAGGCCTGGATGTAGACTATGCTACAACAAACAAGGTGTACGACTTCCAGTAGGTAACAGTGCACATATGCAGGCACTATAAGCCTGTACCCAGACATTCACAGATCAGACGGGCTGGGTCCAGCCCCACCCCCCACAAGTGTACAGACCATGTACCTTCGTAATGTAGAATAACTGGCCTGAAACCCAAGTGCTCATACCTGTAATAATACACATTTCCAATAACAGACACTGAGCCCTCACTCAGCAGTTCCAGACTTAGTAGGATGTATGCTACCTGTCCTGGCACCACAGTATCCTTGACATGTATGGAGACTCTCCCTCCTGTCATAGTTAGTTCTGTGTTTTGGGGCTGTCATGCATGGTATGAGGTGTGACCTTGTAGTGCTAGTGTGCTCTTGTGAGTCTTGAACCTGTTGTGTATTGCACAGATATCAACATCCTCAAACATCCTTATTGCAGAGTCGAGTGTGGACAGCATGCAACTTGCAGCTGACATGACCATCAATGAGTATCAATATGTACATTTTCGTATCCCCTGTGCTACCTATGTAGGTGGCCATCTCTTGACAGCCTCACCACCAGTATGCAAAGATGTGCAGACAGTACACTATGGTAATTACTATGGGTGTACAAAACAATACAATGACATTCATACTGTAACTGCATCAGGCATGCTGGGATATACCAACAATGATATCATTACACTGTACTGTTGTCAACATGATATTATTACTACACTTCTATGTAGTCACCCTGTGCATCAGCACCATGTTAACCTGCTCCTGCACCAATGTTACAGATTGCAGGAGGTGGCACAGTTTCATCATATGCACAGGGTGTGTACTTGGTATGCCTGAGTCTGCCATTGATACAACCAATTGACATGTATGTGTGTGTGTGTTGGTGAGGGACAGCAGTACAAGATGGGGCAATGCTGATGCAGTGTGTGCGTGTATGCAGTAGCCCTAGGTGTTATCAATTTGCATGTGTGTATGCATGCACACAGTCCCACCTCATGGCTGCCATATACAGGTGTTTGTGGACAGCCACAGACTGTACCTGCCAGGTCATACAGATCACTGTCTCTGGCCACGGACATGGTACCTGTGCCTGGCAGGGGTGCTACAGACCGTATCAGGTACTAAGCCAGACTGGGTACTGTCATCAGAAGCGGGTAGTTGGTGACTGGAGACAGGTCCCTGTTGGGACTGTCCAGAGCCATGTGCACGTGGTCTCCTGGGGCGGTCTGATGACAGCACAGACCCAGCATTGCTGGGGCTGCTGCTGGCACTATGGGAGCGGCCGAGGGCCTGTTGTCGTCCGCGACGGCTGCCAGCTGCTGCTGTCGCTGGCATACGGCCATGTTGATGTCTCAACCATCCACCATTGCCCTGGCTCATGGACATGTAGTTGTGGAACAGATCTAATGTGTCCCCCCAACGTCTGTCAATGACCTCGGTGGTTACGGATGGCAGCCGCAACATCACGCATACTGTCATTCATAGCTGTGCGACATGCTCTCAGCTCCCTCAGACCCTGTCTGGTGTACCGTTCCATACGTGACTGTGCCTGCATTACAGCCCGAAACATAGCTGAGGTTGAAAGACCTCTGTGGGCACGTCTGACAGGGGCGGTACGCCCACGGATGCTCCCAAGAGAACCCCTGGACGTCTGCCTGTGTAGTACCATGTCAGGACCTTGGCCATGGCTGCTGTGTGGGGATGCATGTGCCACCGATATCACATTACCCTGGTCTATGCCCACTGTATCCTGTCCATCACCTAGGGACATTGGTGACAAAGGATGTATTGGCAGGATGACTGTGCGCATTGATGGGGTCGACAGCTGTGTACTGTCAATTAGCTGACCAACGACGGACCCTGGCACACCTCCCTGTGCCATTACACAGGTATCATCATTATCACTACCCACGGCAGCTGATTCAGGTTCCCTGCTGCACAACACCAGAGCAGCACCAGAACCTGTGGGAGTAAGACAGGAAACACAGTTTACAATGTGTACACAATGTCACCACTGATACACACATGCACACAGGGCACATGCACACTGGGCACATGCACACTCCTCAGTATATGAGATATCAACACACAGACACAAACACACCTGCAATCAAACACATAGCACTACTGCTTCAGCCTATTATTACTATTAGTATCAAGAGTATTGAAGGTATTGTTATTACACACTCACCAGCATGGATAGGCTGCCTTGCTGTTACACCAGAGGGACCTGCAGAAATGAGACATTTATTGTCAGTGGGCACAACTGTGCCATTGATACTGTGAGTATGATACAGTTCAGTAGTGCAACAGTTGGCTTCCACAGGTCTACTGCTGATATTGAGAACATCACTCTTGCACAATAATTAGCAAGATTACAGCTACAAACCGAGGACACACCTCACACATGCATAAACTAACAGTGTACAGAACAGTCCACTATACACATGGCATGTTACCTGCACGCTCCGTGTCCTGCTGCTGGGTGGCTCCAGCCTCCATCATTACGCATGTATGCTGCCGCTGTTGCTGTTGAGCTGGAGCCACAACACTTAGGAGTAGTCCCTCCAGTCTGGTGAGGGGGGGATGTCTAGCCACCCCACCACCTGTGGCAAGCTGCTGCCTGTGGATATCCGACGCACGCTGATGGACATTTCTAATTAAATCACTGCAGTGATGGCGTACCTGCTCATATGTCCGGTTATGTGTGCCTATGTCATTTACCTGACGGACCAGGTCTTGCCACAGTGCAGCCCTCTCCTGCTGGTTCTGGCTGGTGCGGGAAAAGAGTATTACGAAATCCCGCACCAGGCTCTGGTGTATCTCTTCCGCCTCCGCAGCGGAGTACACAGGATTTCGCTGGTGAACCATAGCCCTGAAAAGGAGAAGGAAAATATGTCACCAATATATGTCAGCAAACTATGGAACACATAATACTCGACTGTAGTGATATAACTTAATCCCCATATATAGCATCTGTCTGTCTACTGGATACACATGTAAATGACCAGATATCAGTGCTCAGCCGACAACTGTGCAACAGTACCTGGCACACTCCATACGACAGACTAGTATACTCCAGCAGTCAGCACACTAGTTCAAGTCCAATGCACAACCTCACACTGGGGGTTTGTATCAAGGTACTGTATGTGGAACATTATCAACCCATGCACTGCATGCAATGCACGTTACATATTTCACTGGTAATGCACACTACTCTTACTTACCATAACCCTACCTACACCACAGTCACATACAGGGTAACACAGCACAACATATGGCAATGTAGTATGTGTTGATCGCAATACCTCACACATCTGTCTCTGGCCTCATACCAAGGACACACACTACCATGACAAACAGACAGTCATGGTGAGCAATCACACCAGTACATAACATGCACCCAGTCACTGGCACACTCATTCCACCTCACATATTTGGTTTGCAATGGGTTCATGGGTGTGCATTGTGTCTTAGGTAGGTAGTATGCTATTGGCCCTGGGCCTACAGCAGCATACTGTTATGCTACCCTGCCCCTTGTGACACATGTGATATGATCGTACCTGCTCCTGTCAAACAGTTACACAGGGTGACTCATATGGCATATTACCTATCTGCATAACATTCAGCAGGGGTATGTCTGACATCTACTCATGGGGAGCCTTGTTTCTTAATTCTGTGTGGTTTACTCCAGGGTATGTCTTATCTGTGGGTAGGGACCGGTACCTCCACCATGTGCTCTATACTGCAGTGACAAGGATGACAGACATAGGTAATTTGGGTTGTGGATGTTGGAGGTGTTACCATGGTTGTTGGACAACTGTCATGGGTGTGACCTAACTATGTATATCCAGCAGTGGTAACCTCTATGTAGGTAGTCTGGGTGCGCTCTGTGGTCTTGTCAGTCACTCTGCATAGGTATGTGTTTGAGTGCATTGACACAGTTACTTACGTATGTCTGTGTCCTTCTCCATATCTGTAGCTGTCCTGGGAGGTACATACCATGTAGGACATTGTGGGGTGTAGAGGGGTACAGTGACCTACATGTCCATAGCTGACACACCATGTCTGCTGACACATTCCATGTACAGGTATTACAGGACTAGTGTGCCACTGTGTATATCAATGGGGTGCCTATTGTACACTTGTTGCCCCTGTTCCCCCCCGACACATGCAGTGGTGGGCAGGCATGCACATATGTGGTGGTTACTGGTGTCAGTGTTTTGGAATGGGATATGGTACTCCAGTATCCACACTGGTGTTCACGCTATGTCGTTGTCACCAGGCACCTGTTGCAATACATCTGCACACATGTGCCTCACTCAGTATAGATATATATATATATATATATATATATATATATATATATATATATATAGATAGATATAGATATATACATATAGATGTGGAGAGAGAGAGAGAGAGACAGAGGGAGAGAGAGAGTGAGAGGGGGTGGGACAGAGAGAGATAGTCATATACAGAAATATCTGTTGACAGTCAGATCTGTCTGTATATGTATACAGGAGGGTGGCTTAATGGCTAAGGTGTTTGCCTTACAAACACAAGGTGCAGGGTTTGAATCTCACAAGGGATAATTGGCTAGGCTTAAAATGGCTTGCAAGGGCAGTTAGCTTAGTACTAAACTATGAACTAAACTATGAACCTATGTATCTATATATATCTATATATGTATGTGTGTATTACATATATCTGGACGTACATATTCTATCAATCTCGATGTCTGTGCAGTAACTGAAACCTGGTTCAAGGCTCCTGAGAGCATACCAGCGGTACCGGGCTATACCTCGTATCATGCTTTTTGATCCCAAAACTCGGGCCAAAACAAAAAGGGAGGGGGAGTGTCCATATTCATCAATGACACACACACCTCCAGGTTAAAGGCAACACATGAAGCATCAGAGAGCATCCAGGTGCAACTAACCGTAGGCAAAACTGCTAAACAACTGGTAGCATGTTACAGACCACCCTCCCAATCTCAGGAACCCCATTCAGCCTTCCTGAAGACATTGGAGGATATGAATGTCCCACCAAACACCATCATATTGGGAGACTTCAACTACCCTAACATAGACTGGGTGCATTATTCTAGCCCAAACATCCTAGCCCAAAGGTTCCTGAAATTCATAAATTCAAATGCAATGGAACAGCTAGTCACCTCTCCCAAAAGGGGAGATAATATACTAGACCTGATCATCACAAACATGGGGACAATGTGCTATACACCGGAAGTATACCCCTCACTAGTCACATCTGACCACAAACTAATCACCTTGGATATACATATCCCACCTCCACCCACAACACAAAAGACTACAGTGAGAAACCTCTCAAAAGCCGACTTTACACTTCTTAAAACTGAGTTGGTATCCTTTAAGCCCACTGGGCCAGTGGACACCACATCCCACAATGCAGAATCCTTCACAAATGCTTTCTACGGACATCTCCAAGAATGCAGGGATCATGCAATCCCAAATAAAACCAAGACCCTCCCCACCAAGGGCAGGCGTCCTGTCTGGTGGACCCCAGCCATGAACAAATTGTATAACAAAAGAAGGAAGCTACTGCACGACAGAGCAAAATCCCATAAAGAGAAGGCATCTCTGATCAGCACTAGTAGAAAGCTACGTTCTCTCATAAAAACATGCAAGGCCAACTTTGAGAGGAAAATCTCTATGGACACTAAAGATAACCACAAGGCCGCCTTCTGCTATTTTAGAAACCTGGGCGGAAACCCTCAGATATGTTCAGAGTTAGTTCACAGTGACATAAACTACACTGAACACACAGATACTGCCAACATTCTGGCAGACAGGTTCAGTGCAAATGTCTCCCCTCCATCACCCCCAAAAGAAGAATTACTTATCCCAGCTGAATGTAACCTCCCTGTCATCTCAGATGTCCAGCTGAGAACCGCCCTCAGCAAAGCTATAAACACAGCATCAATGGGACCCGACGGTACCCCGGGTTGCGTGCTACGTGAACTCCAAGAGGAGCTAAACCCGCACATAAAATGCTATTTAACCGTAGCCTTACTACAGGATATGTACCTGAACACTGGCATACAGCAACAGTAGTCCCACTCCACAAAGGAGGCACCTCTACAGACCCTGGTAACTACCGCCCCATAAGCTTAACCAGCCTGGTCTGCAAAGCTATGGAAAGACTCATTATGGAACTCATACACAGAGACATTGGGGACTTACAGACACTTGATCCCACCCAGTTCGGCTTTGTAAAGGGCAGATCCTGCCTTTTGAACCTGGTTGACTTTTTCAAAACAGTCACTAGAGCCATTGACAAGGGCACAGCAGTCCATACAGCCTACCTGGACTTGGCTAAAGCATTCGACACAATACCCCCACTCTGGCATCATAGACAAGCTCAACAGCTTAAATGTAAATCCATATGTCACAAGATGGGTTGCAAACAGGCTAAAGGATAGAAACCACAAAGTCAAATTTGCTGGTGCCGTGTCAGACTGAGAGCCAGTCACAAGTGGTGTCCCACAGGGCTCTGTCCTGGGACCCCTCATGTTTGGCATTTATTTCTCAGATGTGGAAGCAAACATGGGAGGGTAGTGGCTGACAAAGTTCAAAGATGACTGCATACTAGGCGCCATAGTCGTTATACCAGCTGACACATACATCCTACAGAAAGGCCTCACTGAAACGGACAACTGGTGCCGGAGTCATGGCCTTAAACTGAATGCAAAATAATGTATAGTCATCCCCTTTGGGAAAAACAAAGTACCCACATATTATCACATAGACAGTAACCCACTGAGTACAGACAAAGTAATCAGAGACCTGGGGACACAAATCGATACTGACCTCTCAATTGACACCCACGTTGCCAAAGTGGTTGGAAAGACTTCCTACCTTGCCCACCTTATCATGAAGGGATTCACATCCAGATCAAAGGAGGTCATTGTACCCCTATACTCCTCCCTTATCAGGCCCATGAATGTGTACTATGCCTCATTTGGTATGTACCTCACCTGGCACTTGCAACAGCTAGGGAGACCCCATAAGTACCTCACCAAGAGGATTAAGGGTCTCCAACAAATGTCATATGCTGCCAGACTAAAGAAACTCCAGCTCTATTCCGTAGCATACCGCCTACATAGAGGTGATCTGTGCCTGACGTACAAGGCCATGTCCAATCAGGAATTGATGGACATGTTCCACCTCATAAAATCCAAATCCATCAGAACCACAAGAGCTAAAGATTTAAACCTCAGCACAAGTATAAATAGGACATGCTGTAGGGACAGATTCATAACTCAGAGGATTCCCATACTCTGGAACAGAATCCCAGCTCATGTTAGGCAGAGCCCCTCACTGACTCTCTTCATGTGAATTCTTGACGAGTGGATGGGAGATCATAGGTTTACCCTAGGGGTCATCTCCGTGTCACTACTAGACAGAGGCACAGTAAACTAATTCTATTATGTAAGGGGGTCTTCACTGTGTCACTACTAGACAGAGGCACAGTTTTCTACATCTATTCTGTACACTGTATGCAGATAGCCTAGTATTAAACTATGACACTGTGAAACTATATATGTCTATGTATTTCTACATCCCTCTCTATGTATACATATATGCATATTATATATATATATATATATATATATATATATATATATATATATATATATATATATATATATATACACACACACACACACACATACATACATATCTCAATATACATACGTATACACATGATATATATATATATATATATATATATATATATTTTTTTAGTTCCACATATGTATACACACAGTAACATACTGATGAACATCCATTACTGTACAACCTACTTGCACATTGCACTACAACCTACATTGCTATGTGCACATAGCTACCTTCACATACATATGTATGTAGAGCCTTCAGTGACAGTTGCAGTATGTCCCCGGCCTTATGCACATCTTCATATACATAGATACAGACCAATAACACATATGGAGGGTTCACAGTATATAGACTATTATATTAGTACTTTACATTACCTGTGTTTGTTGTCGCTGTTTGCGTAGGCTTTCAGTTACTTGGCCTGCTGTCAACTTGTTTGTTTTGTTGTAACTTATTTTTAATTTTTTTTTATTTCTTTCTTTCTCTCTCTCTCTCTGTCTCTACCTCCAGAGGGTGCAATGAAAGTATTGCATGTGTGGACTGGGAGTACAGGATGCTTTTGTAGGTATCTGCACATGTCCATGTGATGGCCTCTGCACCAATTGTTAGCCAGCATTTACTAATTGCATGCAGCCTGTTGTGTAGTGATTGCAGTTCTCACTGTGATTTCAGGACAGTGCTATAAAAAGGTCTGTTAGGTAGGCGTAGCCCTTTCAAATTATCAGGGTGGGGACCATGCTGGTTTGCTGTGGACACTGTTCTGTGAGTGTAAGGGTTGGTATGTCTCTCATATTTCAGGCTGTGTTGTAGACACTGCAATGCATGTTGTACTGTAAGCTGAGTATTCCTTCCTCCAGTTTCCTCTTCTCCGTGTGTATGTAAACTGACACCTACGACTAGTAATACTGTGTATATGGGTGTGTGCGCTTTCCTGTGGGAATTGTGGTGTAACTGGTATATAACAGTGGCTCTTGCAATCTGTTGCTATGGCTTCAATATTTGCCCTTAACATTCACTCCTTGTATGCCTGCTAGGTGTCTTTCCTGTAATGTGTTGCTATGGCTTTCCTATTTTCCATTTACATTCACAGCTTGTAATGTTTGCTATATCTGTTTGGGCAGCAATTCCCTATGTGTTTGTTGTGGTAGGGTGTTACTGCATGCAGTGTGGTCTGGCCATGGTGTGGGCCTTGACACTTACAAGGGTATTTGATCATGCTGCTGAGCAGGCCTCAGATACTCTCAGGTGTATCTTTTATCAGCCTCATGGAATGGTACATATCAGTGGGATACTCCAATGAAATATTCTAATATTCTGCAGATGTGACTGTGGGTTATTTCGAGCATATGTATTACTACGCCATTTGTGACGTGCAAGTGGTGCATACTTTCAGTAATTCATAGTTACCATTGCATGTGTTGTAACACCTTCCTGCCTACTGTTAGTACATTTCACAGGGTGTCAGTGGGGCACAGTTGACATTTGTTTTCACATCAGGGACATCCCTGTAACTCAGTCACAGTTGCTATGTCTGGGCTCTTAACTATTCAACTATGGCAGTGTTTATCCTGCTCTGAGTATGTGTCTGGCTTGCCAGATGCTACTGTGACATTATTACCTACTAGCTATCAACTAGCATGGCTGTTTCTCTTCACACAGTACTATTTTACAAATCCACTAGATTTGACAGTAAATATACATGACATGCTTTGTGTACTAGACATGCTATATTCCCTTTACATTAATTTCTACTATTTCATGATATATTTCTTTCAGCACAATGTTCTTGTATAGCAGTCATGGCTTAGTGGTAAATCATGCAGACTAGTGTTTCCAAGGTCCTGGGTTCGAGACTGACAGAGGTATTTTATTTTGCTGCTGAGCAAACTACAGGCCTTGTCATTCAGAGTGACTAAGGCACTTTTAAGCAGTTGTAAGCGGGTTAGCACTGGTTTGTGCGGAGCTCAAGCATGCACACTGCCGCTTAGCTTCGCGCACACACGCTTAGCTAAGCACACAGAAGCGCACGCCCGCTTACTACTGCTTAAAAGTGCTTACTCTCGCGCACACCCGCGCTATTTTCTTTTAAAGAAAAGAAAATGGGGAGATAGGAAAGTGGTGAAAAAGGGGGGCACAAAGAGGGTAGGACAGTAGGAAAACAAGCTCGGGTTTTGCAGGAGGGATGTAGGAAAGGCCCATAGCTGTCCATTTCTTCATCAGCAACAGCTGTGCATATGTTTGTAATTTGGTGTGAAATCTGAAACCTTCCACCCCTGAGAAAGGTGTGAGGACAACAATATTTGTTGTACAGCCAGTTGTAATTGCCAGTTTACATGTCCAGCAGACATGCATGCAAAATGGGCAGCTATGTATGGGCCGTAATTTTTTTATGGGTACAGAGTGCCTTTTTTTTTCTTTTTTTCAGGTGAGAGTGGTATGTCAGGTACAGGAAGTCGGTATAGCTGGGGAGGTAGGTAGAGGAGGTTAACAGACAAGACAAGCAAGATGCATACAGGGGTGGTGTATGACACGTGGGGGGGATACACAATTGACGGGGACGGATGTTTGGATATCTCGAGCCCATGAGCCCACAGATGGCAACAGTGGAACTGAGATCCCACCCATGGGCAGTTGCCACTGTGCCTTCACTGCCCAGGACGGGGCTGTGCTGGGGGCTGTGTAGGACGGGCAGCAGGCACCCCCGTGAGTTGTGCCACCCGTGCCTCAAGCTGGCGTAGGGGCCCAAACACAGCATGCCTGATCTCCCTACGCACCACAGTCCGGACACTACGGAGGGTGAGTGGATGTTCTCCTCCGGCCACGCTTGCAGAGGGGGACGAGCCCCATCCCCTGCAGCGGTTCCACCTGCAGGTGGCACAGGGCCACCGGAGGAGGGTCCGGCCAGAACACTACTGCCAGGTGCACTTGTCAGCTCAGGTGGGAGAGGTGGGTCCGCTGAAACCCGCCTTCCCTGTCGTCCTATGTTTTGCATTATTTTATGACAGCTTGGGCTAGTAACGTACAATACCATTCACAATTAGTTGTAACAGCATGCATTAGTATTCCCATTCACCAAACACCCATAAATTCAAGCCATTGAACGCATAACACATGCATAATTTAAACAACAATACACAATCCAACAACATGCAGGGTTGACTGATGGCAACAGGCCATCAGATTTGGATGTATGAACAGGGCACATGCATCAACGTACATGCAAATATGTATGAACCAACAGGACAAATGTCCAGGGGAGTTAATTGTAAAGACACATACCCATTTCATGTGGAATGGATTATTTGTGGTTATAGGGTAGGGTGAAGAAATATTTCATTAACAACTTCAAATACCTATACATATGCTGTACATTTCTACTATCTGCAGATATATACACACTACAGGTCTGACTACAGTTTCCTATGTGTAAACTTATGCATGTTGGTGATGGGAATGTTACTGCTACATTGATATACATTTCATTTTTATTCATACACATTCATATCTGGCTCTGTTCAGCTACAGCATTCTGCTACATTTATATGGCTCTAGACAACTGTGGATGTTTGGTATTTCATACAACCATACTATCTGCATACTGCAAACTTACAGCAACATATCCAAATTGTGGGACACACATTCCAGCTTCAGTACTTTATTCCACACATTTCGCTGTTTGGTTGTGCCTGTCACATTCATTTCATTCTGTACTGACTGCAGTATACTTTATTCAAGAGTTATTACAACTTTATTGG
Organism: Protopterus annectens; assembly: GCF_019279795.1. NCBI lineage: Eukaryota > Metazoa > Chordata > Ceratodontiformes > Protopteridae > Protopterus > Protopterus annectens. The sequence goes on from NC_056739.1 coordinate 721,221,803, forward strand.
TGGATTCATACCTCTTTCTCACACTCTCACTTGTTTTATTTTTACAATTCAGGATGGTACTTAATTCTAGGCTTTATTGACATGTTTTACTTGGTTACAACAATCCTTTCCAACAGTCTCACTTGTGTCATGTTTCAGAATTTAAATGGGGATATATTTCACACATGTGTTTTACTCAGCTTGTGTAGCTGTAATTTACAGCCTGCTGCAGGTTATGTACTATTATATTACAAGTGGAACATCTTTATTTCAGACTTGTTTCATTTTTATTTTTGGATTACAGGCTGCATCACACTTATGTAATCACACAGTACTAGCAGAATCTCTCTTACACTGTTACTTGCACTTTATATTAATAGGTGACTACACTGCACTCTTTTGCAAGCTGTCATACTTATATTTTTTAACAGTTACAGGGAGAGAATTACTAACCTGCCTGGTGGCGCAACCGCACAAGCCTATCGGCATAGGCTCGACGATTCGCCGAACGGACACCTGCAGCTGTAATATAAATTAAGTAATATTGGAATACACATCTCCATAATATCAGCTAGGTTAACTTTATACATAAATAATTACATGTAACTTACTCAGTAGTGGGGCGTTGGGCATTTGCCAGGCCTCCTGGATCCAACGGTTCAGTTGGTCCTGCTTCCGTCTCTTCAGGTCCGCATGGTGGTGATGGACCTGTTCACCAGTCCTTGGTATTCCTGTAGCACTGGTGAGATCATGTGCCAACCGGTCCCACGCCTCAGCCTTGTATGCTCCCCACAGGACCTGGCCCTGCATGAGTTGGGCCTCATGATCATGGACGAGGAGCCAAACCATATATTTGGACTCCTCAACACCCCACCTCTGTGCTCGGAAGCAACTATCCTCTCCTACACCTGCCATCCTGACTGCAAATCGGTTCCACAATCAGTTATGCTGTGTATTCCCGCCTATGGGGCTTATATATGCCGTTTTTCCCGCACTTATCTGTGATTGGCCATTTTGGAAATGTATCAGCTTCACAAAACCTGCTTTGTCATGCTTCTCTTTCCATTCATTCCTATATATATGCTACTACTGCATTTCTAAGAGCAACTGTCATGGCTTAGTGGTTCAGTACTTTGACTATGGTGCATGGCATCCTGAGTTCGAGCCTGGCCATTGCTTTTTTTATTTTATGACTGTCTACACAGGCTAGGAGGTGTGTCTGTGTAAAGGCAGTTTTGATACAGCTTGCTCAACGTTGCCCGCCGGTTAGCTTGTTGGCGCGGTGCGCAGCTCCGCGCAAACGAGTTACGCTGGTTTACGTGTCGTTTGGCTGTCAGCACGCATATTAAGCTCAGCTCAGCTACAGGCACACAGTTTCAGCGTGTTAAAATGCTGCTCAACCCCGGCACTCATTTTACACCTGTTAAACCACTGCTCACCTACGGGCAGATATACTCAGCTTGTTAGACTGTAGCTCTGCTATACGCACTTCTGACATTTGTTTTTTTTTATTATCACAAAAATAAAACTTGATGTTGTGGGGGCTCGAACCATGACTGCCTGCTCTTCAGCCGATGTCTCTACCGCTACGCTATTGCTTCTTGGCTTACTTTGCATATTTAGATCTTATATGCTTTTCCACTGACTGCTAACTGTGGCTAAGCAACGGGCACGCCCACGCAAACATATTAATTTTTACATTTAACATGTTCATTTTTACATTTTATGTTTATAGTCTGTGGGGGCATGTGTTGTGTTTATTAACATTTACGCGGACTCTGTCGTGGGGGTTTACTTTCGGGACTGTTACTCTTCTGGGGGCGTGTCCGTTTGCAGGGCTCGCCCTACGGACACGCCCCCTACTTTCCTACACAGACCGTGTTAGCCTTGGGTGTGAGTCAGCATGCCCTCATGAATATGCATGGCATGCTGACGTCACACTGTTTAACTGCAGCCTCCGTGTAAGACTTGTAACTCTTACACGGAGGCTTCATGAATCCTGCCTTTAGATTTTCAAACCATCTAACCAATGCTGTTAAAACCTAACAACTATACAGTTAAGAATCAAACCAATACTACCAAACTGCAGCCACATTTCTTAACTTTTCCACAGCCTTTCATGTTGTCAATTACTCTATACTACTAAACGGAAAAAGACACAAACCATGGGTTACAGCCTAATGATCACTAAATTGACTATGACCTACCTGAAAAACCCCAGCAAAGTTCATATGGGGGTGAATGACTTGAGACATACCTCACTGGACTATATGAAGAGAGACATGGCTGAGCTCTCAGATTATGTGTCACAGGCAAATATAAGCCTAGCCTTAAGCAGCATTCTACCTTCTCCAAGGATGATGCCACAATACAAACAAAAAAAAATGACTGAAATTAACAATTGGCTTAGATTCTGGTGTCAGTCCAAAGGGATCCAATATTTGTCAGCTTAGGAAAACATGTTAGAGAGGCCACGCTGCTTTGTCAGAGATGGTTTGCACCTGTCTCCTGTAGGCCTTCAGAAAATGACAAACACATTAGCCACCCATATTGTGCCTTTTTTAGGCAGTGTCAAAATAACCAACCTCCCAGCATAACAAAATCCTCTCTAGATAAACTCAAGGGACTGCTGCTTAATGCTAGGGGTCTAAACAAGAAACTGCACTCCTGGAAGAACTCCTCACTTTAGAAGATGCTGACATCTGTGCAGTCACCGAGACATGTTTCAAAGGTGTAGAAAGCACCCTGGCTGTGTAGGGCTACAATACCTCCCATACGTTCAGACCACAAACTGAGTATGAAAGAACCAAAGGAGGAGGTGCATCCATCATCATTATGGATAAGTACACATCGAGACTGGTCAAACAGCATGACTCTCTTGATAAGCTCCATGTCCAATTAACTATAGGCAAAGCCCCCTACCACATCATAGCTAGCTATAGGTCCCCCACCATGAAACAGGAAAACCATACCGCATTCCTGGACTTATTAGAGTCACTTGCCATACCTTAGTCATGGGTGACTAATTATCCTGAGAAACATACATTCCAAGAACCTCTGTGCACTTTGTCAATGCAAATGCTCTGGAAGAGTTAGTCAGTATACCAACACGCTCAAATGTCCTGGACACAGTACTCACTAACATGGGAGAGCATTGCACCCCACCCCCCGTGATGTCCTCAGTGGTAAGATTGGACCATATATCAGTCTCTTTCAATGTAATTATAACAACAGATACCTCATCAAGCTCAAAAATGGTTAAGAATTTTTCGAAGACAAGTTCCTCCTTAAGTGATGGTATAAGATGTTTCAAAGCACACCCCCCCCCCCCCCAATGCAGATAATATGCATTCCTACGCAGAGGTCTACACCAATGCCTGGTACAGTTTAAACAGTTGTATAGAATCCACTGTATTTGACCAGATTAAAACCAGGTCTTGCCAAAAAAGCAAGCCACCCTGGTGGACCCCTAGTATAAACAGGCTGAACAACAAGAGAAAGAAACCAATGTCCAAGAACAAGAGGGAACTGGCTCAGAAAAGAAAGAAAATATTTCTCTAGCTTAAATAAACACATTAGAGATCTTGTCAAGTCCTCCAAAGCTAATTACAAGGCAAAAAGAACCTCCCTAGCTAAGGACAATCACAAGGCATTATTTAACTATGTCCAAACTCTAAAAGGGAATACCCAACTATGTACTGAACTGGCTGTGGATGAAGCCACCCATACTTAACTGGACGTAAGAGCTAACCTGCTAGCAGTTAGATTTGGAGCAAAATTCACCCACCTGTTCCCTCCAATCATCCCTCAAAGTATAGCTGCCACCATTCCTTGGCATATTATCTCAAGACAGTAGGTCATCTTAGCACTCTGCAAGGCCAAAAACACAGCATCAAAGGGACCAGACAACATCCCAGATTGCCTTTTATACAACTTAAAACATGACCTAGCAGATCCACTTGGATCCCTGTTTAACCACAGCCAGTGAAGTAGCTATGCTCCAGCGAGCAATAATCTCTCTACACAAAGTGGGGACAATCAACAGACTCTGGGAGTTCTAGGCCCATAAGCTTAACTAGCCTCATCTTCAAGGTCATGAAAAGAATCATTATAGACCTTATTAACAAGGACATAGGTAATCTCCAAATTCTGGACCCAACCCAGTTTGGATTTATTAAAGCTAGATCATGCCTGTTAAACATGATTGACTTCTTTGAGAATGCCACCAAGGCCCTGGACGAGGGAAAGGCAATGCATACAGCCTATCTTGTCCTAGCCAAGGTACCTGACACAATACCCACTCAGGTATTACAAAGAAACTCTTAAAAATAGAAATTAACCCCTACATTACCAGATGGGTAGATGAATGACTCACCAACAGGACACATACTGTAAAAGTGGGTGACTTCACCTTTGGCAAAAGACCAGTCACCGGTGGTGTACCACAGTGCTCTTTGCTGGGCCCCTTAGTGTTCAGAATTTATTTCTCAGAAGTTCAAGCAAACTTGGATGGCCTATGTCTGATCAAGTTTGTTGACGATTGGAAAATGGGAGCAATTATTGAGTATCCCAATGATGTTAATATACTGCACACAAGGTTAACACATACAAATTATTACTGCCAAAGTTGTGGATTAAAGTTAAATGCAAAAAAATGCATTATTATTCCCTTTGGGAAAGCTGACATCCCTGCTAATTACATTATAGACAGCCCCCCCCCCCACAAGTGTAGACCTAGTGGTACATGATCTGGGTACTCAGGTTGATAGCAACCTGAACTTTGGCTACCATGTATCCACAGTAGTAAAGAAATCCTTTTGTGTGGCACATCTTATAAGTAAAGGCATCACATTTAGATCTAAGGATGTTATAATTCCATTATACTCGGCCCTCATCAGACCAATAATTGATTACAATGCTCCCTTTTGCATTACGTCATCAGACACCTGCAACAATGGGAAAGACCACAGAGGTTTCTCATCAAGAAATTACAGGGTATACAAAAATAGAAGTTATGTTCTTACCATAACGTTCCATGTTAGTTGTCTTCTTCTCGCCTTCTTCTTGCTGGATGGTTTCGGAGCTGACCTCGGCTCCGACTCGGCCACTCTAAAAGCTCGAGAGTTGGTTCCACCGGCTCGAGGCTCCCCTTATATCCCACAATGCTAGGCGAGAGTTACCTCAGATCTCGTTTGTAAGCTAACCCCAGCTTATAATAGTAACAAAATGACTATAAACAGAGTCCACCTCTAACAACAGGGAGAAAGAAGGGTGACCTACATCCTGATTCAGGAAATATGCAAAGCAGCATATGCCTAAGAACAGAGGTGGTAGAAAGAGAGGTCACAATCACAACTCCTCTAGGTCTGTCCAGGCCAGGGGGAAGGAGGGTGGGACGCAAGAAGAAGGCGAGAAGAAGACAACTAACATGGAACGTTATGGTAAGAACATAACTTCTATATGTTAAGTTGTCTATCTCGCCTTCATTCTTGCTGGATGGGACCGCGTCCCTAGCACCTTGTCCCGTGTGGCCTAACGGAACAGACTCCTGAGAACAGTGGAACCAAAGTTAGCTCTATGCCTAGAAGCTAAATCCAACTTATAATGAGAAATAAAAGTGTGAGGAGTAGCCGCTGCACAAATGGTGTCAATAGGCAGTCTGTCTTGGAAGGCTAAGGAAGTAGCCAAAGCTCTGGTAGAATGGGCCTTAGGTTTATTAGGCAGCTTTTGGTGTCTAATCTCATAAACAAGGGTAATCAGAGATGTAAGCCATCTAGATAATGATACCTTTGAAACTGAACGTCCCTTTCTGCCTTCTGCATAGGAGATAAACAGTTGGTCAGATTTTCTGAATTGTTTTGTTCTATCCAAATAGTACCTCAACTGACGATGAACATCTAGCCAGTGTAATTTTTGTTCAGACCTATTGGAATATTCTGGAAAAAAGACAGGGAGGTCAATGCTTTGATTTAGATTTGACGAGACTACCTTAGGCAAAAGGACGGGTTGGTTCGAAGGATACCCTGTCCTTATGGAACAATAGATAAGGAGGTCGACAGCTGAGTGCATGAAGTTCTGAGACTCTTCTAGCTGAAGTAATAGCTACCAGAAAGAGAGTCTTCCATGATAGCAATTTTAATGAACAGGAGGCTGCAGGTTCGAAACGGGGAAGAATCAAAGAAGTAAGAACTAAATTTAGGTCCCAAGGTGAAGGAGGATTTCTTATAGGAGGTCTGAGAAGAAAAACTCCTTTCAAAAAGGCTTTGCAAAGCTTGTGGGACATTAAAGCAGACTCAGAAATACCCACATGAAAGTTAGAGATAGCTGCCAATTGAACTTTAAGAGTAGAAGGGGATGAACCTGCATGGAAGAGTTCAGCTAGAAAATCAAGGACTATTTGGATGGAAGCAGTGAAAGGATCTATGTCTCTTCCTTGAGCCCAATATGTGAAGTGTTTCCACTTACTCAAATAAATCTTCCTAGTGGAAGATTTATGTGAAGCTATCAAAATATCTCGAACAGAGTGAGATAATTGAGGAAGCCTGGCTAAGGTTGGAACTGGAGGAACCAAGCAGTGAGGTTCAGAGAGGGGAGGGAGCGATGTAACTGACCCGATTGATGGATCAAAAGATCTGGAACTAGGTCCAGATGCCAAGGTCGCTCCAGTAGAAATTGATGTAGAAAGGGGAACCACACCTGTCGAGGCCAGTAAGGAGCAATGAGGATCAACGAGGCCTTCTGAGCGATAGCTTTCTGTATCACTTGAGAGATTAGTGGGAAGGAGGAAATGCATACAGAAGTCCCTGGGCCAAACTTGGACTAGAGCGCCTCTGCTGGGTTGGCCTGGTAAAGGGAATAGAGTGAAATAATCTCTGCACTTGCTGTTTTGGGGAGTAGCAAAAAGATCGCAGCAAGGCTGACCCCACTTGAGAAAAATCTCTCTCACAACAGAGTCTTTCAGAGACCACTGTGAGGCATGAGGATAGCTCTGCTCAATTTGTCCGCGATTTGATTGGACTTCCGGGATGTCGTTGCTATCAGAAACCGCTGAGAAGAAATTGCCCATTGCCACAATCTGAGTGCTTCTCGACACAGGTAGGACCTGGTTCCGCCTTGTTTGTTGATGTACCACACTACAGACATATTGTCTGTCTGGATTGCAATCGTTCCCAAGGGGAGAGAGTCTTGAAGGGCTTGCAACGCTAAAAGCACTGCTCTCATCTCTAGAACATTTATGTGCAAGTGGCATTCGTCTGGTTGCCATGTGCCCTGGACCGTCCTGCCCTGATAATGCCCCCCCCCCACCCGATCAGGGAGGCGTCCGTTGTCAGAGTAGCAACCGGAGGGGGGGGAACAAAGGGTCTTCCCAACCAGAGTTGAGGGGAAGACATCCACCACTTGAGATGATTTCTGCACGTCTGCGTGATCATAATGGTGTGGGACATTGGAAGTTGCGGGTATGACCATTGTGTAAAGAGCATCCATTGAAGGATTCGCATGTGGAATCTGGCTAATGGAAGCAGAGGTATGGCAGCCGCCATAATTCCCAACACTTTCAGAACTAACCTGGCTTTGATTCTGTTGTTGTTGAAAAGGAGTGAGACCAGTCTGTGTATGTCTGTTATTCTCTGATCTGTTAGCCTCGCAGACATGTCTACTGTGTCTAGATTTGCGCCTATGAAGGTAATAGTACGACAAGGCGACAAAAATAGAAGTTATGTCCTTACCATAACGTTCCATGTGGAGTGTTCATCTCGCCTTTGTTCTTACACATGGGTTCGGAGCCGATCCTCGGCTCCGCCTCTTGCAAGCTCTGCATCGAGAAGAAGCTCGAGACAATCTAATACCCACAATCCCCCTCTGCCTTTACCTCAGATCTAGTTTGCAAGCAAACCAATCTACAGAGAGAGCACACTCATGCTTACATCACATATGCACAGAAAGAATCTATACATAACTATATATATATAAGCCAAATAGACATATATATAAATATATATGCCAACTATGTACACAACATTGCAACAGCAGCAGAATGCTCCTGGCCAGGCATCAAAGAACGTTCTTCCTAAGGGTGGGAGGGTGGGACTGTAAGAACAGAGGCGAGATGAACACTCCACATGGAACGTTATGGTAAGGACATAACTTCTATATGTGATAGTGTTCAATCTCGCTTGTTCTTACACATGGGTAGCGCCTAGCTCCTTGTTCCTGAGGAACTCACGGAGGACGTTCTTGAGCACAGTGGAACCAAAGGTTGCCCTGTCCCTAGAAACCTTGTCTACCTTATAATGAGAAATGAATGTATGTGGCTTAGACCAAGTAGCAGCCGCACAAATAGCGTCCAGTGGTAGGCGGGCTGCATGAGCCAAAGATGTAGACACTGACCTTGTGGAATGTCCTTTGGGTTTGTGCAAAAGGGTTTGATTTGAAGAATCGTAGACATAGATTATACAATCCGTTAACCATTTAGAAAGAGTTCTTTGGTAACTGCAAGTCCTTTCCTGCTATCAGCAAAAGCCACAAAGAGTTGATCAGTTTTTCTGTGATCTTTGTTCTATCCAAGTAAAATCTTAGCTGTCTGTGAACATCTAATTTGTGTAACATATACTCCATTTTGTTGGAGTGGTTTTTGAAGAAAGTGGGTAATTCAATGGACTGATTAATATTGTTAATAGAACACACTTTAGGGAGGAAGGATGAATTGGTTCAAGAGAAACTCTGTCAGAGTGAAAGATCAAATAAGGGTGCTTGATGGAAAGAGCCTGAAGTTCAGATACTCGCCTAGCGGAAGTAATGGCTACCAAAAGAGAGTCTTCCAGGACAAAAATTTTAATGGGCAAGAAGAGGCAGGTTCAAAGGGGGGCAACATTAATTTAGATAACAACAAGTTTAGACTCCAAGGTGACGAGGAGATCTGACCGTGGTCTAATATGAAAACCCTTTTAAAAAGGCTTTACAAAGTCTGTGAACCATAACAGGAGCTCCACATTCTTCCACATGGAAATTTGAAATGGCAGCCAATTGAACTCTTAGTGTAGCAGGAGAAGCACCCTGATGGAATAAGTCCGTTAAAAACTCTAATATCTTATTCAAAGGAGCTATAAAAGGATCCACATGGTGTGTATTCCCTCAGAATACAAATCGCTTCCATTTGCTAGCATATGTTTTAGTAGTGGAAGCTTTATGGGAAGCCACCAATATATTCTGGACTGCTGGTGACAAAAGATCAGACCTGGCTAAGTTGGGAATTGGAGCAGCCAAGCTGCTAGATGGAGGGACAGGAGCGCGGGATGGGGAACCCCTGACGAGTGAGTCAATAGATCTGGCTCTGGGTCCAGGATCCAGGGTCCCCAATGCAGTGTATCTTCAGGAAGGGAAACCAAATTTGACGAGGCCAGAATGGGGCAATGAGGATTATTGTCCTGTGTAGGTTCCTGGCTTTCTGGAGAAACTTTGATATCAGAGGAAATGGAGGAAATGCGTACAGGAGTCCCGGGGCCAATCGTGAACCAGTGCCCCTGGGGACTTCCCTGGAGGGGTAATAGGGCAAAGTAGCTCCTGCATTTGGCTCATTGGAGACGCAAACAGATCGCAGGAAGGCTGGCCCCACTTGCGAAAAATCCTTTTCGCTACTGATTGTTTTAGGGACCACTCGTGCGGTAACAGAATTGCTCTGCTGAGCCTGTCGGCTATGACGTTGGATGACCCCGGATGTGCGTTGCTATTAGAAAGCGACCCGTGGACTCCGCCCACTGCCAGATTCTCATGGCCTCTCTGCATAGCTGATAGGATTTGGTTCCCCCTTGCTTGTTTATGTACCAGACTACAGACATGTTGTCCGTCTGAACTGCAATAGTTCCCAGAGGAAGAAGGGGAGCAAAGTGTTGCAACGCTAGAAACACTGCCCTCAACTCTAGAACATTGATGTGCAGATTGTACTCCAAATTGGTCCATTCGCCTTGGACTGTCTGTCCCTGAAAGATGCCCCCCCACCCTATCAGGGAAGCGTCTGTGGTCACCGTAACTGTGGGCGGTAGCACAAACGGTCTCCCCTTGGAAAGGTTGCACGCTTGAAGCCACCAGTTTAGATCTGTTTTGCATGTCTTTGTTATAAGAATCTCGTGTGTTAGAGGTAGTTGTTGAAGCGACCATTGTGCAAACAGCAGCCATTGTAGGACTCTCATGTGCAGCCTTCCCAAGGGAATTGCAATAAGGGAGGCTGACATGAGGCCCAACACCTTCAGTACTAGTTTTGCAGGAGATTTCCTTGACAAGAGTAGAAGACGTATATGAGTCTGAAGTGATAATATCCTTTCTGGGGGAAGCCTCAGAATCAACTGACGTGTGTTTAATTCTGCTCCTATGAACAAGATATTTTGTGATGGCTGAAGTAAGGATTTTCGAAGTTTACGGAAATCCCTAGGTGAACACACAGTTGAAGAGCAAAGTCTCTGGCCTGTAATAGTTGACGCTGGGTGGTGGCAGAAAGGAGCCAGTCGTCCAGATACGGAAACACCTGGAATCCTTGGCGCCTCAAGTGAGACGCTACCACTGCCATGCATTTGGTGAAGACCCTGGAGGCTGAGGTCAGACCAAAGGGCAGGGCTCGAATTGAAAGTGACTGGCCCCAGCCGAAGCGCAGATGATCTCTGGATGCCCTGGCCATTTTGATGTGGTAGTATGCATCTTCTAGATCTATTGAGCACATCCTGTCGCCCTTCTGTAAGAATGGAAGGATCGATTGAAGCGTGACCATTCGGAACTTTTCCTTCCTGACGAAGGTATTGAGGTAGCTTAGGTCCAGAATGGGCCTCCAGTCCCCTGTTTTCTTTGGAACTAAAAAGAACCTTGAGTAAGTCCCGAATCCTTGCTGGTCCGCTGGGACTGGTTGGATGACTCTTTTTTCTAGCAGCTTTGAAATTTCTATGGCTGCTGGCTCTCGCAGATGGGGCGGTACATCTGGGAGTCTTTTCTTTGGAATGGGATGAGATAGAAAGGGTATGTTGTAACCTCTGGTAACCACGCTTTTTACCCACTTGTCTGTAGTTAAATTTTGCCAGGCCTGAGGGTATAAAGCTAGCGACCCCGACTGCCTCCAGAGCAGGACAGTCGGGCCTCCTCTCAGGAGTGCTGGAAAGGTTTACCAGGGAGTGTCTCCCTGTCACCTTGATGTTGCGGACCACCTCTGCCGCCAGGGCGGCGTCTTCCACCTCTACCCCTCCTCTGCCTCTAGAGGGGCGTCTCCCTGTGTGCCTGGGAAAGATCCTTGGGGTTTTGAAACCACATTTTTCCACCACGTTGCCCTTTGGGGTACGGTCTGGTTGGGGTGGAAAACGGACTCCGACAGCAGACAGAGTCTTTCCCTCCTGTTCACACCGGTAAGGGTCTCCTTTACTTTGGGGCCAAAGAGAGTGGCACCGTCAAATGGGGCGTTAGTAAAGGAAGACTTGAAGGCTTCCGCAAAGGAGCATAAGCGCATCCAGGATTGTCTGCGAAGAGCAATCGCTGAAGCTGCTGCCCTACTCGAACCTTCGCCGTGAGGAAATCAGCCTCATGGACGAGTTAACAATCGATGTAAGGGTATTAAGTTGCGCTGTCACTTTCTCTGAGACAGCTGCATCTGTAGTACCCTTGAGGGTATCTCCCAACTCTTTGACTAGATCCCTCTGTAGACGTGTAAAATGGGTCAAATAGTTCAGGGATCGCATGGAAAAAGCCGCTGAACTAAATATGCGCTTCCCATCTATCCATCGCCCTAGAATCTTTATTAGGAGGATGGACAGACGAAGAAGACTCCGACATCTCCTTTTTCGTGGCTGCTGCCACCACCATAGCGTCTACTGGAACTCCTTTTGTTAGGTAGGACTTGTCCTGAGGTGCCGTGATGTATTTATTAGGTTTCCTTGGAACTGGTTCCACTGTGTCAGGAGCCTCCCACGCCCTTCGAGCAATTAGTTCCATTAGTTCGTCGAAGGGCGGAGTGACCCAGGAGGAGGAAGGGCGAGCACCAAATGCCTTCAGCAGAACTGACTCATCCTCACAAGGGGGAAGGGACTGCCAGTCACCTCTCTGTTTCAGGATCTCCAATATGTCCGAAAAAGAGACATCTTCCGAAGGTGACTTAGGGGACCCCTCTGACTCATCTAAGTCAGTATCAGATGTCAAGGATTCCTGTGGAGAATCCAAGTGTCTCCTCTTACACAATCTTTTCCTAGGGACTTCTTCGTGGGGAGCATCGGAAGAAGCCTCGGAGGAAGAGGGGCACCTCCAGGGGTGGCTGAGACACTGGTGCCCGACGCTTGGATGTGGCCGTGGGTGCAGATGAAGATACCGGCCCTTTATGGGGAGGGGAGGTTGCTTCCACTGATGTGGTTGTCTGGGTAGACAACACCTTCCTCATCAGGTCGAACGCTCCCGGGCCCCGCATCGAAGAGTCCCCCGGTTCCGAGGAAATGGGAAGAATCCCCGACACGGGCACGAGGCATCGACCCGAGGAGCCGAATCGATCCGCCAAGGCCCCGAGGGGGAGAGTCGGAACCGAAACGTCGGTTCGACTCTCAGCCCCGGAACCAAGGACAGACCGTCGGCTCCAAGACTCCGGTATCGGGTCCGACGGAGTCGAGGTGAGAGGAACAGACCGAGAAAAGGATGGTTCTGGACCCGAGGGCTCCACAATCAGTAGATCAGCCTCTTCCGGCTCCAAAGACTGAATCGGTCTCGGAGGAGGAATGGATGGAGATACAGGGAGGCCTTCAAGTTTCGACACCAACTGGGTGGAAACCGAAATAAGTTTGGAGAGGGCCGAATGCTCCAATAACTTCTGCACCACGCGATCCACATCGATATCCGAAAGTTTGGAGGAAGAACGGGTCGAAGGAACCGAAGACGGAGCCGACCTCAATAAGGTCGAAGGAGGGAGCTCCATCACCGGTTCCAAGACTCGAGGCTCAGGAACCGATACCAGTTGAACACTCGGCCCGAAGTCTGTGGAACCGGTGATCTAACCTTTGCTGAAGAGCTCGGAGCCGATGACTTGGGCTCTGACGTCTTCGATTCCTTAGAGGACTTCGATGCCTGGTCAGAAGCATCCAGAGCCTCCTGAAAAGAAGGTTTCAACAGACCTCTGTCCATTAGTTTCCTGCGTCTATCTGTCATGACCCTCCCACTAAAAGAGTGACAGATGGAACAGTCCTCTTGCAAGTGGAGAGGGCCAAGGCAGTAGACGCAGGAACTATGGCTGTCAGTCACTGACATTTTCTGGCCACACTGACAACGCTTGAAACCTGACTTCACCTTATCAGACATTATAGAAAAGAGAGACAAGTCCAGTAATGCAGTCAAATCCGTTAAAGTTTGTCAAATCCGATAAAAAATTGTCAAATCCGGTATAAAAGATTCGGAACTTTTCTTTCCTCAAATATTATTAAATTTATGAAGGGTTGTAGGCCCCGAAAAATATCTAACCGATAAAACTAGTTAACGGTACCAAGAAATCAACCAGACCACAACACAATCATACAGAATAATACTGAAACATCAAATAGAAATAGAAAATCTAATAAAATATAACAAATAAGTTATGTCTTAGCTTTAGACGCTCGAGCTAGCTCCCAACGATGCGAATGCAGCAGCGGCAAACTAGATCTGAGGTAAAGGCAGAGGGGGATTGTGGGTATTAGATTGTCTCGAGCTTCTTCTCGATGCAGAGCTTGCAAGAGGCCGGCACGGAGCCGAGGATCGGCTCCGAACCCATGTGTAAGAACAAACGGCGAGATTGAACACTATCACATCAGACTTTTCGCAATTTATTGAAATGCCTAACTTTTGACAAATGCGAAAAGTGTAATCCCTGGCCATCAGAAGGAGATGCTTGGTGGGAGCTGTGAGGAGCCAGTCGTCCAAATATGGAAACACCTGGAATCCTTGTCGTCTCAGGTGAGAAGCTACCACTGCCATGCATTTGGTAAACACCCGGGGGGCAGTGGTGAGACCAAAGGGCAGGGCCCTGAATTGAAAATGACTGGTTCCCAGCCTGAAGCGGAGGAATCTTCTGGAGCGTCTGTTCATTTTTATGTGATAGTACGCATCCTGAAAGTCTATAGAGCACATCCAGTTTCCTTTTCCCAATAGGGGAAGGATGGACTGCAGCGTGACCATCCGAAATCTTGTTTTCTTGACTGATCTGTTCAAGATACTGAGATCCAAAATTGGTCTCCAGTCCCCTGTTTTCTTTGGAACTAAAAAGAACCTTGAGTAGATTCCGGATCCTTGCTGGTCTGCTGGAACTGGCTGAATTGCTCTTTTTGCAAGCAGTTTTGAAATTTCCAAAACCGCTAAATCCCTTTGAGCGGGTGGAACATCTGGAAGGGATTTTTTTGATTGTTTCGGAATGCGAAGAAAGGGGATAGAATAGCCTTCGGAAATGACGGACTGTACCCATTTGTCTTGAGTCAGGGATAGCCAGGCTTTTGGGTACAGTGACAATCTTACCCGACTGCCTCGCAAGGTGGGCAGTCGGGCAACACCTCAGGGATGCTGAAAGGGCTTATCAGAGAAGGCTTCTCGATTGCCCTGGTTCTGCGGAGCCCCCCTGCCTCGAGGGCGACGCCTACCATTGTTATTCCCGCCTCTGCCTCTGGCGGGGTAACGACTTTGTGCGCCAGGCTAAGTCCCTTGAGATTGTTTACGGAACCACATTTTCCCACTTTTCTGGCCTTTGGGGTAAGGCCTAGAAGGAGTAGAAAACGGACTCTGACGGCAGAAAGAGTCTTGCCATCAGTCTCGCACCTAGTCAAGGTTTCTTTCACTTGAGGACCAAAGAGAGATGATCCATCAAACGGGGAGTTAGTGAAAGACGTCTTGAAGGGGTCCGCAAAATTGCATAGCCACATCCAGGCATGCCTACGTAAGGCCACACCTGTCCCTGCGGCCCTACTCGCTCCATCAGCCGCATAAGAAAGGAGGCGCATGGAGGAGTTGGCTATGGAGTTAAGGGTAGCCAGCTGAGTGTTCATTTTATCTTGAAAACCCGCAGCTGTAGGATCCTTCAACATGTCACTCACTTCTTTAATCAAGTCCCTTTGAAGACGAGTGAAATGGCACAGGTAGTTCAGTGAACGCATAGTAAATGTCGCTGACGAGAACATCCGCTTCCCGTACCTATCCATGGACCTAGATTCCTTGTTAGGTGGATGGACAGGTACTGAAGGATCAGCTAGTTCCTTCTTAGTGGCAGCAGCTACCACCATAGCATCCACAGAAACTCCCTTTGTCAAGAACTGTTTGTCTGCTGGTGCCGTTATGAATTTGGAGGGTCTCCTGGGAGTGGGGTCCACTGAATCAGGAGCCGTCCATGCCTTTTTAGCAACCACCTGCATGAGGGGGTCAAAGGAGGGAGACACCCAGGAGGTGGAAGGACGAGAGCCAAACGCCTCAAGGTACACAGATTCATCCTCCGAAGGGTTGAGGGCTGGCCAATTTCCCCTCTGTTTGAGGATTTTGAGAATGTCTGCAAAAGAGACATCTTCAGAAGGGGAACGGGGGGAACCTCGAATCATCTAAATCTGTGTCAGATGTGATGGACTCAGGTGAGTCAATGTGTTTCCTCTTAAACTTCCTCTTCCGAGGGGGCTCTTCTGCCAAATCAGGAGAGGCCTCGGAAGAGGATGAAATCCCCACAGGGGGTTCCTGAGGAGCTGGCTCTCTGCGGTCCGGGATGAGGGAGTGAGTCGACTTGACCTGAGGCACCGTAGAGGGAGGGGCGGACAGAGCCGACTGTGGAGTAGAGCCAGGCTCTAACACACTCCGCATGACCTCGAACGCACCCCTGTCAGGCAAAGCCAGAGGTCCCCGCTCCGGGAAGCTGAGAACCTCCCTCGGCACCGACAGTGATGGCTCCGAGGCCGATGTCGGAGCCGAACTCACCAGCGCCGAAGCTCCGAGAGGAAGAGCGGGTCGGACAAGGGTCCGATGCCACTCACCCCTCGAGCCGACGATGGAAGTCCGCCGAGATTCTTCTAAGGAAGAAATCGGAGCCGACGATGGAGCCGAAGACAATTGTATCGGCCCGACGCTACCACAGTCTCGGTTCCGACGACCCGCCCGAGCTCAACGGAGTCGGAGGAGGAATATATTGATGGACAGGGGCAGGCAGCGACTGATGAGTCGGGCTCTGAAGCATCTGGGCCAGTGCCTCGGACTTAAGAAGTCGACTCACTACCCTCTCAAGGTCATGGTCCGACAGCCTCGATGACCTAGAGGAGTGAGATTTATGGCCCGCTCAGACAGCAGGGGAGATCCTGGAGCCGAATGAACGGAGCCAAGGGATGGTGACCTGGACCTCTTCCTCGATGTCGGCTCAAGATCTGGTCGGAGCCGACACGGAATCTCTAATACCTCGGCTCCAGCCGAGCTGAGGGAACCACAGAAACTGTGGACTGAGACTCATCGGCTCCAGCCGGAGCCGATGTAGGCGGAGGTTTAGAAGCCTTAGGTCTCGGCTCAGTTGCTGGAGCCGAAGACCTAGAAGCCTTGGAGGGCTTCCCTGAAGACACAGTAAGGGAATCCTCAGGCTTGAGTAAACCTCTTAAAATTTATTTATTTTTTCTTTCCTGCAGGACCCTGGGACTGAAGCCATGGCAAACAGCACAGGAGTCCTGCAGGTGCAAAGGCCCCAGGCAGTAGACACAAGAAGTGTGACCGTCTAGAGACATTTTCTGACAGCACGCATCACACTTCTTGAAGCCTGAGACCTTTGATTCTTTAGACATCCCGAAAGTGCAATCACACACACAGTCAAAAAACACACTGATTACACCCTGTCTAGTTTTAGCTTAAAATAAAACAACTGACTAGGTTTTAGATTAAGAAAATAACACACACACACACCCACTAGGGAAGGAAGAATGACTGAAGACACGAGGGAAGAACTTAAAGTTCCTGCGGGGAAAAAACAGGAATTTTAAGAAAAGGGCAAGAATTCCTCTAAACTAAGGGAAATAAGTATAAATTTTAAAATTAAAGGGGTTTAATACACTAACTTTACAAGAAAGTCACTTACCAAGAACCGGTAGAAAACCAACACCTCGATAGCTGTAGCGGCAAACGAGATCTGAGGTAACTCTCGCCTAGCATTGTGGGATATAAGGGGAGCCTCGAGCCGGTGGAACCAACTCTCGAGCTTTTAGAGTGGCCGAGTCGGAGCCGAGGTCGGCTCCGAACCCATCCAGCAAGAATGAAGGCGAGATAGACAACTTAACATCAAGTCTTACATGGAAAGACTGAAAACCTTGTCACTGTATTGTCTCCTGCAGGTTGCTAAGGGGCAACCAGTGCCTAGCATAAAGGGCAGTCTCTGATCCAACCCTGATGGAAATGTTACACATTCGTAAATCAAACTGCACGAGGGTCACTCACTCCAGGGATCTTAACCTATCCTCCTCTGACATGAACAGGTCATGCTGGAGAGAGGGATTTATCTCCCAGAGACTGCCACTTCGCTGAAACAAGCTTCTAATTCATGTGAAACTGAGCATCTTTCTGACCCTCCTTAAATGCTACCTTGATCAATGGATGGGTTATCACAGGTTCACTGTTGGTGTGGAGCGCCCATGTTCCTCCTGGACAGAGGAAGTCTTTATTAACTACGGCAGACCCTTACCTCTGTGAACTTTACTCACCTAACCACTGATAAATGGAGCAACTCAGGATAAATACGGCTAGACTTGTAAGGGCTCTAGGGCCATTAATCTAGTGACCTTCTATAAACCTATGAACACATAAACATAAGATATGCTAGCTATTCTAAACTTGTCCATAGTTCACACAATAGTACCACACTATTAAAAGAAATGGTAGATGGCTTCATCAATATCCTCATCTTGTTACAGAAAAACAAACTTACTGTATATATGAGGAAAATAATACCTTATTTTGAAAACAATGTGCAGATAATTGTGAAACACTAATAATGAAGGGCATTCAAGGATCTACATGCCCTAAAATAAAATATGCTCAAATACAAATACCTCAGCATCACTACTGATACTAACCTAGACTTTCAGGGTCATGTACACATTATTATTATTATTATTATTATTATTATTATTATTATTATCATCATCATCATCATCATCATCATCATCATCAATCATCATCATTATTATTATTATTATTATTATCACCACCACCACTAGGGGAGTTAAAATGTGCCCTCAATTTAGAAGAAAATGAGCTAAGAGAAGAGTTGCTTGATTTAATAGAGACAGACAGACATTAAAATCAATGAAAGAAATACTGTAGACTGCCGAAGGTCAAATAAACCCAAAAAGTTAGAAGTTTGATAAAAAAAAAAAATGAACACAGTAATGAGGACTGTCCATAGAGATCCATACAACATAACAGAAGTAAACAGGACATACTACTGTGCAGCTAAATTAATAACAGATAAAATTCTACCACAAGAATATAGGGTAGTAAGGGAAAGGAAGGAGAGAAATTGAATACCATCATGGAAGTATTGATAGAGCAAACTAATGCAATTAAGACAAGAAGTGTCACTGTTAGAGGACTATAGAAGAGGGAAGGGATGCAAAAATACTCAGAAGGATAGACGTGATAAAAGCAAGGCGCAATATTATAACAGCTCAGGATCTATCATGCACTGGTGCAAATAATAAACTAAAAATATCAGCACAGGCAGAAAAACTTAGAAGATGCACAGAAGGAAAAGTACAAAATAAGCAATTTACTGATGACCCCAAAAAACATTTTATAGAGAATTAGGAAACAAAGTAAAAGGAACTGAAAGACCACCAAAAAAAAAGAAGAAACAGATACTTTTTGCAGAAGTATTTATGAAGATCCTGTAGAACATAAAGATGCTAAATAGACAGAAGAAGTAAAAGAAAGAATAAGAAGTTCAAAGGTACTGGATATGAAATGGGATGAAGTAACAGCCGGAGAGACTGAAACAAAGTTAAAAAAAAGCCTCTAATTGGAAAACCCCAGACCCACATGCAGTACCTAACTTCTGGTTAAAAGTATTAATATCCTTGCACGAAGATTTAGCCATGAGTAAGAACTATTTTTATGCACCCCAAACAGACACCAACCTGGCTAACAACAGGAAAAACAATGCTCCTACTTAAAAGTGAACCTGCAAGCTACACTAAAAATTCTAGGCCAATAACTTGCCTTCCGACGATGTATAAACTAAACACTGGAACTGATGCCAACAGAGTTTATAGTCATCTAGAAGAAAACTCAATTATGACAGTAGAACAAAAGGGCAATAAAAGAAAGTCATATGGAACAAAGGATCATTTGCTGTTAAATAAAGTCACAGTGGAGAACTGTAAAAAGGGGAAGAATGGCATGGACTGATTACAAAAAAGCATTTGACAGTATCCTACATTCATGGATAAAAGAGTGCTTAAAAATGTATAAGATACACCCTACACTGATAAATTACATCACAGTGACCATGAAACAGTGGCAAACTACTTTGCAGTTAAGCCATGATAAAGGACAAATTATTAGTCCAAGGATGAAAATTCAAAGAGGGATATTCCAGGGTGACTCTCTGTCACCACTGCTCTTTTGCCTTGCCCTTAACCCATTCAGCTATCTGCTTAACAGGTTAGGTCATGGCTATAATTTGGCTCCCAGAAAGCAAGAAAGTGCAAAGACCTATTTACTCATTGTTGACTTAAAACTGTACAGCTCATCAGATGAGGAACTAAAAGCACAACTGCAAGTAGTCAAAACTTTTTCAGATGATATAAGAATGTCATTTGGTCTTGATAAATGTGCAAAGGCAACCTTTAAAGCAGGAAACCTTCTGCACCAAGAAAACATCAGTTTGGGACAAGAATGTGAAATAAAAGAACTTGAGAAAGAGGGAGTGTATAAATATTTGTGAATTGATGAAGGATCAGCAATAAAACATGAACAAATGTGAATAAAACTTAGTAAGGAATATTTTAGAAGACTTAAATTAATCCCGAAAACAGCGCTTGACACCCAGGAACAAAATTCAAGCTATAAACCAATTTGCTCTTCTTATCCTAACTTACGGTTTTGGAGTGATTGACTGGCCCCAAAAGGTGTTGGATAGATTAGACAGGAAAACAAGAAGGATGCTTCATGCTCATCAAAATATTTATAAAAATCAGTGCAGACCAAGATTATATATTCCTTGTTCCAAAGGAGGTTTGGGCTTCCTTGAAATTGATTAGATGTATAGATCTGCAATTGTGGAACTGCATGCATATCTGCTGACTTCACAAGACTCAAACATAGTGAAAGTTTTGAAATGTGAGGACAATAAATCTAAGATGACTTCCCTTCTAAGTCTAGCACAAGCATATTGGTGTCAAGTGGGAATGGAAATCAAACCAGAAGTAGATAAAAATCAGGCAGCAACTGAATGAGCCAAAAAACAAAAGAAAGAATATAAGGTGAAGGACCAGATGAGAAGGGAAGAAATGTGGAAAATGCATAAATATAGTTGCAAGCATAGAAAACTCCTGGAAGAACCTCATGTTGATCAGGATCAAATGCAGGAATGGTTAAGGACAGGCAAATTCAAAGCAAAAGATGAAAGGTTAATATATGTCAGCCCAAGATAGTGGTCTATGAACACACTGGTTTACAAAGGCATTGAAAATGTGGGAGAAACAGACAAATATAGGTTTTGTAAAACAGAATTGGAAACAGTTGCACGCCTTGTTGCTGGTTGTGACATACTAATGGCAGACGGACTGTATACTGAGAGGCATAATAATGTGGCAAGACTGTTGCACTGGGGATTGTGCAAACACTATAATACTGAAGTAGCTGAAAAACACTGGAAACACGAGCCACAAACCATCACAAAAATGATGGAGTCTACATCACATGGAATCACCCATTACCAACAGTTTAAAAGACAGATGAGAGAAAACCAGATACAGAGGTCCATGAAAAGAAGACAAAACTAGCACTGATCAGTGAAACCGCTACACCCAGTGACTACAGTGTCTTCCATACAGAGAGACACAAAGTCATAAAATGACAGGATTTGCAGGCAGAAACGAGAGCAATGTGGAAGAAAGATACCCAGACATTTCCAATATTAGTAGGAGCAATGGGTCTTATAAAAAAAATAATTTATAATTGTATTTAGATATGTTGACAATACAAGTAACTCCATATGAACTGCAGGAGGAGTCATTACTGGGCACATTGCGGGTGCTGCGAAGAGCACTTCTGGCTCACATCAAATATTGAAACAATACTAATTTCATGAACTTTAATCATACTTTGACTTAGGAATGGGGTCCATTCCTGTCATGGTAATAGAAACTCAAAATATTTGGAGAAATTAAAAAAGGAGTTAAAAGAAAAAAACTTGGGAGTCCTGTGTAGAATAAAACCTTTGCTTCCTTACTTAAAGTATGAAATAACCAAAACTACATTTCATCCTAAGTTACTATACAAAATTTAATTATGGGTAATTAACAAAAAACACATGCTCATCAATAGGAGAACAGCTATGTAGGTGGGCAGTCAGCCTGTACTCATCACTGTCAGGTAATTCACAATTTAGGTTGAATGGCCATGTAAGCCAAAATAAAACCTATCCATACTGCCTCTGGACTTAGCAGAAGTGCTAGCCTTGAAACCCACTAAAAAATTCAGATCCACAGACTATTGCTTATGTAAAAAATTATATACATCCCCCAAAACAGGTGACAAAATACACACTAGCTTTCATCAATCAACTCAGTTCTTAGAAAGAGCTTTAACCCTGCCAACTTTATAACTCATTCCAGTTGACACCCATAGCTCCTTATGGCAGCGACTAATCAGCAGAATTAAAAAGGGCAGGTAGTTCTTAATAAAATAACACTAAGATTGTTATTCTACACAGCATTTCTCACAGTAGAAAGGTCTTTATTAATTATGCTTTTTAAGTTGATTTTTCAAAAACTGCCCTGGAATCCAAGGATGTGTGTATTGACCATAAGATGTATGACATTACACACTACATAGCTGTTAATGAGTTAAGTTTAAATTACAAAAACAAACTCGTGCACAAACAGAGAGGCTACTAATTAGGCACTGTTAGAATCACAGAGATGAAAGGATAATTAACTCTCATCTGGGGCTGGAGCCCAAGACCTTCAGCATCCATGCTGGCATCACTGCCGCTGGACCAGCATGCTTGTTGCCTTGATGATGCAGCAGTGACAATTGTACAGTATGCTGAAGGTCTTGGCTTCAAGTCCCAAATGACAGCAAATATCCTTCCACTTCTATCATTGTCATTTAAACCATCCTGTAGTACCCATCTGACAACATTCTTCTCTGACATTTGCAGCATTACCGAATGCTTTTAACCATAAGACAACTTAATGATTAAATTAGTAATATTTTCAAGCTTTACTTAAAGTTACTACTTCTGAACATCAGACAAATAACTACCTCATCTTCTTTGCTTAAACAATACTATCACTCAATCCAAGGTAACTTGCCTTCAGTTACACAACGTTTGCCCTCATTACTGTTTTTCTGGCTTTAAATTAGTATCTACAATATACTTCATTTGACCATCCTGACTGTATTCTGTACTGCTTAAAATGACTATACCCAAAACTAAGAGTACTTTCTACACCAGCAGCTTTATCATGATTGTATTCCTATAAGTCTACATTCAATATCATTCCAAACAGACTAATTTGCTGTTGTATATAAAACTTCACTGTAGATTATACTCCTTATTAAACTACTTGAATTGGTATATGAACTACTGTGCTAGTCAGCTAACTACTACAACATATGTTTAATCAAGTGTGTAAATTGTTACTATTCCTATTCTAACTACATTAAATTGTATAAATGTTTAGGGGATCAAACAAAATGAAGATGGAATGGTCATGGGTATTGGGTATACAGAAATTACTCCAAGCAGCTGGAGAAAATATGTGTGATGAACTGGAAAGCACTGCAGTTTAGGAAGTTCAGAATATTTTCAATGAAGTGTGTCCACAAACATTTTTATACTCCAGGCAGGTTGCACATAATGTTTCCAGAGGCGAGAAAGAAGTACTGGAGATACCTAAATGGAAATAGTGGTGACTGGGGACATATTTTCTGGGCATGTCATGTGCTACAGAATTGGAGGAGTGAAGTCAGTCTGATGATTCAGGGTATAGCTGGAAACATGTAGCACTGACTATCCACAGGCTGCTGAGCTGGTAAACCCTCACTGTACTTTCAGGAATATTCAAATAAGGGACTAACCTCTAAGCTTTAGGATAGGCTCCTTGTTTTCCATCTCACAATTTTCCTCCAATCAGCTCCCCTGAATCCTCCCACCATTGTCTTTTACTGCCTTAAAACAAATGAGCTGTTGAATGTGTATTAGAACAAGAACACTCAACCATCTACCTTCTTAACTGAATAAACTATTTGAAACTTGAGAGAGAGAGAGAGCCTTAGATCTACTAGCTAAATGGATTTTATAAGGACTAATCCTTTGTATTCTATGTTTCACAAATGATGAAACTTATAAGGACATTCAAATTCTCCAAATATTTTGTTCAGGAATTTTACTACTTACTTTTCAGTTATTAATGTCACAAGTAACTCACAAAAATGCTTATTTGTGATATTTCTTGTTCCCACAAGTCAGAATTATATAATTCATGTAATGAAATTAGATTAACACACACAGAGAAAAACATTTATTCTTGCTGGTTAAAATGAGTTTAACACATATAAGAAGAAAACTGATTTCTTCTTGCTGGTTATAGGATGATGCTCACATTTCAGAAAACAAAACAATGGGCAGCATGGGGGTTACATGGCTTCACCAAAGTCTGGGATTCAGAAAGACAGCAGTTTACCTTGTTTTAGCGAGAAAGCTGGGGGGGGGGGGGGGGCATGAGGAAGTAAGCTCATTTAAATATCCAGGAAGAGCATATCATACAAGGTTGTGGTCAGAAGGAAACAGAAGCACAACCAGTATTCATTAGTTGTGGTAAATGTGCCTTGATAAGGCTCCGTGTGATTCAGTGAGCAAATCTGTGGCATGAATTGATAAGTGCCCAAAAAGGCTGTTTTTTTACTACATTTTAAATATTTAAAGTTCTGTTGTTAAATTGTACATTTTTAAAGAGGATTTTGCACTTTAAGCTTGCTTTTTCATTGTTATTGCTGATTAACATTGCAAGTATTTGTTGGGCTGCATCCAGATCCAGCCAGTACAGTATACTTACTGCTCAGTACTGAACTGCGCTTTATCTGAAAAATCTGTTATCATTGTATCACTAATCAGTGTGTTAACTAGTGTGACCTTGTTCTGTTGTTGTTGTTTGTCTTTCGGCTTTTTCCCGGTAAGGGGTCGCCACAGCGGAATGCCGGTCCGCTAATGATTGGCAGTAGATTTTTTACGAAACGCCGAGGTGCCAGCTTGACGTCCAACCTTCAACGAAGGCACGCCGATTTACGCACGCATGTCTTTCGAACGCTACCCAACAGCTGGGAGGACATGCAGACTTCTACACAGAAGGCACTCCCAAGCCAAGCCAAGAATCGAACGGGAGAACCTCTTGCTGTGAGGTAACAATGCTACTGCCGTACCATCGCGGCATATGGTTTGTAATTATCAGTGCCTTGGACTATTGCCACAGCAATTTTCTTTGATTTCCTGCATTTTCTGTTTAGCTTCAAACTATAATCTGTGGTTTCTGCACTCTAGGTAGCCCCAATTTTTTTTTTTTTTTTTTTTTAGCATTAGGAAGCCTTTGGTCTGCTTCATTTTGGCAAAAGAGAGGTGCCCGGTCACTTCTGATCTGGTATACACTGCCTGAAACCTCCAAAACCTCCAAGAGCCTGCTTGTTATTGGATAAAGGGCTGGTGTAATTTCTGCCTGTATAAAGTTGTGACATTTGTATGATATTATCCATTGTTCAGCAGAAGTTGTCAGTGTCCTGTGTGAATCCAGACAACTAGAGCTGAATTTTTTCCCCATATAACTACCTTTCTACTTTCTTCTATATCTATAGCTGCACACTGAGTGGCTAGTTTGTGTGCTGAGAAGCACCCACCCCTCGAGCTTCACCCTAGGGAGTCTTATTAGTAATCTTCACTCCTTGAACAACAAAGCTAATCGTCTGTGAAAACCCTTGTACTAACCCATGTAAAATAAGCAACTAGGATCCACAGCCACGGACATACACTTCCCTACTATTTCTGCAGCTGGCCTGGTGGATATGGGCATCCTAAGGCAATGCAGCAATTGTGTCATGTACATGAAAAACGATCTAATCCTCAAACATATGAATAAGGCATGCAGCAGATGTAGTTATACAGTGTCACTGGAAGCATGGCTCTCACCTACAGACACCTAAACTACCAAACAGGTTGTCAGTAGCGCACATGACACACACCTCACATAATATAGACCACTTACATAGACCCACACATGCAGAGGCTCTTAAATACAATCTCCCCAAACCACAAAAATCTTCCAGACACTGCACGCACAAAAAAGTCCTCAGCAGCCTTAACAGCACTCCTCACAAACACCACCTAACAAGACACAGACTGCCACAACCCACTGTGTCTCAACCTCTAAGCCCATAAGTCATACACATAACCCAGCATTCTGGTCATAGAAGGCTCCGTAGTGAGAGACACAGATTTCCTACTCACGGCTCAGCAAAGAGAGAGTCACAGTCAGCTGCCTGTCAGGAGAAAGGATCCGTAATATCACTTATAAGCTCATGTCACTTAACCCCAAGTAGAAGTATGACTCTACAGTCCTTGTGGGTGTTAAAGATCTGAGACATACCTCCCTGGACTATATGAAGACAGACATGACTGAGCTCTCAGACTCTCTCTCCCAGGCAGGTATGAACACAGCATTGAGCAGCATTCTACCATTTCCTAGGATGATGCCACAAAATGAGCTGAAAATAACTGACTTCAAAAATTGATAATCCAAGAAAAACACAGTATAAACAGAGAGAATAGTCCACTGGAACCACTTGTAATAAGCCAAAAGCGTTTATTCACTTATTCCCAAAACAAATCCAAAATGAAACACATCCACATGAACGCCTTTTTAGATACCAAAACAGCGTTTTCGTCTATTCATTGACTTCATCAGATGACCAGTATATCCTTCTGAACTATCAATTTATATATGTGTGTACCTCTTAATTACCTATCCAATAGCATTCATTACCTAGTTAAATACTGAATTAATTAACAAAATTGTTTAAAACTTGTGTTTAAAACCTTTTAATATTCAATTCATAAATATTCTATGTTAAAAAACTGCCACTTTCAAAACAAATATAAATATAGTATGAATAATTTATTTATTAAATAGTTTCTCTTATTAAAAAAAAAATATATATATATATATATATATATATTGTAAACACTGTTTATTAAAAACACTAATTATTAAAACTATTAAAAGATAAATTCAGAGACATAAAGCCATTCATTTATATTGTAGTTGCCCTCTAGTGGTAAGCTTTATAAATGATCTGCTTTTAGCTTCTTTTAAAGTTGTGCAGATCTTAATTTTAATAAAGGTAAAATGGAGATATTGTCGTTTAAACCATGAATTTTTCCTGCATCTAAAGTTATTTGCCACCACAATTCTCTTCAGAAAAGCTTTACAAAGCTTAGAAGTGGCTAGAGAAGCTAAATTATCCCCTATTTGGAAATTAGAAATAGCCACCAGCTGAACTTTAATGGTAGAGAAGCTGGTACTCTGTTGAAAAATGCCTGTCAGAAAATCTAAGATAACAGGAACCAGAGCAGTGAAGGGCATCCAAATCCGATTGAGATGCCCAAATTGAAAAACGCTTTCACTTACTTGAATAGACCTTCCTCATGGAAGATTTATGAGCCGCTACCAAAATCTTCTTAACCGGAGAAGATAGCCCGGGAGTCCTAACTATCACAGGAACTGGAGCAGCCAAGTGGTGAGCATCAGACTGGCCAGATCTGGATGAAGAATCCCTGAGAGATGTGAAATCAGATCTGGAACCAGATCCAACGTCCAGAGAGGACACACTACATGAGACCACATAGAAGGGAACCATACTTGGCGAGGCCAGAAGGGGGCAATGAGGATGAATGAGCTCCTTAGTCACTGTGCTTTCTGAATGACTTTTTGGTATCAGGAAAAGTGGAGAATAAGTGCAGAGAAGACCGGAGGGCCAAGTATGAACTACAGCATCCCTGGGGGACTCCCTGCACTTCATAGGTTCATAGGTAGGTACTAGGCTATCGGCCCTGGGGCCTATACAAGCCCAGCCAAAAAGGTACCCTGGCTTTTGCCACCCAATAAAATTATTTTCCTGTGCCACTGTTGAGCAGAGCCACAGAGGTGATCCCCGGGGTGAATTTCCTATTTCCCATCCAATCATCAAGATTTTTCTTGAAGAGTGCTAATGAGGAGCTTTGTTTGATACAGATAGGTAGTTTATTCCAGAGTATGGGAAGGCTCTGGGACAGGAATCTATCCCTCCGGCATGTTCTGTTTATTGTGGTGACAAGGTTTAGGTCCCTAGAGTGTGTAGCTCGAAGGGATTGGGATTTCTTTAAGTGGAGCATGTCCAACAGCTCTGGGTTTGATATAGCTTTGTATATTAGGCAGAGATCACCTCTGAGTAGGCGATATGCGATGGAGTAAAGCTGGAGTTTTTTGAGATGGTCTGCGTAGGGCATCTGTTTGAGGCTGGTAATCCTCTTTGTGAGGTATTTCTGCGGCCTTTCCAGTTGTTGTAGATGTCTTGTGAGGTACATACCAAAAGGGGCGTTGTACTCTATAATGGGTCTAATGAGTGATGAGTAGAGAGGAACAATGACCTCTTTTTTTCTGGATGAGAAACCTTTTGTAATGAGGTGTGCCATGTAGAAGGATTTCCTGACTACTGTGGCAATCTGATTATCAAAGGAGAGACTACTGTCCACCTGTGTCCCAAGGTCTCTTATCACACTTTCGGTGTTAAGTATACTACCGCCTATATTGTAGTTCATGGGTACAGAGTTTTTGCCAAAGGGGATGACAATGCACTTTTTAGCATTGAGCTTGAGGCCATGGCTTTGACACCAGGCATCTGTCTTAATGAGGCCCTTTTGTAGGATGTCCACATCGTTAGGAGTTTTGATTATGGCTTCTAGTTTGCAGTCATCTGCGAACTTCGTTAGCCAAAGACCTTCTGTGTTAGCCTGTACTTCAGAGAAGTAGATACCAAACAGGAGAGGACCTAGGACTGAACCCTGTGGTACTCCACTTGTCACTGGTCTGAAGTCGGATTTGGAGTCTGCTACTTTCACAGTGTGGGTATTGTCAGTGAGCCAGTTGGCAACACATCTTGTGACATAGGGATTTATACCTAGTTTAGTGAGTTTATCTATAATTCCAGAGTGGGGGATGGTGTCAAAAGCCTTGGCAAGATCTAGATAGGCTGTGTGAACCACCTTACCCTTGTCTACAGCTTTGGTGACTGCTTCAAAGAAGTCTATCAGGTTTAGGAGACATGATCTTCCTTTTACAAACCCGAACTGGGTGGGATCCAGAGTTTGGAGATTACTAATATCTTTGTTTATAAGTTCCATGATGATACGTTCCATGGCCTTGCAGACCAGGCTCGTCAGGCTAATGGGGTGGTAGTTCCCGGGGTCCGTAGTGACTCCCCCCTTGTGGAGTGGGATAACCGTTGCTGTGCGCCATTCAGCAGGCACAAAGCCTGAGGTGAGGCTATGATTGAACGTGATACTTAGGTGGGATGCCAGTTCGTTCTGTAGTTCATGTAGAACGCAGCCTGGGATGTTGTCTGGTCCCATGGATGCTGTATTCTTGGCTTTGGAGAGTGTGGTTTTTACCTGTGCAGCCGTGATTACAGGAACTTTGCATTCTTCAGGTATAGAGATGGGCTCTTTAGGGGGTGAGAGGGGGGCACAGTTAGCACTGAACCTATCTGACACGATGTTGGCAATATCAGTTGGGTCTGTATATTTAGTGCCATTGTGCTGTAACTCAGAGCAGATCTGCGTGTTACCATTGAGATTCTTGACATAGCTATAGAATTATTTGTGGTTGTCTTTAGAATCAGTGGTGATTTTGTTTTCATAACTAGCTTTGGAGGATTTTATCAGGGATCGCAGCTTCTTACTAAGGCTGACCAGGGAGCTCCTCCACTCGTGGGATTTTACTCTCTTTTGCAAGAGTTTCTTCCTTCTGTTGTACAGTTTTTGTTTATGGCAGGGGACCACCAGATTGGCTTCCTCTTTTTTTGGAGGATAGCGTCTTGGTTCTGTTTGGGATAGCACGATCCATGCACTCATGTAAGTGCTTATAAAGTGCAATTGTGTAGGATTCAGTAGTCTTAACTGTATTGTCCATCTGCATGGGTGTCATGAAGTTCACCACTTCTGTCTTAAGAAGCATGAAGTTGGCTTTGGAGAAATGTTTTACCATGGTTTCCCTAATGGTGGGTGGGTGGAGGCAGGATGTGGATATCTAGGGTAATTAGCTTACGGTCGGATCAGACCAATGAGGCGTTGACGTCAGGTGTGGAACACTGGTCACTCATATTGGTAATGACTAGATCTAAGATATTGTTGCCCCTGGTGGGAGTATGGATAAGTTGATCCAGGACATTGGAGTTTATGAATTCCAGAAAGCGTTGAGCGAAGGAGTTGGTACATGAGTAGTTTTCCTAGTTAATGGTGGGGGTAGTTGAAATCGCCCATTATTAGGGTGTTTGGTTGAACCCTTAAATTTTCCAGTACATCAAGAAAAGAGGTTGGTTCACGTTGGAAGGAGAGGCGAAGAAATCACAGCAAGGCTGAACCCACTTTGGAAAGATCTGTTTCGCTACTGAAGGATACAAAGATCACTCGTAAGGCATCAGGATAGACCTGCTGAGCCTGTCCGCTAGAATGTTGGACCTCCCCGGACTGTGTGTTGCCACCAGAAAATGGCTGGTGGAGATCGCCCAGTCCCACAATCTCATGGCTTTGCAGCAAAGGGGGTAAGACCTAGATCCCCTCGTTTGTTGATATACCGATATCCCGACATACTGTCTGTCTGGATGGCAATTGTCCCTAGGGGAAGATGGGCATGGAAGAACTTGCAATGCCAATAGCACCGCCCTCATCTCCAGGATGTTGATATGCAGACGGGTCTCCAGGGAAGACCATGTGCCTTGGACTGTCCTTCCCATGCAATGCTCTCCCCCCACCCGAGTAGGGAGGCTTATGTGGTCACCGTGGTCAGAGGGGAAGGAAGAATAAACAGGCGACCGCAAAGAAGTTCCGGGGACGGAGTCCACTAGAGAAGAGCATTGTGCATGCTCACGCTAGATCAATAGAATGAGACAATGGTAGATCTAGAAGAGACCACTGGACCACCAGGGTCCATTGGAGCACCCTCATGTGTAACGGGCTGTGGGAATGAGGGTGACTGTGGCTGTCATGGACCCCAATGCCCTTAAAACAAACTCTGCTGGAGGAGATGGAACTTGAAGAATGTGCAATACATGAAGTTTGATATACTGAAGTCTGTCGGGTGTCAGGACAACCCTGGTCTGAATGACAGACCTTTGTTTCTCCATGTCAAAATCACTAGAAATAAGGCTCCATACCATATCCTTATATGCTATAGGTCCCCCTCAATCACCCCAGAAAAACACAAAACATACTTAAGAGCACATAACACATTCTATAACCAACCCAGCACTATATTCATGGGTAATTTCAACTACCCCAGTGTAAACTAGGAATAATATACGACCACCAACATAGAGGGACACAGATTCCTGGACTTTGTAAATGCACCATTCTGTTCCAGTTAGTTCATATACCCACTAGTGGCTCAAACATCCCCAGCTGATCCTATCAACGACTATAGAACAATGACCACACACACACACACACACACACACACACACACACACACACACACACACACACACACACACACACACTGTAAAGTACAGTTATGGAAGTAAACTTATAACAACAGTAGTGATCTGAATGATCGCTGCTGGAGTAGCCTTGGCTATATGGGTTACATCCTGCCAAGGATATAACAGCTGGCCAGCTTCCAAAGCTTCAAGGTACTTTACATGTGCCCAGACTGTGAAGCAGCTGAGATATGTAAAAGACAAATTTGGGTGCCAAGCTCTTCACAGCTTTCCTGCCAACAGAGAGAGGGAAGCTGCACCCTGAATGGACATTGCTAGGAACACCAAAACATAAATGTCCACACCTGGCATAAAAACAGACCAAAAAGCAAGGGAGGTGGAGGGAACTGCTACTGCAGCAGTAATCATTCAAACATCTACTGTTATGGTAAGTTTACTTACATAGCTTTTCTATGTTCATCATACTGATCACTGTTACAGTAGCCTTAGCTATATGAGGAGATTACCTTAGCTTACTACATTTGGGAGGTGGAAGGAAATGAGTCCAAGAGCCCATGGATAATGATCCTAGCAAAGCCTGACCAAGACTAGTGAAGGAATTGAAATGTATAGTGCTTTCTAAAAGTATGTACAGAGGACAAAGTAGCAGCTTTTAGAATACTTCTAGATTCCAAACAGCCCTAAATGAAGCCAAGGCCCTGGCAGAGTGGGCCTTGACCCTGTTTGGAATAGTTTTGGTATGGTGAGTATAACAAAAAGTAATAGAACTAGACCAACATTTGGAAATAGTCTGTTTTGACACAGGCTGTCCCTTTTTCTTATCTTCACAAGAAATGAACAATTGATCCAAAGCTGTGAAATATTTAGTTCTGTTAAGATAGTACCAGAGTTGTCTGTGGACATCCAAGGTACGGAATATCCTTTCTCTCTCATTTTTAGGTTCAGGAAAGAAAATAAGAAGTTGGATAGTTTGGCTTAAAGTAAACCTGTATACCACATTAGGCATAAAAGAAGGATTAAATCTCAAACTTAGTCCCTGTGGAAAATGACACAAGGTTGACTCACCAAAAGAGCTTGCAACTCAGATACTCATCTTGCAGAGGTAAGAGCAATCATCAGAATGGTTTTCCTTGTTAAGAATATCAAGTCAGCCAGGTCAGCTTGCTCAAATGGAGCAAGTGTTAAGTTTTTCTAACACAAAACTAAAATCTCAAGGAGGGCTCACCGGTTTACTTGGGGGTCTCTTGTACAAAACCCCTTTTCAAAAACATTTTGACAAAGAGACTGCATTGAAAGAGAAGGATCCACGGGCAGACATTCTGAAATGGCCAATAAATTAAACTGACAGAAGAATAAGAAAGAGCACAGTAGCAACTAGCCTGGAATACGTGCTGGGTATGTTGTTGGCACCAACTAGAAAACCTTTTCCATTTGGTAATATATAACTTTCTGGTATCAGGCTTTCTTGCCTCCATTAGTACTTGTTGCACATCCTCAGTAAACAGGTGGCCAAAGGGAATTAAGACCCTATCATCCAGGCAGTCAGCTGAAGGTGACTGATGTTGGGGTGTATCAAACATCCTTGTTCTTGTGTGACTGGATCTAGTCTGTGAGAAAGCTTGTGGTAATTGCCCCGGCCATTTCCAAAAGAAGGGAGAACCACAGCTGCCTGGGTTTGAAGGGAGTCACTACAATGATCTTAGGGATTCCTTCTGAATCTTCAGAAGTACCCTGGATATTACTGGAAAGGGTGGAAAAGCATACGGGTCTATATTAGATCAGCGAACGCGGATTGCTCGACCTTATGTAAGCGAAAGCTTACAATCTCAAACTGTCAAATCAGCGATTTTTTTCCTAGGGAAAAAAAAAAATCGCTGATCCAAAACACATACACACAGCACAAGCACACCAAACAAACAGAAATTCACACACATACACCTAAAATCTGACACCTAACCCTTCACTAAACTATGCACACACCACTAACTATCTACTTACCTTAACCCAAGCCCTAACCCTAAGGTCTGTCACTATTGCACACTCACCTCACCCGCTCCCTAACCCTAACTCACCTAAACCCGCCCTAACACTCACATCCACATAATTGCACACACCTGAATCCGACCCGTAACTTTCCACCACAGCACTGAAAATAGTGAAGCAACAGAAACGGACAACCAAATTCTTTCCCTAGGAAAACAATCGGGTTTCTGTTGCTTCGATATTTTGAACATTCGCTTAAATAAGTTCGATCAATCAGCGTTCACTTGTTTAAGCGTTCGCTGATCTAATATAGACCCAAGCATACAGGAACATTTATGTCTATGGAAAAGAAAAGGCATCTGTCTTCCAGGGTTAATAGCATGGAGTCCTGGGACAGAATCTTGTCAGTCAACTGTTAGGAGAGGCGGCAAAGAGGTCTACTTGAGGAACTCCCCATTAGATGAATCAAATTTAGGAAGACCCCTGCTCTAGTTTCCATTCATGAGGGTCTGCTCTGGTCCTGCTCAGCTTGACTGCCACATGATTTTGCTCTGACAGAATGTAGGAGGTCTGCAGGATGAGCTTGTGCTATGAAGCTATATCCCAAGCTAACATGGCTAGTCTGCAAAGCGAATAAGACCTGGATCCCCGATTGTTGATGTTCACATAGCTGTGGTATTGTCTGCGACAACTTGAAGGGGTCACAGGGACCGAAGTTGATTCGGAGTTGAGTGCAAGCATCTCTGATATTTATGTGCTTGCATCTGACTTTAGTATCCCACACACCATGCACTTCTATCCCTCATGAAACTACTCCCCAAGCAAATTCTGATGCATCTGTGGTGACTGACTGCTTCAGAAAGGGGAGGGAAAGGGGACACATGAATTTAAGGATTTCTGTTGTCTCCACAAAATGATTTCTGTTCTGACAAACCCTAGCAATGGGATTTGAAAGACAAATAATAGTGCTGGGACCAAAGATACTTCAATCAGATATCACCGTAGCTTTCTCATGTGGAGTCTTGCCAGGAGTATCACGAGAAACATAGAAGAGATCAGATGCAAAATCCTGAAGGAATCTGTCATGGTGACTGAAGTTTGAATGGAAAACCTTAAGAAATAGATCTAGATATAGATCTATTTTTCTTGTGGAAGAAAACCTCTTTGAACTGAGGTGTCTGACATCCCAGGAACACAATCCTGTGTGAAAGAGTCAGAAAAGACTTGTGAACATTCTCTTGGAATCCCACCTTGTGTAAAATATATATCACTCAACAGAGAGGTTCCTGAGAGTTTGAGAAAGAGTCTGTAAAGATAAACAAGTTACCTAATTATGGAAAATGTGCATACCCTATAGCCTGCAATGAGCTATAACTGGAGCTAGAAACTTTGTGAACACTCTTGGTGCAGTGGATAGTTCAAAAGATAAGGCATAGTGCTGCTAATCTGACCCAAACACACAAAACCTTAATAAACATCTAAAGTCTGGATGAAAAACAATATGATGATAAGCATCTTTTAAGTCTGGTTTTACCAGGAAACTTGAAAGATGAAGAAGAGGTAACAGGTTGTGAAGTGACATTTTAAATTTGGGTACTACCAAAAATAGGTTTAGGAAAGAAAGATCCAGAAATGGTCTCAAACCATTTTCTTTCTCTGGCACTAAAAACATCCTTGAATGAAAACCCTTTCCCACTTGGAAAAGAGGAACTGGTTCTATCACTCCTTGGGACAGCCTGTAATGAAGAACCACTGGAAACAAGAATCTGATCTGGAGGTTGAGGAATGCTCCCCCATGAAAGGAGGAACTTCCTCCTACTGCTATCAGTAACCTTAATGAATAATCTTCAAAACCCACTTGTCTGAAACTATCTGTTGTCAAAGATAAAAATGGAGATTCAGACTTTATGGAAGGAAAAAGGGGCCAGGGTGGGAGGGGGTCACAAAGTCCTTGAAATGACATTCAGACTTGTTGGACTGTCCTTAGTTTTGGGAGGTTTGAGATTTCTTTTTGGAACCCCTTTGCCATTTCTTCTTAAATGGCTGTTTACCTGTACTTTGTTGAGACTGTTTATTCTGCTTTTTACCAAAAC
The DNA here is from genome assembly GCF_019279795.1 of Protopterus annectens. Taxonomy (NCBI): domain Eukaryota; kingdom Metazoa; phylum Chordata; order Ceratodontiformes; family Protopteridae; genus Protopterus; species Protopterus annectens. Next base: position 721,256,806 of record NC_056739.1, read on the forward strand.
TGGATGAGGAGTATGAGAATCCCTTAAAAGATTTGGAAAAGGAGAGCTGAAAAAATTCCTTGGATCAGCGTACTCATTTCATCACACTTTTGGATCATCTCTGCAGGACAGGGGCCAAGAAATGAATCTCTATCTGAAGGGGAATTTAAAATCTCATTTTTAACATCATCTGGGAGGTTCTGAGAATGCAGTCATGCACACTTCCTCAAAGCAGTACCAACAGCTATAGCCCTGGAAGAATTGTCTGCAAACAATGAGAAACCTGTACAATACGAGAAACTAACTTATTTAAAGCAGACTTTCCTCAAGATGAAGTTGCACATAAAACATTCCTCATACTTTCACAATTAGTCAGTACAAATTATCATATGAACTTGACAATTTAAAATTCCGAAAATCAAAGTTTCAGAAGTATACACTTTTGCCCATACTTATCAATAATTTTTCCATCCTCATCAGAAAAAGTAGGACTGTAACTAAATGTTTAGCAGCAGTGGGATCAACGAAAGCTATGGGTGCTGCTGGGTCAGGTTTGGGAATACTGAATAAAAACTTTGACTGAGGAACTTTATACATCCTATCTGTCTTATCAGGAAAATTCTAGGCAGTAGCACACACATTCTCGAAAGCAGATGGCACAGCAGAATGGGTGTAGATTCTGGAAATTCCTTCTGTAACAACTCTCAACATTTTCCGAGGGACAGAGAAACCTCAGTGTTCTCCCACTGAGAACACGAACATTCTAGCAGTAGTGTCAGAGAAAGAAAAGAACCCAAAGGCAGAATCAGAAACAGACCTTTCCTCTGATTCTAAATCAGAAATCTGAGGAGAAAACCCTGCAGCTGTATCTTCATCCTGTTATTCAGATTTAGAATCTTGAATGTCTTTAGGAAAAAAGAGATATTGTTCCTTATTTTACAATAAACTACTTTACAAGTAGGATCAATAGTCTGAATTAAACCCTGAGCCAGATCCAGTAAACTACTCTTGTCTAAACACATGCTTAGTTTTCTGTTTCTTTTAAACAGGAAAAATGGAGTCAACCATGTTTCCAATGGCAGCAGCTTCCCCAAGGATGGGCACAGTATTCTGACACAACTGGGAAGCCTTTCCTTGTAATCTCTCCCAGAACTGTCTCTCGCCCTTGTCGACTGAGGGGTTCCCAACAGCCACAGAGGATGTAGTTACCCCCAGTCCATAGTGGCTGTAGGTGCTCTACCAGATGGATCCGGGGTAAAAGATGAGTGATCTGACATACAACAAATGGCCACATCAGAGTTATCCATCTGCAGGTGAGACAAACAGCCTTTACCACCACATTAAGCTAGCAGTTTGCTTAACATTTTCTTTTTGTGGCTGGAAGGAGGACTGACAATGGGACTGGTAGTTTGCTCCAAAGTCAAGCCAAAAATTGAGCCTCTTTCCCAGATAGACAAGCAGCAAATTCCGGCAAAAAGAACACAGTAAAGAGCACTTTCAGTTACTTCACATAACTTTTAAACAGAGAGGAAAAAACACCATTCCCGTTTAAAAGTATGATGCAGTCTTGCGACAATCTGTTAAAATTCTTAGCTTTAAAATACTTTCTTGAAGAGGAAAGTGATAAAACACAAACAACATTTAGAAAATTTAGGGTTTTTCCCAAAGGGAACTTATCTGCTCAGAAAAGGAATAGTACCAAGCCAAACTTCGATCCTCAAAAGCCTTAGAGGAGCATACTCTTCAGCACCAGTAAAGCTCTGAAGGGTTTGGTGCCCAAACTTGTCTTTCATTCAGCTCAGCTTGAGCAACCTGACAGTTTGGATGCATTAAAGGTGTTCTGAAGTGAGGGAAGCTGATATATCCCTGGCAGGGTGTAACCATATAGTTAAGGCTACTGCAGAGGTGATCAATAATGATGAACATTGTCCTTGTTAGTCAAGTCAGACCATAAAGCTGTCTCCTTTGAGGTAAATGTGAAAACCAGGAACATGAAAACCATAAAACCTTTAAGAATTACTCCAATGCAAACTTCCCATAACTAGGTGAAACCCTAATTAAATTTCAAGCCTTCCCCCCAACCCTGAAGGTTCCCTGTCAGAAGTACAAAAGCTCATAAGGGCAAATGTCAAGACTAAAACATGAGCACTGAACAGAAGGCTAAACAACAAGGACTTTAACTCTGCAGGATTATGGTACAGTGGGGATTGGGGTTTTGCTCTTTTCCTCACAGTTCTGCGATCTCAGAGTTTGTATATATAATTATCAGGGAGTGCTGGGGGTACAGGGGGTGCTTGCCTTGTGCAAAAAAAAAACAAACAGGTGCTGTGCTTGTTTATATGTTTTTAGACCTGTTTTTTTGATGTTCGCCCTGAGAATACTGTTGCCTGTGCAGAAACATTCAAAGAAACCATGTATAACCATATCAACAGCTGTATCTACTAGAAATAAGCACAGGGCTGGTGTGCAAAAAAAAAAGCCATCCTGGTGGAATTCCAACATTAATAGATTGTACAATAAAAACTAAGGCGATACCAAGCAAGGTTAAAAGCTCCCTCATCAGCCTAAACGAGCAACTTGGGGGTTTAAAAAGTCTACAAAAGCCAAATTTGAGGTAAAAATAGTCACCCAGGTCAAGAACAACCACAAGACTTTCCTCAGTTTTGTCTGATGCCTCAAAGGCAACACAGCACTGTAGCAAATTAATTGAAAATATGCCACCTACACAAAGCCAGCAGATATAGTTAATCTCTTGGCTGATAAATTTGGATCAAAAATATTCCTCAGGAAATTCTGAGATTCATTTCACTCCAGCCATTTCTAGAGATCAGGTCGTCAAGGCTCTTTTCAAGGCCAAGACCATTGAAATGGGTCCTGATAATATCCCAGGATACCTTCTTAACAGCAGAAAACATAAACTATCAGTCCCACTAGAATCTGTATTCATCCGCAGGCTTCATACCTAATGAATGAAGGACTGCAACAGTTATACTGCTGTACAAGGGCGGCCCATCCAAGAACCCAGGAAACTGTCAACCAGTTAACCCGATGAGACAGCTGTGCAAGGTTATGGAGAAAATAATTGTAGATATCATATATAATGACATAGGTGACCTTCAAACATTGGACCCCAGTCAGTGCAGGTTCATCAAGGGCAGGTCTTGCCTATTACATCTGGTAGAATTTTTTGAGAAGGTTACCAAAGCGATAGATGAGGGCAAATCAGTGCATACTGCCTATCTCAACCTAGCCAAGGCATCTGACACAATACTCCACTCAGGTATTGTTAACATGATCACTAAACTGGGTATTAACCCATACGTCATCCTCTAGACAGCCAGCAGGCTCAATGACAGGACCCAAGAAGTTAGAACAGGGGAATCTACCTCCACAAAAGACCAAATACTAGTGTGATACCACAGGACACAGTGCTAGGGCTGCTTCTACTCTAGTACTTCTTTGAAGTCAATGCTAATGTCAAGGGCCTCTGGCTGGCCATGTCTACAGATGATTGCATTTTGGGAACAGTCTTCGAATCCCTCCAGGATATTAATATTCTCCAAGAGGGTTTGACCCATACTAATAACAGGTGGAGTCATGGCCTAAAACTCAGTGCTAAGAAGTGCATCACAGTATCTTTCAACAAAATGGCCATCCCTACAAACTACCAAATTGATAATACACCCCGGAGAGTAGACCCTGTACTTAGGGACTTGGAAACACATGTTAACAGAGATATGACATTTGATCAACATGTTTCTACTGTGATGAGGAACTTATTCCATTATGCAAGACTTATAAATAAAGGTATAGCATTTAGATCCAAACAAGTAGTCATTCTGTTGTACTCTGCCCTCTTAGGACCTATTATGGAATACAATGCCTTCTTCAGTATGTACCTCACCAAGCATATGCAGCAAATGCAGCATCCACAGAGATTTTTCACAAAACTAATACAAGGGATAGACAACAAATCCCTTGCATGCTGCCTCAAATCATTGTCCCCATATTCAGTTTCATACAGGCTGGTGAGGGGCAACCAATGTCCAGCCTACAAAGTTTCCTCAGATCCAGCACTAATGAACTTGTTACACAGAAAAGTGGAAGATCATAAAGGAATGGGAGATGCAGCTCAAACGAGGAACAGAGGTTCCTACAATGCACTTTGATCTCTCCAGAAGTAACATAAGGAGGGAGTAAGTGGGTGGGAAGTTGAGGAAGAATGAAAATGGATAACACAGATGAAATGTAATGCTGAGTACATAATTTCAATCTGATATCATTTTCATTCATTCCTCAACTGATGGGACACAGTCTCCAGCTACCTAAATCCTGGGAGGACTCTAAGGAAGCATATTCCAGAGCACCACCGAACCAATGGCTCCTCTTCCCCTAGAGACCAGATCCAGTTTGTAATGAGCAATAAATGTATGAGGATTCGCCCAAGTGGGAGCTGTACAAATATTATCCAAGGAAGTTCTTTACAAAAAGGCTGACAAAGTTGCCATAGGCCTTGTGGAGTGGACTCTTGGTTGTCTTGGTAAAGTGGAGCCCACTTTTTGATAAACAAAGGAAATACAATCAGCTAACCATTTGGCCAAGATAACTTTAGGTACTGATTTGCAAAGTTTGGAATCAGAAAAGGAAACAAACAATTGTTCATATTTTCTTAAATCCTTAGTTCTTTAGAAGCATAGTTGTCTGTGCACATCCGGTTAACATTAACCACCTTTGGTAAAAAGGATGAATTAGTCTCTAAAGATACCCTATCTTCTGAAGAGCTAAAAAAGGAGGTTTATACGACAAAGTCTGGAGTTCAGATACTCTTTTGGCAGTTGTAATAGTAACTAAGAAAATGGTTTTCCAAGACAAAAATTTTAGGCCAGTTTTAGCCAAAGGTTCAAAGGGAGACAGAGTCAATGTCTGAAGCACAGCATTTAAATCACAAGGAGGGGGTAGGATCTTTTATTGGGGGTCTAAGTAAAAAAGTTTCTCTTAGAATAGCTTTGCAAAGTTTAGAGGAAGTTAAGGTAGTTATTTATTCACAGATGGAAGTTGGAAATTGCTGCTAATTGTACTCTAATTAGTTGAGGAACTAGCACCTTCACTGAAAATTGTGGCTAGAAAGACATGCACTTTTTAAATCGGTGTTGAAAAAGGGTCTAAAGTCTAAACTTTTGCTTAAGGCCCAGAGGGGAAATGAGCCTGGTCTGTCTAGCAATCAATGGAACTGGAGAAACCATGCGGTCAACTTGAGGCTTTATTTGTCCAGGTGAATCATGTCTGTCAGATGATAAAGGAGGTCTGGAGTTGAATCTAGTATACACAGTGATGTCAAAGATGACGCCAAAGGAATGGAAAACAAATCTAATGAGGCCAATATGGAGCAATGAAGGTAACTGTATTCTTCAATTAAGATGCTTTCTGTAGAAATTTAGGAATAAGGAGTAACAGGGGATAAGTGTAAAGGAGACCGAGGGGCCAAGTGTGAAGTAGAGCATATCTCAGTGACTCCCAGGTGGGGGGATTATGACAAAGAACACTTTTGCATTTGTTGTTGAGGAGAGAAGCAAACAGATAGCAACATGGTTGGCTCCACTGATGGAACATTCTTTCCACTACACCAATATTAAGAGACCACTTGTGAGGCATCAAAATGGACCTGCTTAACTTGTCTGCAATCACGTTGGACTTCCCCAGGATGTGCATTGCTATTAGAAAGCAACTGGAAGAGCTCACTCACTGCCATACTCTAATAGCTTCTTGACAAAGAAGGCAAGATTTGGTTCCCTTTTAGTTGCTGATGTACCAGACCACCGACAAACTGTCCATCTGAATGTCAACAGTCTTGGTTGAGAGAGAATCTTGTAAGGCCTGCAATGCTAGGAAGACAGCTCTCATCTCCAGGACGCTGATATGTGTCTTGGCCTCTTTGAGGCACTATGTTCCTTGGACTGTCCTTCCCAAGAAAGAAATGCCCCCCCCCCATCCGAGCTGAAAGGAGTCTGTAGTCGCAGTAGTCCTGGGTTGAGGGAGGAAAAAATGATTGTCTTTGTGGAGCTGATTGGAGTGGATCCACCACAGAAGGTAAGTTTTGCATGTTTGAGTGATTTTGACTGGCATAGATAATGGTTGTTGGAAAATAGACCATTAAATGACCAGAGTCCATTGAAGAATTCTCATATGGAACCTGGCCAGTGGTACAAGTGTGACTGCCACTGCCATGGAACCCAAGGCTTGAAGTATCAATCTTGACAGGAGGAAAGAATTCTGAACTATCTTCTTGACCTATAATTGTATGGATCCTACTTGAGACAAAGGAAGAGAAGCTATTTGACAGACTGCATCAGACAAGCACCTATGAATTCCAGACTCTGGGTCTGAGTGAGTTCAGATTTGTTACAATTGATTGATATTCTGAGATGGGAGCACAGCTGGAGTAAGTAGTCCCTTGTTTGAATCAGTTGATTCCTGGCTGCAGCAGTCAGGAGCCAGTCATCCAGATAAGGAAACACTCAGAATCTGAGCAGTCTCAGGTGAGCTGCTATGACTGCCATGCACTTGGTGAACAACCTGGGGGCTTTGGTGAGACCAAAGGGTAGTGCTCTGAACTGGTAATGACTGGCTCCCAGCTGGAAACGTAGGTATCATCCGGAGAGCCTGTTCATTTTGATATGACAGCACGCATCCTGAAGATCTATCAAGCACATCCAATCGTCCTTGTGCAGAATTGGCAGAATGGACAGAACCATGACCATCCGGAACTTCGTATACTGAACACACTGATTCAGTTTGCTAAGATCCCCTGTCTTTTTTTGGCACCAAGAATAATCTTGTGTAAGTTCCAGATCCTCTCTGGTATGGAGGGACCTTTTGGATGATTTTTTTCTAGCAGCTTTTTTATTTCTAGAGAAGCTGCTTCCCTCTGACTGAGTGGAACATCTGGTATTTTCCTTGGACTTTTTGGAAGGGGATGGGAAATTGGTAGACTATAACCTCTGGATATTATCCTATGCACCCATACATTTTTTGTGATATTTAGAAAGGTTCTCTGGTGCAGGAACAGATGACACCTGTTTGTCTCCAGAGACAGACAAACAGCTGGACCCCTCCATTCAGGAGTGCTGATAAGATTTATCTGACAAAGAATCTCTAGATCTCTGATTAGGGAATCTCTAGATCCCTGGTTATAAGGACCACCTCTTCCACAGGGATGGTGTCTTCCATTTGAATTCTCCCCTCTCCCTCTGGGAGAACTATCTCCATGTGACTCCTAGAAAGGACCCTGTGGCTTATTAAACCACATCTTTCTACTACCTCACTGGCTCCTAAAGAAGGACCTTTGAAGAGTACAGAAACTTACACCCACAGCAGATAGGTCTTCCCTCTCGCTCGTACCTGGAGAGTGTGACTTTTACCTTGGTGGCAAAAAGCAAGGTTCTGTCAAAGGGTGCACTGACAAAAGAAGACTTAAGTGGTTCTGCAAAGTCACACAAAACACATCCACGCATGTCTAACAATGGAGATGCTTGAACCCAGTGCATGTGAGGTACATTCTGCATCATGCAAGGTTAATCTTATAGGTGAATTAGATACTGATTGAAGGGTAGCCAGCTGTAAGAAAATTATATTCCCTTCCATAGAGAATATGGACCCAGAAAGAGATTTGGCAAGCTCCTTGATCAAATCTCTCTGAAGTCTGGTAAAATGTGCCAAATAATTCAGAGATCTAAGGGTTAAAGTCACTGAAGAATAGACATGCTTCCCAAATCTGTCCAGTGCCCTAGACTCCCTGTTGGGGGTGGACAAAGGTACTGTGTTCCACTAGATCCTTTCTTGTGGGTGCCACAACCACCATGACATCAACTAGCACTCCTTTACTCCAGTGTAAATGGTCTTTTGGAGGTGCACGATTTTATATTGTCTCTTAGGAATTGGCTTGATGGTGTCTGGTTCCCTCCATGCTCGCTGAGACCAAATCTACAAGCTCAATGGCAGGGAGAGTTACCAAGGAGGTAGTTGGGCCAGACCCGAAAGCCTCCAGAAACAATGATTCCTCTTGGGGAGAGTTATTGGGAGATCAAAAACCTCTTTGTTTAATGAGCTCCAAGATGTCTCCAAAGGAGACATCATCATGTGGTGATCTGGGACACCCCTCCCCCACATCAAAACCAGAGTCCTCAGTGAGAAACTCCTCTTGCATGTTCTCTTCTGAAGGATGTCCTCGGTGGGATGTTCCAAGGAAGTAAAGGAAAAGATAATACCACCCTGATGGGTAGACTAGAGACTACCTTGGACTGGCTGACCCTGTGGAAGGGATGATCCAGGATCAGGAAGCAAAACAGAATAAGACAGAGATGTTTGATCTGAACAGGTCAAGGTCTAGGTATAGAGAAAACTACCTCAAAAGTGGAGTGCCTAGGAGAAGTAGAAACCAACAGATCTGACATTGGAACCTCACGGATCATCAGCTCCTGGCACCCCACCCAAGGAGGGATTGGGTACCAAGCTAACGCTAAGCCTCTGTGGGAAAGAGATGGCTCTGAAAACTTTGGAGCAGACTCCAGCACCCCAGAGCCAGTGGTGACACTTTGAATGCAAGTGCCTTGTGGCTCAGAGATGCTAGTTCCTGGTTGACTCAGAAAAAGCTATCTGAGCTGAAGAAACAAACTTTGGATACGATGAAGATGCCGCCAAGGATTTTAGATCTGATAGCTTTGAAACCAAGGGACAGATCAAAGAAGGAGAAATCAAAAGGTGGTGTGGCTTGATAGAGGCTCTCAAGACCTGATGGGGTTGGAGCCAAAACGACTCATTTGAATCTGTGTCCTGAGGAAATTCCTCTTCATCCTATCCACATTTGTTTCAGTTAGACTCCTGGAAGATCGAAGAGACAAAGCTGTAGAAGAGAGTCTAGAATATCTTCTGGGTGACTATTAAAGGAATGGTAGCCTGGAAGAAATAGGCTCAGATGTCAACAGGACCTATGGATCCAATGAGATCATTCCACTTGGAGCTTCAGATCTGCCAGAGCTGGATCAGATTTATTTCAAAAATTTGCTGGAGGCTATGACGAGGGAGTCAAAGTTGAGGTCTAGGTAGAAGGACGATCAGGAGACATTTTATGCGTTTCCTTTTCCATAGTAAAAGTCACCCTTTTTCTCCTGTTTTTAGGGGTTTGAATCCCAGCGACCACAGGAGAAGTTCTGAAAGGAAGAAGACCCCTAAGAATAAGTTTGTTCTTTCTGTCAATTAAAGCTTGAGAATTAGAACCTGCACAAATGACATATTCTACATCCAAGTGTTTTGGGAGTAAGTAGTATACACATTCTTTTAAATTTCAAGTCTCCCACCAGGACACAAGTGCTCTTCAGCAATTATATTCTGCTTGCCGAACACACTCAAGCAAATCTGCAGTCTGTGGCTACCACTCCACCCATACAGTATAAGAAGGAATCAGTACTGCAAACTATACAAGGATATACATTTTGAGCCTCAAGAGCAGGAGCACACTCAAGCAAATCTGCAGTCTGCGGCTACCACTCCACCCATACAGTATAAGAAGGAATCAGTACTGCAAACTAAACAAGGATATAAATTTTGAGCCGCAAGAGCACACTCAAGCAAATCTGCAGTCTGCGGCTACCACTCCACCCATACAGTATAAGACGGAATCAGTACTGCAAACTAAACACAAATATACATTTTGAGCTTCAAGAGCAGGAGCACACTCAAGCAAATCTGCAGTCTGCGGCTACCACTCCACCCATACAGTATAAGAAGGAATCAGTACTGCAAACTAAACAAGGATATACATTTTGAGCCTCAAGAGTAGGAGCACACTCAAGCAAATCTGCAGTCTGCGGCTACCACTCCACCCATACAGTATAAGAAGGAATCAGTACTGCAAACTAAACAAGGATATACATTTTGAGCCTCAAGAGCAGGAGCACACTCAAGCAAATCTGCAGTTTGCGGCTACCACTCCACCCATACTGTATAAGAAGGAATCAGTATTGCAAACTAAACAAGGATATACATTTTGAGCCTCAAGAGCAGGAGCACACTCAAGCAAATCTACAGTCTGCGGCTACCACTCCACCCATACAGTATAAGAAGGAATCAGTACTGCAAACTAAACAAGGATATACATTTTGAGCCTCAACAGCAGGAGCACACTCAAGCAAATCTGCAGTCTGCGGCTAACACTCCACCCATACAGTATAAAGGAATCAGTACTGCAAACTAAACAAGGATATACATTTTGAGCCTCAACAGCAGGGGCACACTCAAGCAAATCTGCAGTCTGCGGCTACCACTCCACCCATACAGTATACGAAGGAATCAGTACTGCAAACTAAACAAGGATTTACATTTTGAGCCTCAAGAGCAGGGTCAGTCCACCCAGGCATTCTACTTGTATGTTTTATGAGAGTGAAGCTATTACATTAGCAGTATTTTTTAGTAGTTCTCAGCTTGCTAATAAAACTGACTGTTGTAGCCTTGTGTCCCCCCCCCACTAGTACAGTAATCCTAACTGTCCAATAGACAGTATACATTTAATTCACATCCCTGTGACTAAATTAACCATCAAGCAGCCTCTCAGTGCTTTCTGCCTTAGTTTGTATCACTTGGAGGCCCACCTGTTAATTTGCATCTCTATACATTCCCCTTCATTGCTAATGTATCTCCCTACTCTAATCTGTGCACAAACTGGTTACTAATCAGAAAGTCAATGTGAAGACAAACTCCCAACCTTAATAAACTTTGCTGTCTCTTCTCTCCTTCACTTTACAGGTAGTTTGAATTATTACTTACCCCCTCTGAGGCCTTCACTGATTGCCTCTCTGGTTTCTTTGCATTCCACGTGGTTTACCACCATTGTGCTATCTCCCTTCCCCAATACAAAGTCTATATTAGAATCCTGCTGAGCATGGAGCCATCTTTAAATTTCTCGTCTCCCACCAGGACACAAGTGCTCTTCAGCAATTACATTCTGCTTGCCAGTAAGCCATTAGACCTCAGGAATTTGTTTTAAAAGTGTTCAGATTTGTAAAGTAATACTTACTTTTTTATCTTGTCTTGGTTGGCTCTGCCCCGCTCCGTTCACCCTCGCTAACGCTCGGGCTCTCTCTGCTCTCCTGGCCCCTATTCTCTCCCGCCCCCACTACCTCTACATTTATAGTAATCACAGCCACACCCACAGCTCACCCTCACATCACCTCCACCAATCACAGCTCCTCAAGTCATATCACATTATACCACACCAACATGCACACAAAATACTCCCAATCACTCTCATTCCCACTAGGCATTCTTACATCACCCACACTACTTCCCCATCCACATATAGTGCAACCCTATAATTCCTATTCAGACCCCCCACCTAGCAACAACTTAAACTTTATAACCATGACTATCACACAACTAAGTCTAGTCTGTCTTCTCATAATTCTTTACAACACCACAAGTTATCACTCTAGCAATATCCCTAAACTTAGTAGTACAACACTGCATTATGCACTCTCGTATACAGACACCACACATTATAATAATATCTGCCCACAGTTATTCAAGAACTATATAACGGACCAATTCAGAACTAAACATATATGCTCTCATTCCTACTCCAAAAAACACAATACTTTCTCACACACCTTACCAAACTCCAGCATCTGTATAACCTTTTTAACTCCAGGCTCCAGGCTCACCATAATTGGGGATATCCACCCCAACCCAGGCCCAAATCCATCCTGTCCAACACAAACTGCTCCAACACAAATGTCAGAACATAACACCCCCACTTTCTTCATCCCTGGGCAAATCAACCATATTTTAATGCCAAATATTAATATTAGAAGTATCAAAAATAAAATACCTGAACTCCAGGACACAATAGCACACTACTCCCCAGACATAGTTGCTTTAACAGAAACCTGGCTAAATAAAAACATAGCTAACTCAGAAGTTCTCCCTACAGGCTACAATATCATTAGAGAAGACAGACCAATTCGTAAAGGGGGTGGAACTGCCTTACTGTACAAGTCCAACTTAACTGTCCGTCAATTACCAAACTCCTACCCCTCCCCCAATAATTGGGACATACTTATCTCACAACTTCAACTTCACCCTAAAAAGGTCATCACCACAACTGTGATCTATATTCCACCTGGTAATACACCTGCTAGCCTTGAAGACTTCTTATCTTGGTGTTTTTCCACATGCTCACAAGAAACCCGTATTCTGGGGGACTTCAACCTAAATTGGTTCACCTGTATATCAGAACCACCAAGTAATCTAATAAATCTCCATGGCTACCAGCAGCTAGTCCAAATTCCAACTAGATGTGATAAAAAATCTAAAAGGGAATCCATCCTTGACTGGGTCCTAACTAACAACCCCACATTGTACCCTCACACAGGCAGTCTCCCAGACACCATAAGTGACCACAACATAATATACTTTATATGTAGTAGAACAAGCATATGCAAAACCACTAACTATATATCCACTAGAAACACAAAAATATTCTCTTCTGATGTCATCAACACTTTACTCTGTAACTGTGACTGGACCCCCCTAAAAACCCTCCCACTTGACCAGGCTGTAGCATATTTCAACAAAACATTTCTACAACACCTAGACACTGTCGCTCCATTGCGCAAAATCAAGGTTAGAACCTCTACAAACCCCTGGCTCAGTAAAGAAACCAAACAAATCCTCAAGTTCAGAGACACTGCCTGGCTTTACTATCAAAAAACAAAGAAACACAAAGCGTAACTAAGTACCAAAAACTGCGCAACCATGCAGAAAATGCATTAGGCTGGACAAAAAATCCTACTACACAACACAACTCACAAAAATTTTGGAAAAATGTAAACCAGCTACTAAAATCCACCCAAAAGGCTACCCCCAAACCAACCACCCCTGACACTAAAATTCCCATCGAAACACAATTCAACTCCCACTTTGTGAACTCAATTCTATCCTTAGTATCACAGGGCAGTTCCTTCCTCACTATCCCCCCAACACATATAACACTAATACAAGCTTTACCCTCAAAACAGTTTCCACCACTTCAATCAAAAGCATGCTCTCTAAAATAAAAACCTCATCAACAGCAGCCAACCTACTCCCCAGCTATTTCTTGAAACTCACAGCAGATGCTATTGCTATTCCAGTCTCCACTCTCATAAACAGATCAAATGTTGAAAACTATGTGCCCAAACTCTGGAAAATATCCTATGTTGCACTCATACATAAAGGCGGGACCTCCACTAAACTTAATAACTACAGACCCATTGCTTTACTCTCCCCCCGGCCAAACTCCTAGAAAAATGCATCCATACCCAGATGCTAAACTATCTCCTAGACAGCAACATCCTGTCACCTACTCAGCATGGTTTCAGACCTGCCCATAGTACCACTACAGCCCTCCTCTGCTTCACAGACACAGTAAACTGTCTCAAAAATGTCAACTCTTTTTTTGGATATGTCCAAAGCATTTGACCCAGTCTCACACCAAATCCTGCTAAACAAACTAAACCAATATCATCTATCAAATTCCACTCTTACCTGGTTCCAAAGCTACTTAACTGACAGGTACCAAGCTGTGAAATGGGAACATTGTCTCTCTCCTCAGCTGCCCATAACTATAGGAGTCTCACAGGGTTCTATCTTAGGACCACTCCTATTCACAGTCTTCACAAATGACCTCCATACCTCCACACAGCATGCATCTATAATTCAGTAAGCAGATGACACTACCTTAATCTGTGCTGCACAAAACATTCCCACCCTCCTGCAAACAACTCAACTAGCATTCTCTGACATTGAAAACTACCTTACCAAAGCCCAACTTATCCTCAATCCAAAGAAAACTCAGCTTATGATTATAACCAGTTCTAACAAAAGCACTAATAGTCAATTCACTATCTACTCCACAAATGCTACTACAATTGCTCCAGTGGCACAGGCTAAGCTATTGGGAATAACCATAGACTCCCACCTAAAATTTGATAGTCATCTCAACTTAACTATTAAAAAAGTACATGCCAAACGGGTCACTCTACCGTATCAAACGATTTCTTACCAACAACACAAGATCAGCCATTGCTCGCGCCCAACTTCTATCCACCCTACTCTATGCATCTCCCATTCTGACTAATCTCAACAAAACTGAACTAAGCAAAATGGAAGCCTGCTATAACAGAATTGCCCACTTTGCTGCAAATTGCTCATATAGAACTCATCAATGTACTGCTTTGAGACAGCTCCACTGGCTTGAACTGCCCAACCTCCTAACCTACAATCAGCTCTGCCTCTGTCATTCTATCTATTACCTTTCCAATAGGTGTCCTACTCTCAAAAACCTAGTACAACATCACTCAGCCAAAAGGCCTCAGATCATCAAGCAAACTACTACTAGAAGTCACCAACAGCTACAATAGCTTTGGAGATGCACTATACAGTAGTTCAGTGGCTACAGAATGGAACTCTGTCCCTACTAGCATTCAAAACACATCATCCAAAGCCTCATTTAAAGAGCTCATCAGGCAACATCTCAAGCAAAGTTGCCAGTGTCATGATTGCTCCCCAGGCTAGTGAAAGCGGATAACATATACATACAAAAGCTAGAGCACTTGATAATAGTTTTCAGTCTTACTCACAAACACTGGCTAATCTACAATGTATGTACTGCACCTGTGTACTATGTATATATTCTACCTATGTTACAGATTTCAGCTGCACACCACAAATCTATTAATTACCTTTATTTTTAAAATTAATATTTTTTTGTTTGTTCTCTCCACTGTAACCGTTTATGTGCCGCATACCACTGTAAAAACACGTCTCTTGTAATTTGTGTGTATACTGACCATGTCTAAATAACTAAATATGTCTGTAATTTTTCTTTGTGGATCTTTTCTCCCCGGGCCTCTGCTGAAAAAGGGCCTTTTCGGCTCAGTCAGAGACCCCCAGTTAACAAATGTAAAATAAATAAATTCCCCTGATGGCATCTGAATTTGGAATCTTCTGCCCACGGGAAACAATTTTTTTTAAAACCTGAAGGTTTATCGGACATTTCTATCCAAAAAGAAATACAACAGAAGTGCAACAACAAAAATTAACTGTATATACACACACACACACATATATATATATATATATACACACACATATATATATATATATATATATATATATACACACACACACACATATACACACATATATATACATAGGGGTGGATGGCCTAATGGTTAAGGTATATATACAAATGGGAGGATGGCCTAATGGTTAAGGTGTTTGTTTCACAAACACAAGGTGTGGGGTTTGAGTCTCACAAGGGATAATTATCTAGGCTTAAAATGGCTCGCAAGGGCAGCTAGCCTAGTACTAATCTATGAACCTATGAACCTATATATATATATATATATATATATATATATATATATATATATATATATATATATATATATGTATATATATATATATATATATATATATATATATATATATATATGAAGTTAGACCCTCTTCAGAGTTGTGCACTGATGTCCTTCAAGGTAGCATCTGCAGTCATAACAAATGGGTTGTCCTGTCGTCAGGCAGCCCTTCGGTCGGCCGGATTCCAAAGTCTGGGTCCGGCTTCGGCTGATGTCGCACTTCACCCGACGTCATCTCTGCTGGTCTTCGGGTATAAAGGCATCAGCCGACGCCATTTTCCCCAGTCTTTCTTGCCGCGTGGCGCCCGAAGCAGAAGCTGTTCGCAAGTGCCGGTTGGTCAGATCCAGAGATTACTACTACCGAATACTACTTCGAAGACTTCTAAAAAGCTAAGTACCCCGTTGGGGACTCTTTCTTGCCTCAGCCGATGTCAGAAAAAGTCAATAACTGTTTAACTTGTGGGAAACAAATACCTCAAAGATTTCCACTCTTACTGTCTGCCTTGCTTAGGCCCAGACCACGACGTAGCAGCCTGTTCGGCCTGTGCTTCCTTCAACCGACGAACGCTTAGGCGGTCGGAGTTTGCTGAACAGTTTTTCAGCTCAGATTTTGCGTACATTATGCCGTCGGATCCTCCGACTACCCAAATTGTTAAAAAACGCAAAGAAAAAGACCGACACTCGCGGTCCGCGGTTTCGACCGAAACCACGGTTAAGCAAGCCGCGAGTGTCTCGGTTTCGGCCGAAACCGAGAAAACCGGTCAATCTTCAGCCGAATCCATGACTACTTCTGAGGCTCCTGCTACCTTAGTTGAAATCGGCCTCAGAAGTTTTGCCTACTACTGTGGTTCCTAGTGATTTATCAGACACCATCCCTTTGGATGTCTCTACCCCAGCACGTGGTGCTGCTAGGCCTCCTGCAGCCATGTCTATTAAGGCCTTTGCCAGGGCTAAAGCAGCCAAAACTGTTAAATCAGTGCCTGTTAAGCCCCCCTCACACAGGCCCACTTCTAGTTCACAAATGCTTACTCTGGCAGAGGATTTAATATCCTTAATTAGGGGATCCCAATCTCACCCAGACAGGGCCTCTCAGCCACCAGAAAAGAGATCTAGAGCAGAGCCCCCCGAGCCAGTGTCCTCTGATGATTCTGCGGATGACTCAGACATTACAGACCAGCCAGAGTCTCCTTTGTCTACATATGAAGATTCCGATGCTGAAGAATCCATTCCATCTGCCTCTCCGCCAGAAGAATTTTCCTTTGGGGAAACCTTACATGCCATGAGAGAACAATTCCAATGGCAGGGACAAGATTTCTCAGATTCAAGAAAAAGGCTTAGGACATTTCTGCACTTACCACAACATAGGCCCTTAGCTATACCTCCAGTACTGCCTGTTGTGGATGATGCATTTAATGATGTTTGCACTGCTCCTGATACTTTACCTCCAGCCCCTGCCAAACCAGATAGATTTTACAGGGTGCCAGACACTCATCACCACCTATACAAGGCCCCACTTGCAGATCCTGAGACTATATCCCAGGGGCCTAAGGCAGTAGCCTCGACCTCAGCAAAAAACCCTACTCCTTCTGAAAGGGAATCCAGGTCCTTAGAGATGGGGAAAAAGTTTACACCTCTGCTACTCTCTCAGCTAGAGCTTTAAACTGTCAGTTTCATATGATCCAATACCAAGAGTTTATGCTTGATCAGTTAACTAAGAAGCTGTCCTCTGATGACTCCTTAGATAAGAAATATGTTTTAGAAATGGTGAATAACATCCAACAGGTTAGTAACCATTCTTTAAAATGTGGCTATGATGCACTGGAGGCTTCATTTAGATCAGCCATGACTGGCACAGTGATAAGAAGACATGCATGGTTGAAAGAACAGGTCTTGCCGGATCATGTTAAAGCAAAGCTGTTAGATGCTCCTATGGATAAGGCCAGTCTATTTGGTACACCTGCTCAGCAAGTAATGAAGAAAATGGAAGAAAAGGCAAAATCTGTACAAACAGTTAAGGATTTCTTACAGGTTCAGCCCCAAGGTTTAGCAGGAACTGGCCTGCCAAAATTGGTCCTTTCCAGACTCCTCAAAATCTCAAAGAGGCAGGAATAGACGCTCTAGAGGCAGAAATCAATCCAGAGGAGGTGCCTACAGAGGACGACAGTGGCAAGGCAATAACGAGCACAGACACAACCACTGCCACTACAACAGGACAATCACAGTGACTTGGCTCTGACACCGCCTACCAGGGAGCAAATAGCAGCACCTTTAGGCGGAAAGTTAGCCTTATTTTCGAAAAATTGGCACTGTATCACAAAAGACAAGTGGATTTTGCAAACCATAGACCAAGGCTACAGGTTTCACTTCCACACCTTACCAGTAAAAAGAGGAATGCCAAACCTACCTCCAAATCAAAAAACAGAAGCTCTAAAGCAGATAGCAAAATTAACAAAGATGAGAGCTGTGGAAAGAGTACCAATAACAGAACAGGGCAAAGGATTCTACTCCAGACTCTTCCTAGTACCAAGAAAAGAGAAAAGTTGGAGACCTATTCTCGACCTGTCCGTCTTAAACACATACATCATTGTCCCAAAATTCAAAATGCTGACCCTACAGCAACTTCTTCCCATGCTGGGTAAGGAGTGTTGGCTGGTAACTCTAGATCTCAAGGAGGCATACCTGCACGTCCCCATACGACCAAATTGCAGAAGATACCTCAGATTTCTTGCAGGATCAGAGCATTATCAATTCTCAGCATTGCCCTTTGGCTTATCTACTGCGCCCAGAGTATTCACAAAATGCCTGGCATCAGTAATCGCTCACTCCAGGCTACAGGGAATACAAATTTATCCATACCTGGACGACTGCCTGTTACAAGCGGACAACAAAAGCAAGCTGACAACAGATCTACAAAGAGTCATTTGCTTACTACAAGCCCTGGGATACACAGTCAATTTACAAAAGACAAGACTGATACCATCCCAAACAAGAACTTTCTTGGGTGCGGATTTGGACACAGTAAAACAAATGGCATTCCTAACTGCAGAAAAACAAAAACAACTCCCTCTTTACTTCTTGGCATTAACAAAGCAGAACAAACTAACAGCAAGAAAAGTACTGCAGGCCTTGGGCTTCATGGCATCATGCATAATCTTGGTCCCACATGCCAGACTGCATATGAGAAAGCTACAGTGGTACCTAAAGAATTTATGGTCTCAACACAGGCACAGCTTAGAAACCGAAATCCCACTAATCCCATGCCTGAAACAGGAGTTCCTATGGTGGGCTCAAGCATGCCAGTCAAACCCAGGCTTACCCTTCCACAACTTTCAAGCAAGCCAAACCATCACAACGGACGCCTCAGACCTAGGCTCGGGCGCACATGTTGGACAAATGCATACAAGGATTGTGGACTCAAGACCAGCTGCACCTGCACATAAACCAAAAAGAAATGCTGGCAGTAAAACTAGCAATACAGAAATTCAGACCATTCCTCAAAGAAGGCCATTTAATGATAAGGACAGACAACACCACAGTCATGTGGTACATCAACAAACAAGGAGGCACTCATTCATACCCCCTATGCAGAATGACTCTGGACCTTTGGAATATGGCTCTGAGCTACAACATCCAGTTACAGGCAATGTTTGTGCCGGGAAAAGAAAACACCCTAGCAGACATGTTAAGCAGAACCACCTCGAATGCTCACGAATGGATGCTACACCCGGACATCTTCAAGGCCATCACAAAGAAATGGGGAATGCCACAAATAGACCTATTCGCATCCCCACTCAATCACCAGCTCAAAAAATTCTGCACAAGGACATGCCACCCACTTGCATGGAAGGTGGACACTCTATCCTTCAGTTGGAAAGACCTGACAGCATATGCATTTCCACCCCTTCCTTTGATGCACAAGGTACTACTGAAAATCAAAGAGGAACGTCCAAGGATAATCCTGATAGCTCCGAATTGGCCAAGACAACACTGGTACCCATTGCTGAGGAGCATGTCTCGGGGGAGAATGTGGTCAATACCCCTGATGCCTTTGATGTTAACTCAGAACAACTGCAACATCATGCACCCAAACCTAAAAACATTGCAACTGACTGCCTGGAACATCACATAGCAGCAACTAACCCAGACCTATCCCAAAGGGTTAAAGACATTATCCTTGAAGCCCGCAGACCTTCAACAAGAAGGAACTATGCAGGAAAATGGAAAAGGTTTGTCATTTGGAGTACTGAAAGAGGAAAAGATGTGTCGAACATAGATATTGCTAACATCCTGGAGTACTTGGCAGAGCTTCTACATACAGGCCTGTCCTATTCCTCCATCAAGATACATGCATCAGCTATTTCAGCAGAATACAGCTTGATCCACCTGTCTTTTCATCCTCTACTCAGGCAGTTCCTCAGAGGGATCAAGAATGTAAAACCTCCTAGGAAACCACCATTACCAGCATGGGACTTGAACTTTGTGCTAGAAAAATTGACACTCCCTCCATTTGAACCAGCAGCAACAGCAGATCTTCAACACCTATCATGGAAAACTGCTTTCCTACTGGCAATTACTTCAGCAAGGAGGGTTTGAACTACAGGCCTTAATGGCAGTACAACCCTTCCTAATCTTCCATCAAGATAGGGTCTCCATGAGAACTAATCCTACATTTATGCCTAAGGTGGTATCCAGAGTGTCTTTAAACCAGGCAATCCACCTACCTACCTTCTTTCCCAATCCACAGAACAGGGGAAAGACTGCTGCATACCTTGGATGTACATAGACAGTTACGCTACTACCTGGACAGAACCAAAGGTAACAGAAAAACTGACCAGCTTTTAGTAGCCTATGCAACAGGAAGGGAAGGAAAAGCAATTTCCAAACAGACAATCTCCAAATGGATAGGAAATTGCATAAGATTCTGTTACTCCTACCATGGAAAACCAATTCCACAGAACATAAGACCTCATTCTACAAGGGCTACAGCCACTACCACAGCTTTCTTACGAGTGGCAACCAAGGACATTATTGAGGTGGCTACTTGGACCTCCGTGCATACATTTGCCAAGCATTATAATTTACCTCTATACTCTAGATCCCGAGCAGGGTTTGCCACTGCTGTACTGCAAGGGATCCTAACTACACCATAATTTTTCTTCCTCCACCCCTAGTTGGCTATGGTATTCTACCCATTTGTTATGACTGCAGATGCTACCTTGAAGGACATAGTACAGTTTTGTACCTACCATAAATGTAGATGTCCGAACAGGATAGCATCTGCAGTCAGGATTACCCACCCTCCTTCCCTCTGTGGTACTCCTAGGGTATTTACCCTCCTATTAGCTAGCTGGGGAGTCTCTTATGGTGTATTTGTTTGTATATATGTACATACATGCTTATTTTTTGTGTTTGCCTTCTACTTTTTTGGAAACATTGGCATTTATCCAAAATTTAGCTTTCCAAGAGGGCAACTGGCATCTGGGGCAAGAAACACTGAGGAAAATGGCGTCGGCTGATGCCTTTATACATGAAGACCAGCAGAGATGACGTCGGGTGAAGTGCGACATCAGCCGAAGCCGGACCCAGACTTTGGAATCCGGCCGACCGAAGGACTGCCTGACGACAGGACAACCCATTTGTTATGACTGCAGATGCTATCCTGTTCAGACATCTACATTTATGGTAGGTACAAAACTGTACTTTATTTTTGCTTCACTGTACAGTTTTTCAGATCTCTGCTGAAGGCGTTTTCCCCCCTCCCCCTATTTCTCTGTGTCTTAAGTTGATATAACTGGTTTTACATCCTGTGTGTTATCTGACCATCTCAAGGATTACTTGCATAAATTTAGACCCTCTTAGTAAAAAATTCTGGTTATCATTGCTGGGGCCTTCCTGTGTCCTGAAAGAGTGCTCTTCAAACTATCTAGAGATATACAGAGCTGAGTATATTTTCCTGGCACTTCAGAGTTGTGTACTGGTAATTGTTGTTTGACTAATTTTATATCATTGCTGGCTGACTTCAGAGTTCTGCACTGTTATTTTTGCTTCACTGTATAGTTTTTCAGATCTCTGCTGAAGGTGTTCCCCCCCTCCCCTATTTCTCTGTGTCTTAACTTGGTATAGCTGGTTTTACATCCTGTGTGTTATCTATCTCCAGGATTTCTTGCATAAAGTTAGACCCTCTTAGTAAAAGAGTCTGCATATCATTGCTGGAGCCTTCCTGTGTCCTGAAAGAGCACAGAGCTGAGTATATTTTTCTGGCACTTCAGAGTTGTGTAGTGGTAATTGTTGTTTGACTAATTTTATATCATTGCTGGCTGACTTCAGAATTATGCACTGTTTTTTTTTTTTGCTTCACTGTATAGTTTTTCAGATCTCTGCTGAAGGTGTTGGTTTTCCCATACCCACCCTCCCTATTCCTGTGTTGTTTAAATTTGGAGGGTTTTGCAGTTGCCCGCCACCACTGTAGATTTGATCTAGGACACTCCCCCAGTCCCATCTCTTTATCTCATTCTACCTACTAGACTCCTTCTGCATTGTTTTTAGTCATTTTTAATTTAATTGCATTTTTTAAACTGTTTGGTCTAACATTGCTACATACTCAAGTGTGCTAGGTTCCACTGCATTTGAATTGTTTTGACTGCTGTTTTAGCTACTTTTCTGTATATGTAAAAAAAAAAATACTTTCCCTGTAACTAGTGTAGTCCAGATTCAGATTTGCTGTATCCAGGACTGTATGTAAGCTTCTCAGCCCCCCCCCCCCCACCACAAGCTTTCATTGTTGGAGGGAAGCCTTCTAGCTTATCAGTGGGAGTGGTAAGCACTAGGTAACCTATCTACCACATAAGGAGTGGTTCTGGCCCAGAAATTGTAGTTATTGGCCTTTTGGGCAGTTTTTCCATCTCTCTCAACTTTCTGATTTAAAAGCCCACATTTGCACTCGTTTCTCCCCTTTCCTGTAACTAGTTTAGTCCGGAAACAGATTCTTACTTTTAGCACTTGAATTTGCTTATTCGTGATCAGCACTTGTTCAGAACTTGTAAGCACTAAATAACCTACTAATTACTACAGCACTCAACCTTCCTTGTTACTCAGAGGAAAACAGTTTTGGTACTTACTTTCCTCACTTGCTTAGAGAAAAACAGCTCTTGTACTCACTTTCCTCACTTATCTAGAGGAAAATAGTTATTTTATTCAGGCATGTCCAAGGGTCAGCTCCCAGTGTTCTCTCCTGTCTATCTGATGAATCTGAGCTTTTTGGGGCAATGCAGAAATTGCCTCATGTACACAGACAACCCTCTCCTCCTACCACCCAACACTACAACCTGTGAGAGATGCACTTATCTAGCCAAACTGGAGGTAAAGCTGTCTCCAATCAAGACTGAACTTGATAGTCAAGAGGAGAAGGTAAACACTTGCACCACACCACACTCATCACATAGTCTCACTAAATCTACACCACCAAAATCCACACATAGAAACACAAAAACATTCGCGGAGGCTCTCAATAATAATCTGCTCAAGCAACAGAGACCTCCAAAGCAGAAATGCAAGCAACCTTCACCCCCCCCAACACAACCCAAATGACACACAGCCCGCAGACTCAGTGTGCCACTCAACCTCAGCCAATAAGGCAAAACAACGTACCCAACACACTAGTCATAGGTGACTCTATAGTCAGGCACACTGATGTCCCACTCACCAGGCTAAACAAGGAGAAGGTTACTGTCAGCAACCTGTCGGGTGCCAGGATCCACCACATAACCCACACACTCAGGTCACTCCACAATAAGTACAAATATGACTCTGTCATTGTCCATGTTGGTGTGAACGACCTGAGACGTACCTCCCTGCACTACATGAAAAGAGACATGGAAAAGCACTCCGATCTTGTAGCCCAGGCAGGTATGACCCTAGCCCTGAGTAGCATTCTGCCATCACCCAGAATGATGCTGCAGTACAAGGACAAAATGATTGACTTAAACAATTGGCTAAGCTTCTGGTGCCATTCAAAAGGGATCCAGTATCTGTCGACCTGGGATGACATGGTCGACAGACCATGATGCTTTGCCAAAGATGGTCTGCACCTGTCACCCCTGGGATTCCGGATACTGGCTAAGGTTCTTGCCGCACCTATACTGCCTTTTTTAGGCAAGGTTCAAATGACAAAGTCACCACTGTAACAGGAACAGGCAAGCAAAAACTGAGGGTGATGCTACTCAACGCTAGAAGTATAAATCTCAAAATGCACTCACTCAATGTACTCCTTAAAATGGAGAACATTGATATCTGTGCATTGACTGAGACCTGGTTCAAGGCTCCAGAGAGCACCCCTGCACTACCAGGCTATAACTCATACCACACTTTTCGGCCATGTAACCTGGATAGGAACACCAAAGGTGGAGGTGTGTCCAAATTCATTAAGGATATCCACACCTCCAGGCTAGTTGCTCAGCATAATGCAGCCGAGGTTATCCAAGTGCAACTAACTCTGGACAAAACTGCAATCCAAACTGTAGCTTGCTATAGATCACCGACCATGCCCAAGGATTCCCACTCCTCTTTTCCTGATATACTGGAAAATATTAGGGTTCAACCAAACACACTAATAAAAGGTGATTTCAACAACCCCACAATTAACTGGGAAAATTACTCATGTACCAACT